>NW_026732380.1:450000-917654 GCF_028476545.2 Physella acuta | reverse complement strand
CTGACACCCCTGTGTTTTTCTACCACCTCACAAAATATCAAGGGGGTCGTTCGGCAAAAGTTTTTTTTCGTAATATAGCTCATATAAGGCGCCGGTCAGTCGAGGTCAGTTTTGACCCTCTCTTCGTGGACTTTGCGGCAAACTAACATCGGCCCCCGTTTTCTATTGCCCCAAGGCAGGAGCCTGCCAAATTAAAACGCCCGCGGTGCCGGGAAGTGCCCTATCGGGCACCCGACCACTTTGCTATTATATATATATATATATATATATATATATATATATATATATATATATATATATATATATACAGAGGCATAGCGACGGGGGGGGGGTGCGGACCGCACTGGGTGACATTATTTAGGAGAGTGACTATAAATACAGCTTGACGTAGCATGTTTTTTCTATCATTAGCAGGTTTACGTCATGGTGTCGCCCCCCTCCCCCCTAAATATTAGTAAAGGTATCCAATAGATACTTAAGTGGCCCATGCTTTTCTTTATAGTAATTTAAATAGTAATAGTAGTGTATAATTTATTTTCTACTTTTTAGTTCATTATTACATAAAAGCTTGTTATTGAATAACTCCGGCTGGCAGGCGGAAAAAGCATTACTGTTACAATTATAATCCGACTTTCAAGTTTCATTTTCTCAATGAGTAAAAACACTATAAGATTTTTTTTTACATTTTGTACTGAATACCTAGTAGTTTGTCCACATTACCACCCAGATGCCCCAATTTGTGCTGTATGAAAGCTTTAAGTTTACTTTAAGCACCCTCTATAATAGTAAGGTAGAACATGCCTTTGCATGTGTTGGTGTAGGGAGACACAAGGTGCTCTCTGGACCATTGGTTGCACTACCCCAGGGCCAAAGTTTCATGGCATTGGGATGAAAGGTGTACTAATGGTTAACAGACAGACGCACACACAGACATGCATATATATATATATATATATATATATATATATATATATATATATATATATATATATATATATATATATAAATTTATTTATTTATTTATATATGTATCAGTTGTTTTTTATTACAGGAAACACATGCAGATCAACAATGGCTGAAGGAATTTTTCTACATCTTTTGAAAAAGAAAGGCATTTCTCATAAGGTACAGACCATGGATAGTGTTTTTATGTTGGATTTTAAAGAATTTTTTAAATTCTTCCAAAAAAATCCATTTAAATGTAGTATGTGTATAAACTTTAATGCAGTACTTTCCGTTGTGTTATTGACTACTGACTTAGGGGTCGTCCATAAATGACGTCACACTCGTAGGGGGGAGTGGCGGTCGGTAATTTTGTGACGATGTGTGATGAGGGGGAGGGGGGGGGGGTTCAGATGGTGCGACGTCACACTTTTGCTTTATAGATAAGAACTGTTAGATAACGAATTTTAGATGTTATTTAGCGTTTTAGAAAACAGTTTTAATAAATTATGGTAGGAATTTATTAAAATACTCTATTTTGACATATTTCAGACAAGATTTTGGAAAAATATCGATGTCTAAAAAAAAAAATTCAACTGCAATTTTGAGGAGGGGGGGGGGGTCGTAGACTAAGGTGTGACGTCATTTAAGGGGTGGGGGTCTGGCTTTTTGTGACGGAGGGGAGGGGGGAGGTAAAAATCGTCAAAAAAAGCGTGACGTCATTTATGTATGACCCCCTTACATTCTTATTCACACTTTAGCCAAAGAACCATAAATTTAAGGTTATAGATATACACAAATCTGATTTATACTTGTAGTTTGTATAAATTTACCCAAAAATTGTGTAAAAATAATGTCCTCAGTTAATTTTTGTTAAAGTTTGCTCTTTAAAATGTTTTAGTGGTTGGTTGACAGTGCTGGCTTAGTTGATTGGCATAAGGGGAAGCCACCCAATGAAAGAACTAAAAATGTACTAAAGAAAAATGGTATTACAGAGTATGATCATGTTGCAAGGCAGGTAAAACACTTGAAACAAAAAGAAATGTGTTCTTTGTTACTATTTTTCTTACATTGTTGTACCATTTTACATTTTATTAATTAAGATTTTAGGTAGCAATGTATTGTCTTATTATAAATTGTTGATTAAAATTCTGATCCTTTTACTTTTTAAAAGCAACCTTAACTTTGATTGCAGGTTGTTGAGCAAGATTTTAAAACATTTGAATATGTTTTTGTTATGGACCACTATAACATGGAGTAAGTAGTAATCAATCAGCATTCCAGTAGTATATTTATTTCATGATACATTTAATTTAGTTTATGGCTATATTGTTGTTGAGAGTGGCTCAATTTTTATGTTTTTATTTTGAATTTTGCTTGGTTATGGCAAATCTTGTAACTCAATTTTAACCCACTTCTAATGCAGTAATTTCTTTATAAACTTTCCAGATACGTTAATCTTTGATGGCAATGAAAGAATATCTCATTTTTATCTAATTAGACATTAGAACTATCATTTAAGAATGACTCAAGTCAATTATAAAAGGGGAAGTTACAAGATTAAATACCAGTAATCTAGCAATCACTCAATTAGATAACCAATGGATGGTAAACTGTTTTGGCTTGTTAATAACTTGCTTTCCAGTCAACCATGGACTAAGAAGGAGTAGAAAATTATCTTTTATAGCAATCATTTTTAGTTGGAGCCTATGTGGTTTTAACTACAATTGGAACGGTTTACTAAAAAGTGGGGGAAAAAATATAAAAATTAAAACCTTTATAATAAGCTTGCACTGAAATTAAAAAAGTCAAACACACTTGTTTTCTTTAACAAAAGCTTTGGTCATTAAAATATGTATGAGATCTCATGAGCGATAACAGTTTTTATTGCAGAAAGCCCATTTGTAATATTTTTACTTTCAGTGCATTTAAAAGATTATTATTATGAAGTTTTTTATACTTGTTTTATTAGATTTACAATATAATTAGAATAAAAGTTGAAAGAAAAATCTTCCACTATTGACTATAATATTGTCACTCTTTGTACTTTACTAATATCTCTGTTAAATGTCAATGTTCTATTTGATTTTAGCACTTGTGAGAGTAATAACTTAATAGAACCAAACTGTACAGTATCACTTTAGTTGTCTTTCTTATGACCAAATTAATTAGATATAAATATAAATTTTTATTAACATGTTGGCAATCTAGATATTATCTTTTTACCTATCAGATATGTCAAACAGTTTGTGCCTAAAAACAACACCGCTAAAATATCACTCCTGGGAATCTATGATCCACAAAAACAACTAATTATACATGATCCTTACTGTTCCCATGTAAGCTAATTTTACTTATTGATAGATTTAACTTCTGACAATTAAACGTGGTTTCTTAAATCTTGAAATTACATAGCAAGGGCAGTTGAATCTCAACACTAACCTGGCTTGGAAATACGCTGAGATTTTCAATGCCCAGGTCGTTTTTTCTGTCAGACTGCAGCATGCATTTATTATTTGCCATTCCTTAGTTTTAGATGAAAGCTGTAATATTCCAGTACACACAAATGTATGCCATACACACCCAGCATGCGACCCAGTGGCGTAGCGAGGTCGGGTGTCACCCGGTGCGGCACTTAATGGTGTCACCCCCAGAGGCGTAGCGACCCTTCCCGGGGACAAACTTTCAAATTTTCGATTTGCACCCCCCCCCTCAAACTTTCAATTTGCACCCTCCCCCTTTGCTATTTTTGCCTTGGTGTCACCCCCCTAAATGGTGTCACCCGGTGCGGTCCGCACCCCCTGCCCCCCCCCCCCTCGCTACGCCTCTGATGCGACCATCACATGCCCAGTTTCCCCCTTCCATCACTCCTTTTCCAAACATACCTCCAACCTACTACATATTTTAAAAAATTATACAATAATTTTACTTCATATTATTCATTATCTATCTATTGGACAGCACTAAACAAAACTCACACACCCTTTACATTCACCTCTCACTCACACATTCAGCATCCTCCATCCACTTGTTTATCATGCTCTGATTCTGCAGTTTTACTGGGCACCCCTACTACAGTTAGGATTAGGGTCTGTATTGCTAGACCTCAATCAATAGACACACTATTATAGTGTGTCTTGAGCATTGCAACGACTTGAGGTTTATTGCTATCCTTGAAAAAACGTTCATAATCTATTTTCGTCTTTCCATATTTATCTATTATTAAATACCAATTTTTAATGCTTCTCATAAAGCAATTAAGCTGATTTCTAGTAAAAAGAATTTATTACTAATATAAAATATAATGACAGAAATACCCCTTTGCTTTTATCATTATTTGTGTTGATGTTTTAAACAAACTACTTACTAGATCTAGATCTATGTTTCAGAACCCTGAAGTTTTTGACCATCTATTTGAACAGTGTATGAGATGTTGCCAAGCATTCTTGAACTCACTTAACTGAAGAAGCCTATCAGTTTTGGCCCCACTTTGCCATAGCTGACTACATATTTTACTTTAAATGCTTTTGCACAGAAATATTGGGTGATTGTCAGTATAGTCATCAGGATGGAGCAGCAAAACTTTACTTCGTCTTTCATTTGCTTAGTTTGCTGTTGTTATAATCGACCCAAAGAAGAAAGAGGAACCACAAACAGAAATGTCTTTTTATTCTCTGTTTTTAACTAAAACCATTTGTAATCATTAGTATTGACATGACATCTTAATAAGTTTGAGATTTGTCTGTGATGCCTCGTCTAAAGCAACGTTCAAAATACCCAATGTGTCTGTTATGAAAAACATTTTATATTTATAGATGAAGCTAATATACCATTATCTGCTAGAATTTTATGTAGAGGGCTTTAATTTAATTTGTGAAAGATTTATTCTGTCTCCCAGCTCACTTCCTGGTTTCATACGAATGTCAGAAAAGGGGTCATCCATAAATGACGAAACGCTTTTTTTTTGACGATTTTTACCTCTCCCCCCCCCCCCCCCTCCCCTCCGTCACAAAAAGCCAGACCCCCTAAAATGACGTCACACCTCAGCCTACAACCCCCCTCAAAATTGCAGTTGGATTATTTTTTTAAACATCGATATTTTTCCAAAATCTTGTCTGAAATCTGTCAAAATAGAGTATTTTAATCAATTTCTATTACAATTTATTAAAAAAAAGTTTTCTAAAACGCGAAATAACGTTTAAAATAAATCGTTTTCTAACATTTATTTTTTATAATGCAAGTGTGACGTCGCACCATCTGAATCCCCCTCATCACACATCGTCACAAAATTACCGACTCCCCCCCCCTAAGAGAGTGACGTCATTTATGGACGACCCCAAAGCTGTTGAAATCTTTCATAGCCGATATATTGAAAAACTATAGTATGTATGCATAAGTATTAGCATTTCCCATTTGTAGTTTGTTTTTTTAATTTAGATTTTACAACAGATTAATATTAACATTAATTTGTGTTCATTATACCTACATTTTTTTCGAACATCGTAATTATTTTACCTCTTTTTAAAACTGATTAAATGTGCAATTATTAATTTCACACCACCCCCACCCACCTATCAGTATTTTTAAAACAAGCAGGTTATACTATTTTTCATCTAAGTGCCTTCCCACTACACTCAAACTGATGCCTTGTAGTGATGGGTCCATCGTGTTTGAATAAGTAGTATTTTTATGACCTTGGAACATGCTCAACAGTGCTTTACTTTTCAGACTACAGATTTGATAACCATCAGTGTTGGTGGACTCAGATATATTTTCTTATGGTTTGTTCTAATCCCTTATACTTGAATTATTTTTACATAATTGTAATAAATTGTACACACAATTCTGCTAGTCAGATAAAACTTTTTTTCACTGTTATTATTATTTTTTGAACTAGCTAATTTAATAAATAATATCTTTTACTTTTACTTATATTTTAAAATAAACTATTTAAATTACTTTTTTTAAATGAAGCTTTAACTTCTACCTATTTGTGATTATTTGTATTATTATATAATTATATTTGAACTTTTTAATTAATCCAAATAACGTTTACACAAATTTAGGGTCATCCATTCATGACGTCCACACAGAAGGGGGGGGGGGTATGTCCACATGTTAAATTAAATGTTAAAGTGCTTACATTGGGGTCATCCATAAATGACCGCATGCTTTATTTCTTTTGACGATTTTTACCTCCCCTCGTCAGGTAGGCCCAGGATGCCCTCCTCAGGTAGGCCTAGGGTGCCCTCGTCAGGTAGGCTCAGGGTGCCCTCCTCAGGTAGGCCCAGGATGCCCTCCTCAGGTAGGCCTAGGGTGCCCTCGTCAGGTAGGCCTAGGGTGCCCTCGTCAGGTAGGCTCAGGGTGCCATCGTCAGGTAGGCCTAGGGTGCCCTCGTCAGGTAGGCCTAGGTTGCTCTCGTCAGGTAGGCCTAGGGTGCCCTCGTCCGGTAACTCAGCGAACAATGGATGCCGTTAAAGGCTAGTCTTGTTGGGTTTTAGTAATTTCCTGCTCGCAGCGCCAAATATACCCAATGGAAAGAAATGCAGCCACAGTTTCTTCTACACAATGGTAGGTTCGATGGTTTTATTTACAACTAAAACAAACAAAAAAACCCAACAGACCTCCACAGTCTGTAAATAAATCGACACAAAAAAAAGGTTAATCATCACACACTATTCTTACACTACAATACTCTATTAACATACCATCGTACACAACATTCACAACTTTTCAACTAACAATGTACTACATTCACAATTCACACACAACATTCATAATTCATAGAGGTTACTACATTCACAACGTATCCACTAACAATGAGAGCTTGGCACAATCTTACTCACCCTAAGTCTTGTTACAGCAAACACTTTCGTTCTGATTTCTTAACTTGGTCTGGATTTACTTTCTACCAGTCTGCTCTGTCGTCTCTCGCGTGCTATCTGGTCGTCCCGTCGCGTTTCGACTGTCTTCGTTCGTCCTTTTGGCTTTTGTTTCTGTTTCCATAGTAGTCCATAGTAGTCTGTGGATGTGTGTCATACTGCCTAGCTTCGCTTAGGTTTTCAAAAAAAAAAACATTTGAGGGTTTGAGTTAATTAGTGATTTGCTGTTATGAAGAGCTTAATATTAAACAGTAGGCCTAATAAGAATTTTTAAAAATTGCTGGAATGTTCGCAATTTAGTACTCGAAACGCAATTAAAACTACAAAGGTTCCCTGAATAGAATAATTGAAGGTTATATTATACGAGCCGACCCGCTATTTAGTTGTTTTATTTTCTACTTTTCAGTAATTCATAATTTGTGAATTCGACAGTACCAACGCTGTCACTGAAAATATCTTCTTCTATAATAATATATATAATTCTCTTCCAGGAGACGATAGAAAACACCTAGCTGTAAGCGCGCTCCCTACCACCCCCATCCCTACATGGTCTGGTGAACTGTGGTTCACGCTAAATGTTTACAATCGTAGAGACTTGTTTAGTGACGGCTATTAGGGGCAGATAATGTAGTTTGAAACAATTTAAACTTAGGGGAGGTAACTAAGAGGAGTTTGCTTTCAAGGGGTGGGGGGGGGGGGTTTGGGGGAAAGGAGGGGGTATCGTCCTTAACGACCATCTGATAGTGGTTTAAAGCAAATATTTTCAGTGGTACTGTCGAATTCACAAAGTATAAATTACTGAAAAGTTGCAATTTTTTAATTTCAATATTAAGATATTTGATTAGGATTTTACACACACACACACACACACACACACACACACACATATATATATATATATATACACACATATATATATATATATATATATATATATATATATATATATATATATATATAATTTAAAATAAATAGCTTTCAATATGAAATAATATTTATTCAAATAAAAACATACACATGTTTCGAACAAAAAATATTAAGGTATTTTAACTAACTGCAAGAATGATAAAATCACTAATCAAATTATATAACTAAAATAATTTTGAAATATTTGCAATAGTTTGTCCTTGCATGCCTTTTAAAAGTTTGTTTAAACCTGGTTCCTAAGTTGTTTTTAGATTCAAGCACGCCTCTAGACTTTTATTTGTTAGTTGGTTTCTTTACTTTTTATTATATTCTTGCAAGAAAACGCTTGCTCGCATGAATATGTTGACACGAAGATCGTCAGCACTCCAAACGTCAACTTCTTTACCTCACTGTAGTATCCTGGAAGACTATTCCATGCGTCACATAATAGAGTCCCAACTTGTGGCGTTTCTTTTAGAGCTGTCTACTTGTGCAGCGAAACGTGCATGTTTTACTGGACCTCAAACTCTCCTAACTTGCTCTTAAGATCTGTGAACCTACCACTCCAAAAAATGTTTGGTTTTCAAATCCAGCAATTGCATTTGAAGCGAGACAGCATCAATTCCAAATAGATCAAAGTTAATCTCATTTGTTTTTGTGATGAGAGAATCTGCTATGAACGTCAGAGTAATTGCATTTGTTTTGAATTGCTCAAAACTTTAAGTGAATCCATCCTTCGTTGTGTTTATTGTAATGCTCAAGTAGTTAATGTTAATAGTAGCATTGGTTACATCATGATATTTTTTCAGATTTTTCAAAATTAAATAATTTACCGCTCTCTGTGTCTTCCAACAAAACAAAAATATTTTTAACAATCCACTTCTTTAAGCAAGGCATATGCTGGGTTTACCATTCCTTGTAGTTTTGCATTTAGCACATTTAGTTTATTTGTGATATCCACCATGAAGTTGAATGTTTCAATTTGGGATGGACAAGTATATTGAAAATAGGGAGTAACTAAACATTCTAATATAATAGTGAGTGTTTATTGTTTATATTTATCATTATATGTTCAACACCGAGTGTTGCAAAAAAAAAGTATGAGTTTTAAAAATAAAATTTAAAAAAACTATTTGTGCATGGAGCCGAAGAGCCGCATCTTGACATCAAAAGAGCCGCATGCGGCTCGCGAGCCGCAGGTTGCCGACCCTTGAACTAGAGGGAAGTTACAACCAATAGTGGTGGGGACATCGCAACCACCCACGGACTTGACCGACATTACCTTACCCATTTATCAACCGGGGCTTGGACAGAGTGACCGTACTTGCTGTGCCAAGATGGCTAGCACGATAACTACACCGGAAACGCTGGTCAGGTACCGATTAGATCTGGACACCTGCGGCGTTTAATAGCGAACCTCCGGCCATCGCCCATAAGTAGGGCCGTGAGTAGTATCAACAGGTAATTTACGTCGCACAGGACGAGATTAAGAGTGATGTAGGGGAAGACGGATTGGTACTTTGACATATAGGACATGACTTATCGACATTCAGGAATATTGGCAGATTTCAGGGGTAGCCAATAAATAAAGACCCATCGACACACGACGGGACATTATAACCAGAAGCTACACGAGAGACGATAAACTGGACTTTGGTCGTGGTACGAGGTATAAATCCAGACCAAGTTAGAAGAAACCAGTACAGACGTGTTTTCTGTGACCGGAGTAAGCGACTTTGGATGTCTGTTGGGTTTTTAGTTTTTTGGCTTTTTGTTGTAAATAAAATCATCGAACCTACCATCACTTGTTACCACAAGATTACCTTTTAAGGCATTTAAAATTACACAGTAGGTTTTGTTGTGCACTTGGTTGTGCAATTGCAATGTAGCCTTGGCCGCCGGTCAGTGATTGTGAAAATGCGATGGTTCGTAGTGATTTTCCTCAGTGCCAACGGGCAAAAATATTTCGATTTGCACCCTCCTCAACCTTTCAATTTATTTTTCCAACTCCATTTGGCGCCCCTTAAGGTCCCCCCCCCTTGCTACGCTACTGCTTCTAGGACGCCCGTAGATTTGCATTCACATTTTTTTATTAGCGTGAGTTAAATTTATTTTTAAATTACCTCCCTTGTCAAAATTAGAAAAAAAAAGAGTTAAAATTAATTTGATTTTTCTACCCTACTGCTATTATGTTAATAAAATGTATCCACTTTTTCTGGGAATCTAAACGAAAATTATATTTGACATTAATCTTTTTAATATGTTTTAGCAGTGTGCGTGTATTTAATATTTTCTTGACGTTATGCGAAAGAGTAAAAACAGTGGCATTTATAAAATAACCTTATGTCGTTATATAAACAAACTCTACTCTACTACTTGTAAAAAGAAGTTGCGATGCACTGTAAAGCACTGCATAGTCAGATGTTTACTATTATGGTTCCAAAAGCTATAGCGATGACAGAATGAAGTAAGGACAGGCTCAGCCCGCTTATATTTGTAGGTTCAAGAAAGTTTAGGGGGAGTTCACTCCGGTTTATTTCCCATAGACGGTAAACGCGGCGTCAATGAGAAAGGGAGCTTACTCTCGCTTTATTTCCGGTTTCTTTTTCCAATAAAGTATGTAGGCTTTTCTAGTTTGATCGTTTTACGAGACGTTTACTGTATTATTATACCGGTGTCAAATCGGTTTCAAGTTATTAGTATTAGATCTAGATCTATAATTCAGAATTAAGAGTAATCCATAGGTTTATTAGATACGTAAATTTCGCAGAAACTATCATAAATTAAATACCCTACTAGATCTAATATTAATAAATTTAAATAATAAATAAATATCATAATCATGAGACTACCAGATGAGTAGCCTATATTTTGGATAAATTTATAAATTGTATAGGCCTAGATCTAGATAATTTGAATAATAAATCACCATTTAGGGTTGATACCAAAATAATAGAGTGAAATGGGATTGCCCATAAATGATATCTATGATGTGCGTGCTGGGGAGGATCTGTAGCTGTAGGTTTGTGACGTCAACTGTGGGGGTCTGCAATTCACAATGGTTAGGCCTAATGAAAGGAGGAGAATATGAAAATTGCTGCAAGCCTCCTCTATATTGCTGTGCTCAATCAAAATAATGATAATTACGCGTTAGCATATATATACCTCGTTAAGAATTAATGATCATAACTATTCCAAGCCTGCTAGCAAGACACGCTGTGTAAAACGACCTTAATATATCATCCCTGCCAAAAAGGCTTGCTGACAAAAGCCTTCCCACAACAAATAGGCCTCCACATATTGACTGCTAACGAAGTTGATTTTAATAATAAGTTAAAGCTGAATCTAAATGACTCCTGACAAAAAACTACATTTGACAAAAAAGCCCAAGACAAAATCAGCTGCATGCAAAATTAGACAAAACAGTATGTTTCTTGACACAGAAGCTCAACTCTCAATACTATATGCATATGTGTACAACACGAGTAATGTAATGCCAGAGCTTTGTATGGGCTTGAGTAAAAGGTATATCAGTAGTTTTAAAGAGTCCACTTCTCTGGCAGCAGGATAGGAATATGGCCATCAGCATGGGGCCCAGGTTTGACGAACCGAGCGGGGATGATGTAGAATATCTGTAAGCTATTGCACTTTGTATGATGCCGTAAACACAGATTCAATTTTGCAAAATTGTGCACAAATTTAATAAATAAAGTATTCCATCCTTTGAGGGGAAAACATGTTTTTTTCTAGCACTTAAATTGAACTATCATGTTGACTGTTTGGCCTAATACACAGATCTTTATTGTCGAATGTCAGTTTTTATGTGACAAAACTGATTCAGAACTATAATTTGTTAACTATTTGTGCATTCTGAACATTATAAAGTGCGGAGTAAAGGGTAATTTGAGCCCATTGCATAACTATTAATAGTATTTAATTTTGAGCTCATTGCACAGCTATTAAGGTAATTGCATCTTCTGCTGACCAGACTATTGCTGAGGGGAAGAAACTTCTTCAGAGTAGTCACTTTGATCAAAATAATGGTTTATCCAGTTAGATAACAAACCAAAAAGCTAAATTGTTAGATGGTGGTCGGTGACACCCTCATTTAATGACAGTATTTTCTAAATAGGCTATTTTTTAGGCCTATTCCAGTATTATTTTAATGAGGGATTATAAAATAAATTGGACACTCTTTCATCTTGTGCCAGAAAAAAAAAGTGATTGAAAAAAATAATAGGCCTGGAGTGGAAGTTATTTAATGTAAAAGTTTTTAAGACAGGGAGTATCCAAATCTTGTTACCATGCAGCCATAGCAGAGTAAACAATTGACAAAACGGCAAGTGAACAAATGACAGCAACAAAAAGGTTCCCATCATGTAGGCTCCCAACAAATTGGCTCCCGTCATTTCGGCTCCCGATAAAAAAGCTCCTGTCTTTACAACTTCAGACAAAATGTCTTCCATTAGTTTGGCTCTCAACAATAGGTCACTTGTCAATAAGGTTTACGTAGAGACTCCGTCTCCAAGAGTAGGGGCCTCTACCAGTGGGATACCTTAAATACAAAGTATGCATCTGGCTGGCCATTTTTTCTTATTGTATATAAGAAATAGAACATTTTAAATCTAGATATGACTTCCATCTTTCTTCTTCGTTCTTAATTGTAATGTTGAAAGGGATTTCCTTCAACACAATTAAGTATACATGTAAACTTGTTATGAGCCATTAAGGCCGTTGACTCCGATTTCAGCCTGCTTTTCTTTTTGGATTTGCTTCCATAGCCTTTGTCCAACCAAGAACAATCTACAAAGCTGCAGTTGTTTAATTTTGGAGTTGTCTCTCCTAGAAGAATTGCTGTCCCCGGCTATCAAGCCTCATCTGCCCGAGGGTTTGAACTTGAGATTTTTTGGTTTAGCAACCATGAGCTTTACCGACTCGACCACACCAACCCCTTTGACTTCCATCAATTGAGTCGGTTGTGGGCTGTTCGAACTCAGTGTGTGGGGAGAGAGGTCCACCCTGTACATTTATCTGCAGTAGGTTATAAAAAAAAATGATGTTTATCCTATAAACATGTATATCATAAACTTCTGTGCTCTCCTTAAAGAAACAAAGCATAACAGTTGTAAGTAAAACATCAAAATTTAAAAACTAGTGAAATTGGGAGCCCATTTGTCAAGAGCATGTGTCTTGGGCACGAACGTGAAAAGACAATGAATAGTGAGCATCATAGGGCACTCGTGGTAGCTACCGTTACAGGTGAGCTTGGGGTGCTGCAGGTCGCTTGAGTGCAAGCGGATGCACCTGATTTGATTTAGTGAATATTGTAGCCCATTTTATCCATAGTGTATTGCACTCTTTAAAACCAAAGTTTTAGGTTTTAAAAGGCCCATTTAAAACTAAAAATTTACTTCATTTAATAATTATTTTTAATAAAAAAAATACTAATCCAAAATTTTATATTCTTTTAAGGTAGGTCTAGATCTAGATTATGTCTTCAACAGCAAATCATTCTCATTCTGTATTGTTTGTCTGTTTAGGTAAGTGTTGGTTACAATTGTTACACTTTTTAAAGCTTAGATATAAATAAATACTGAGATCAAATCACCAAGTGTTTTGCATTATCATACTAAAAATGAGATTTAAAAAGTGAAATTGCAAATTTATGTGTCATTTTCAAATTAATTCCATCTTTATGGTGTTATCAAAGATTAAGGTTAACCTCTGGCCCAAGAAGTCTTATTCTTATTTTGGCACAAACTAGTCTGATACAGAATAGGAACATATATTACTGGAAATATTACTATTATATATTCTATCACATCACCTGATTATAAATTGTGCTGCAGTATCTTTTAAGAACCAGAGTGGGGCACTTAAATAATGAATCTGTAATGCAGTGTCACTTATTTGTATTCTACTTGGACTTCATCAGTATGGAAGTGGAAGAATCAGAACTGATCTGTAGTGCCTTATGAAATATTTAATCACATTGTTCTTATAGTGGGGAAAATCTCAGTATACACCCATAAAAGTTCAACAATGAACCATTTTTATTTTAAGGCGATTTAGCTAAGCCAAGATGCCATGCATTGTATCTATTTTCATTTAAGGTGTACATTTTATTAACATCTTATATGTTATTATTTAGTTCTTTTATCCCTGTTAATCTAATTGCAAAATAATTTTTTGCTTAAGGTAACATATGTAGATCAACAATGGCTGAAGGAATTTTTCAACACCTTGTTCAGCAAAGAGGTTTAAAAGATAAAGTGAGTATCCTACCTTTACAGTTACTTCATTATTAAGCATTATTATTTTATGGTTACAAGAGGGTTTTTTTAACTCAAGACATCGGTTGAATGATTGATTGAGCGCTAATGATAGATGGAAATTATTTCTGAAAACGTGACATTATGTGTTTCTTTCAGACATTTGTTCCGAGGTTGGGGCATGGGGAGGTAACTTTAAAGCCACTACACATTATTTAATTAAGTACATGTGAAAGTATCCATTCGACAAAGACCATCAAAAATGTTTGTTTACTAAAATTCTAAAAATAGTATTGTAACATCAGTGTGCATGCAATTTATGTTTAATATTTCATTAAAATGGGTTGGACCTTCAAAAGGGGGATTTTAATATTTTAAACGTCTATTATGTGTGTGATTTAACATAGGCTCATAAAAGCTTTATTAATATGTGTCACTTTTGCAGTGTACTTTTTTAAATTAACAATTTAAAAAATATTTTGTTATCAAACATGTTTTGTCCATGTTAACAATAATGAACAAATGACTCATCAAACTTGACAGATGCCACTGGACCAACCTCCACTTTTAAACTTTTAGGAAATCATTTCAGGAAACTGTAACAACACCCGTCATAGCACAATATTTGTTTACCATTCAGTGTCTGGTACAATCTGTTTTATATATTTTAGTTTCTGATAATTTCATTTGTTGCTTATATCCAATTTCTAAACTCTCCGCTTACATTTTTAGTGGCTGATAGACAGTGCGGGTACAGGTGATTGGCATATTGGCAAGTCACCGGATGATAGAACCATGCAAGTTCTTAAGAAAAATGGTATTAAAGGATATAAACACAGTGGGAGATTGGTAACGTTAAATATTTATGTAATATAATAAATTGTTTATGTTTTCATAAAATTTGAATGCCATAGGATATAGTTGCATAGTTTAACATGAAAAGATATTTTGATTGCCTTATTTGAATGAACAAGTGTGTAGTTTTATTTATTCAAAAATTTATAATCAGCTTGGAAAATATGTGAAAAATAATGGAATTTAGATAAGTGTATTTTAGACATTAGGAAGGTCACTAGTTTGTGTAAGGTGTTTAGGAACACGTCTAATAAAATAGATTCTGTAATATCTGTTACAAAGTGATGATCTATGTAATATAAAACTGAACATGGCGTTTATTTCTACTTTGACCTAACCACCTATAATAATAAATGAATACATTTTTATCAAGAGGGCAAACTTGTGGACAGATTGTAATGTATGATAAATAAATGTCTGTAATTAAGAAACAGCACACTTATTGTAGGTTAGACCTCTTCAGTGTACTGTTTTTCATCAAAATAATTTTAGATCACGGAAGATGACTTCACAACATTTGAATACATCTTTGGTATGGACCATGCTAATATAACGTAAGTACAAAAATAAATTCATTTTTATTTACTATTTGCTTAATTTATAATAAAAAAAATTGTTATCAGCACTTTATTCTTTTCAGAGATATAAATGATATTGCTCCTGCAAATAGTACTGCTAAAATTTCACTTTTAGGAAGTTATGATCCACAGAAAGAACTGATTATAGAAGATCCATATTTTGCCTATGTAAGTTTTATGTTTATACAAGTCTTGTTTTTTTTTTCCAACCAGATTTATTTGTTCTGTTTATTACATATTTTTTATCCTTATTTTCAGAATCATAATAAAAATGCTTTCAATGAAGTCTATGAACAATGTATGAGATGTTGCACTGCATTTTTGGATTCTGTTAGCAAAGACTAGAATTTTTTAAAATAAAGCTTTTTATTTAAATTGCTTTGCTTTTTTTTAATTACATCATGCATAGGTTTCTTAAAGTAAATTCATTTAACAGTGTTTTATAAGGTTTGATGAAAAACACTTAATCTTGAATTTTAACAATTATATTTTTATTAGATTTCTCTGTTCAACAAGAATTAAATTAACATCCTAATTAACATGATAAAGCTTTCATAATGCTATGACTCCATGATTGTCAAGTTTTTCAAACATAAAAATGTTGTAAAGTAAATACATTGTTTCTGATAATGCTGTTTCAAATAAAATGATCTTAAAGGGGTTTAATAAATGAAATACAATGAGTAATTCATGAAAATACATCAACCATGCCTTTTTGAAAGTTACAAGTGATTTCACAAAAAAGGCAAATTTATATATTTTAAAAATTTATTTTAAAATATAAAAATGAACAGCCATTTGGATGTATAATTATGATAAATTAACCTGTATGGTTTGTTTCATGACTAGGAAAGTCTATTAAAAATATATAAATTATATAACATTACTAATCTAATAATGATTTAGTAAGCAGAATTGTCACTTAATTTTTTATAAAAAAGCTAATTTTCCAAAGTTGTATTGTGTATAAAGTATAATGCATTTAAAAAATGAAACTGATAAACAAAATTCTCACTTTTGATTATTCATAAGAACTATAAAATTTTGTATTTTAAATTTAGTTCTTTATTTAGTGCATAAACAAATCAATGAAGAAACAGTACTAGGTAAATACTGCACAGCACAACAGTATAAATCATCAGCAATGATAACATTTTCCATATAAGGAAATTAAATGCCATAGTGAATACTCTTTGATTAACCAAAAATTAGATAAATGGTTGAAAAGTATTCAGATGACTAGTGTTAAGATGTTAGATAAACAGATCTCATATGAATTTTTATTTAAACTTACTTTGATACAATTTTAAACTTGATTTTCTATTCCAAATTTTTATTTATACCCTGAAACTAAAAAAAAAAAATATAAAAGAACAAAGTTTTCACATCAAAAGTCAAGTGTCATGTATATTTAAAAATATTTTTTAAGAGATCAGTGATCTGTTCATTTTTTGTATATACCTTAGGCATCAAAAGCAAAAAACAATATGAATCTATCAAACCTTTTAAGTTCCAGTAAAAAAATATTCCAAGTGAACAATAGCAATAAAAATGTCTGGTTAAACCACAAGAAAAACAAATGGAAATTATATTTTTAAATGGGTATAATTGTAAAATCAATTGGAATGGTTAATTTTAAAAATTGTTTTGTCAGATACATTTAAATTTATATAAATTTTCTTTCAACAAAAAAATAATGTCAATAATTTAGACAAAAATTTAAAAAGCAGTGTCTGCTTTTCACTCATCACTATTGTCAAACACTGGAGAAATAGTCTAACCCTGCATCATTATAACATCCTCAAACGTAGGTCCTGGGTGGGGATGGACGGGTGTTAAATACACGCTCTAAATTAGCATTTAGAAACATTCCATTAGGATCCATCTTCTCACGAACAGCACAGAATTCATTCCATTTAGGGTACAACTTAGAGAATTCAGCTCCAGTAAAATTATGGTCCTGCATTGAAAATCATTAAATTACTTTTAGTAATGTAAATATAAGTTGCTTATCATTAGGAAACTAAAAGAAATTATTATAAGTATGCAATGGGTCACAAATTCAAATAGTTCTGGATAGGTGGAAACAGTTTGATTCTACATCCTTTGATAATAATCAGGGGCGGAACTACAGTGCCGCCAGACCCCGCAATGAGGGGGGGCCCGGGACGTTTAGGGGCCGGCAACCGACCATAATCAAATTTTATTTTACAGTTAAAAAAAAATAATCCTCTTGCATTTTTGACTCGATGGTTGTTTTGTAAAAAGAATACTGCAGCTGAGGTTGGATTATTTTTATTCTATAGACACCATCTCAAGTCCTCTCTCTCCTACAATCAAACACATGCTGTTGTCGGCAAAATTCTTTTGAAAATAAATCCATTGCGTGAAAGATACGCAAACGTTCAAACCACTTTCATGACTTATTTCCCTTTTTTAAATAGTCAAATATGTGTGCTCTTAAGCACCTTTTAATAGATTTGCACTAAACAAATTAAAAAGCAATAACTTCTCTTAATTATTATTTAAAAAAAAATACATATTAAAGAATGACAAAGCATATATATACATATATATACATACACATTATATATATATATATATATATATATTATATATCCAAAAATATCTTTGCGGGGTGGCCCTTTTTTTCTAGTTCCGCCACTGATAATAATGTTAATAATTATTTAATAGTTATTATTATTATACAAAATAATTTTTTTTAAAATTACCAACTTGTCATATAATAGCTGAACAGTGGGAACAGGACATTTCCCCCCTGTCAATTACCCCCCGGATATTTCCCCCCCGACATTACCCCCCAGAGTAATTACCCCCCCTGTCAATTACCCCCCTGTCAATTACCCCCCGCCCAGTAGGACATTACCCCCCCCCCCAGACAGGGTTAGAGTTAGGGTTAGGGTTAGGGCTAGGTTTAGGGTTAGGTTTAGGGTTAGGGTTAGGGTTAGGGTTAGGGTTAGGGTTAGGGCTAGGGCTAGGGTTAGGGTTAGGGTTAGGGTTAGGTTTAGGTTTAGGGCTAGGGCTAGGGTTAGGGTTTGGGTTAGAGTTAGAGTTAGGGTTAGGGTTAGGGCTAGGGCTAGGGTTAGGGTTAGGGTTAGGGTTAGGTTTAGGGCTAGGGTTAGGGTTAGGGTTAGGGTTTGGGTTAGAGTTAGGGTTAGGGCTAGGGCTAGGGTTAGAGCTAGTGTTAGGGTTAGGGTTGTGTCTAGCTTTGGTTTTGGTTTTGTGTGAAGTTTTAGGCTAAGGTGGATGCTTAGGTTTTGGTCTTTTTCTTAAGGTTTGGATTAAAATAGTATATAGGTATAAAATTCTAGTTAGAATTAGGATTTTAACTTGAGAGGGGGGGGGGTAATTACCCAGGGGGGTAATTGACAGGGGGGTAATTGACAGGGGGGTAATTGCTCCGGGGGGTAAATACGGGGGGGAAATGTCCGGGGGGGAAATATCCAGGGGGGTAATGTCATGTAGCCCTGAACAGTATAATTTTGAACACATGGTTAGTTATCAACAAAAATATTACATTTTTTCCCCCTTTTTTTTTCCTTTCATAAAAACAGCATAGAGAAAGTATTGGGATCATGCATAATAACTAAAAGGTATTTCAACGATTTCAGCAGTTTTACACCTCCATAATTTATCATATACAGAATATAAAGGATGTGGTGTTATTGTGCAAAAAATCTAAACTGAGATTTTGACAAATTTCAACGTTTTACAACATTCCAGGATCTGGAAAAACTTAGTTTTGCAATCCTGTCTGTTTGTGGGATAACTTGAGCACTGTTTCTGTTTGGTTGACAAAATCCCATAAATTACATCGAATTTGATGTTTTCTTTCAACTTTTAAGCCATTTCGATACATTGGAATTGGTGCTTACTCCACTTCCCATTTCTCAAAAGCCTATTACTTGAGTACCGTTTAAGTTAGGTGGAGGATATTTCAATTATGAAGTATTAGATTGTATGAGCAAGTTTCTTTCAACTTTTAAACTATCTCTGGTAACCTGAAGTGGTACTTTACTGTATTACTATAGGAAAACATTAACTTGAGTACTATTTTAGCTAAGTAAATGAAATTTCATACAGAAATATAATATCCAATACTTGGATTGCTTTCAATTTTTTAGTAACTCCAGAAAACTGGGATAAGTACTTTAATTTATTTTCCAGTTAGTAAAATAATGTTAATACAAGTACTGTTTCAGTTAGGTTGATGAAATTTTATACATAGGTATAAGATCTTATTCAAATTTTGAGTGATTTCTTAGGACCGTATTGGTACTTTAGATTTCTAAAAAGAAAAAGGTCACTTCTACCCGAATTATTTATTTCAAACTTTTCACATAGGTCAAGACTCTATGACAAAGCAATGTGACATTAAATGAGCCGTAATGAGATATTTAATTAACTTAAAAAATTAATGTTTCCTTTTTATAAACGCTTACTTTCGCAATTTTTTTTCTACTCAATTCGATTCTATTTAATAAATGTAAGTATTCTACAGCATGATTGTGCTACTGTTATATAACAATACACACAATTTTTAAAAATTCTAGTGAAATACTTATCCTAATTAAGTTTGTGTTGTATATAAATGTTGTAATACATACTTAAATAAAAATATTTTCATCTTACTTTAGCCCAGTGTGGCCTGCCTCCATGTTTTGCCACAATACTCTGATATTCATTCCAATAAGTTTCATGAGAAACTAACTTGTTAAATGGTCTGAAAATTATGTAGATTGTTTACTCAAGGTTATAATAAAGATAAGAAAGGATATTTACATTAAAACTTACAATTATGTAACTGCATTCAAATAAAACAATGTTTTACCTGTACATGATTATATTAATATAGCATGAATCTTGCATGTAACATGGACTTAGATAGATATTGTCAGCCTTAACAAATCTGACCTCTACAGGGAAATGTGCAGGGAAGTTATTCTTTTCTATCCACTCTTTTAATTCATAGAGTACAACAGCGACTTTGTTCCTTTAAGAAGACAAACAGCATTTATTCATAACAGCCAGCAATGAACATCCTTCACAATTCATACTTTAAAATACTCATTTCCATTTGTTAATTTTTAGCAAATTTTCAGCATGTCAAATTCGAAAAAAAATAAGCCAATTATTCCTTAAAACATTTAAAACGTACCTAGGAATAGCCCACTCCATTACATATTGTTTAAATAAACAATTAAAATTAAAGATTTTGTCACTGCGATCAATTCTTTCGACTGCTTTAGAGCACAAAAGGTTAAAATACAGCTTGTTTATACTTGGTACGAGTCTTGGAAAGAATGTGCTGTATAAAATAATAAATAGTTTAGCAAAAGGTTGAAGCTTATTTAATTACTAATATTTCAAATAATAATAATTTTTATAAAAAACTTTTATCTTCTATAAAGAATCAACCTAATCTTACCTAATCCATAACAAAACTTGGAGGAGATAATACCCAACACCCATTTCCCAAATCCAACTAGATTTCATTTGAGGCTCCTGTCATTAATACATGGTAAGATGGTAAGTAGAATAACAGAAATGTTAATTTCTAAAATTATCATTATTGTAGAGAATGGTAAAGCAAAGTAGAATCATGAATGTAAAAAGAAGTTATTTTCTTTTGTTACCTCATTTGTTCTAGTGGCATTAAAACAAACAACTGAATCTGTATAAGGGTACCAGAAAAAGCGAAAATGGTCTGAACTTGTTACATATACTTCAAGGTTCTCCAATACCTAAAAAAATAATTTTAAGAATGCAATCAGTTAAAGATAAACATTTGAATTTTTTCTGCAAATGAATATTTTAAATTTCTTGCAAGATGAAAATAATTTACTGAATATGTTCATTAAAAGAAAAGTGTTGTTTAAAATAAGTGTTCCCTCATTTATAGTGGAGTGGGGAGGTGTGTGTTTCATTTCAGGCCCACCCATAATATATGAATTTCTGCAAAGTAGGGACACTTTACTCATTTTAATATTTATACATTGTTTTAAGTCAATTTTTATGTATGTATTCATCTGCTGAATAAATAAGCTAGTTACCACAAGTGGTAATTTTATTATTATTAATATTCTTTTTATGTTAGAATTTTTTTTAAATTATATATTTTTATACATTTTTGGATTTTTAAATGCAAAAATTCATGAAATCTATACTTTATTGTAAAATATGAACCACAAAGTAGCAAGGAAACACTGTATCCACCCACATGCATATCTTACATTTTGTAATGAGTTAGGAAGCTGTTTGCAATGCAGTTTGAATGCTTTCTCGCACTGCAGAGTGACAGACAGAATTACTCCTAATGACCCCAAACTAAGAGCAGCAACAGATAACAGTTCAGGATTGTCATCTTTCCTTATAGCAATCACTTCACCAGAGGCTTTCATTAGTGTAAGGCCTACAACCTAATAAATAAATTAGGTTAATAAATCAAGAATTAGTTTAAACTCAAACATATTGGTTATTAATAATTAGAAAGAAAGCCACAACTGTAATACATTAGTAGCTTCAGAATGTTTTTCAACATAAATGTAATACATTTTGACTTTAATAATTTATAATAAAGCGGGAGTGATCTCCCCTAAACTTTCTTGTACATACATTATGTATATATTTCTTGTATATATTTATATAACAGTAAATGCAATTGTGAAATAGAAATGTTTTTATTATTAATTTTTTAATATACTTAAATTTTTAAAAATAAAACAGAATCACAAAAAGCCAGACCCCCCCCCCCCTAAAATGACATCACACCTCAACCTACAACCCCCCTCAAAATAGCAGTTGAATTTTTTTAAAACATCGATATCTTTCCAAAATCTTGTCTAAACTATTACAATTTATTAAAACAGTTATCTAAAACGCGAAATAATGTCTAAAATTCGTTTTCTAACATTGCTTTTTAAAAATCAAAAATGTGATGTCGCATCATCTGATCCCCCCCCCTCCCCCTCATCACACATCGTCACAAAATTACGGACCCCCCTCCCCCCTACGAGTGTGACGTCATTTATGGATGACCCCAAACTGAAACAGTGCTCAAGTTATTTTGTTCCCAAATAAATAGAAAAATACTTCTAGTTACCGGAAATCTTTCATAAGTTGTCAGAAATCTTCGCCTACAATCTAATGCTTATATTTGAAATTTAGTCCACCTCAATGTAAAGATACTGAAATTATAGGGTTTTGAGAAACTGGAAATCGCTCAAAAGTTGATCGAAAATTACAAAATAACTGAAACGCTACTCAAGTTATCGTGTTTACAAACAAACACAGACAGACAGGATTGCAAAACTTAGTTGATCCTGTACCGGAAGGTTGTAAAACGTCAACATTTTCAAAATCTCAATTAAGATTTTGTCACAATTATAATACATCCTTTATATTCCATAAGAGGTAAAGTAGGGAGGTGTAAAAAGGACAAAATTGTCAAAATTTCATTTAATTTTGTTCACTATTACAGTACTCTCTCTATACAAGAAAGTACTGTATATTTAGACTTCTATTTTCTATATCCACCAAGCAAAAAAATATTTTTTATTACATAAGAAGAGATGATTCCAAAATTGGCTCCAGTTCCATGAGTACCAGTGCTGATAACCCCAGCTGCAGTTAAATCACAAACAGCTCCTTGCCTAAAAAAATGATTTGTATTAACAGTGTACAAAAATTAAATGGTTTTTAAAAAATTATTCTTTTCTATTTAAGTGGTCTTGTTGGCTATTAACTATTATTATTGTAGATTGGGGAGTAAGCTAAATACCTAGCCTTAAACTATGATCATGACAGGAGTCAGTAATATTATTTTTCGCTACCATTTAACCTTCCACATACCATTAAATCTTCATTCAAGATTTCATAATTAAAAAATTGAAACACTAGCCATAATTAAAAAGGTAACATATAAACCAGCAAGTAGGCCAAAACAGCTTGGAGTTTGTTTACGTTAGATAGATACATGACCTAGTACTAGTGTTATTAATATTTCTATTCTCTGCCTCAACATCACAACATAAATGTATTAGAAGTTTTAAAGCCTGAGATGAACTTTTTAAATGGTGATATTTAGAGACAATTACTCACACAGACAACGCCATATCATTGGCAGGTAGAATATTATCATTTAAATCTTTAAGTAAGCATCCACCCTGTACTGTCACTTGAAGCATTTCTTTGTCAATCTGAAATCAAAAGACTCTTGATATTACATGCTACAAAACTTTTGTTTTCTGATTAAAGAATCAAGTATAAAGACCAATAGATGATTCTTACAACTGACGTTTTACTTTCTTTTATACATAGTATAGAGGAAGTATTGTAATCGTGCAAAAAATCAAAATCAAGATTTTCACAGGACGTTTTACACCTGTACTGTTTCAGATAGATACATGAAATTTCACATGTAATTAAAAGATCTAATTCTTCGCCTTCTGTAAAATTTTGTGTAATTTCCGTTTACACTATTTCCGATTTCTCAAAAAAACGCATATAAATTAATAAAGTACAAATAGTATTCCGCATTATTATACACATATTGTTTGCCATTCACTTTGTGCGCAATTCTTTTTTCCTACAAGATTCTATTCTATTTTAAAAAGTTTAAGTAATTAAAAATTGATTAAAAATCATGTCTATTTCCCGAGTTGCCCCCCCCCCCCCCCTTAGTGTTATATAAGAATATTCAAGAAAGTTTAGGGGAGATCACTCCCGGTTTATTTTTGTTAAGAGTTCAAAATTGTTGTAAAATTATGAATGGTAATATTTTATTTCTGTTTGAATTTATTTGCCCTTGTTTACATACAAAGCAGTGCCCAGGAATGTTATAAAATGTGACTGTGTATAATTTGGGTTACTTCTTAACAATATCAATTTTGTTGATATTTAGAATAGTTTGGGTTACTACATACAATTAGGGTAAATGTTTTGCTACCTAGAAACCAAAGAATGATAACCAATACTTAATTTCAACAGTCATTTCACAATTGTCTTAGTCACTTTTAATGGTTTAGAGTCAGTATTTTCAATCACTTCACACATTCCTCTACAATGGCATAAATGTCTAAATCATAAACCAATTAGAAATAGCAATAGTTCTGAAAAACTCTAGACATTAAAAATCTTGAGTAGTTTTATTAAAAGTTTTTTTCAGGATAGTCTACAGATTGGATTGGTTAACATTAACAGCACAAAATGAAACTAAACCATCAATTAGCTGGAAATATAAACACATTTTGACAAGTGATTTTTTAAGTTGCATTTTTGTTTAAATTTTTTTTTTAATTTTAATACACATTTGGTCATGCCAAATTAATGTCTTGCTCTTAAAACCATTTTAATCAGAAAAATAAATTTTCAAAAGTTTAGAAACATTTTTTGCCAAAGCATTAACTTACATTCAAAACTTTATTATATCGACAGAGACTGATCATAAAATCTGTGGTACATGCTAAATCAGAAGGTGAATGTCCAAAGCCAACCACTTTAACTTTTTTCCCTTTTTTTTGAGCAAAAGCAAGAATCTGTGTAAGACAAAAAAAATTAAATTAAAAATGTATTCTTCATTTGTTATGATTCATACTACAAAAATGTAATAAACAATTCTTACCTTTCTAATCTCATCCTCTGTTTCTGGTTCAAAAAAGAGTTCAGGAGAACATGTATAAGTTTTTGCCCAATTTGTAAACCTTTTGCCTGACTTCCCTAAAGTCTAAATTAAAGGGGAAATTTTTATTTAATGATGTAAAAACAGGCAATTTTATGATGATAGTAAAAATAATAGAAAAAAGTTTGTCTTAAATTTCTTATTATTATAAATAGGAAAGGTTAACATTCAATCTATGATTACTCAGGGATAAAAGGTCTGATTACTAAGGTCAATCAAACCCCCAAACCCAATCTGAATATATAAAAATGTACTTTAAAAAAATAATTAATTAATAATTTCATTATACTTTTGCTTGCACTTTTATCACTTTGATTGGGTCAAATCTCACAACTCAATTTTTTACCCAATTATAATGCAGTCACTTCATTTCCATACAAATGTGTGCACAATGACAACATTTTTCAGTGCATTTAAAAAGTTTATTAATAAACATTTTTATATTTGCTTTATTTTGGGCAAAACTGTTCAACAATCTTCAATTAAAACAGTTCTAAAGGTTTTAACTATTGTAAAAAAAAGTAAAGCCTGTTGTTTCTGCTTATTTGGCCACTATTTTAAAGCTCAAACTTAGACAAAAATAATACAGAAAATCAGAGGCAGTGTTACACCATTTGACGCCATATGACACAATATAAATAAAATGTAAACAAGTACCCAATGCCAGTTATAATCTAAATCACCATTTTAAAAAATATTGACAGCATACAGCTACCACAAAATCTTCCTCACTTTCCCTGTATACATAATTATAATATTAATAGACTAAAAAATTGGCCTGTTTATTTTCCTTTAGAGATAATAGCTGCACTTAATGTGACAAGTGTTACAAACATGATCTTTTTTAGTGTGTATGTCAGCAGCATGTAAATGTTTGAGAATTCCTGACCACAACTGTCAATGTGTACTGTTTGGTGCAACACTAAATAACACCAGATATTAATTAAAAATTAGTCTTTAATATATTAAAACTTTATCAAGATAAATCTTACCCGTATATCATTAACCATTTTAGAAAACCTTTTATAGTGACTAGTGACCTGAAAAATTGAAAATGTTATTTATAAAAAGTAAATCAAGAAAAATATTTGGTACACAAATACAGCTTTTTGTCAAACACTGATGAGGTTTTAATTTAAAACTATGCAACAAAATGTAACGGATGAAGCTACATTTTACAACACCTGTTGAAACTAAACATTTGTAATAAGTAAGTCTAATAATAAGTTACTAACCAAAGACCTACTGATTAGTTTATTAATTGGCTAGAATATAGATTCAAAATTTAAATGTTAACACATGTATGTATGCAACACATACACTCAGAGGCGCAGCGAGGGAGGGGGTGTGGACCGCACCGGGTGACACCATTTAGGGGGGTGACACCAAGGCAAAAAATAGTAAAATATATAGAGAAAAATGATAATTTAACTTTATTAAATGATTAATTAGAGTTAATTAAATAATTTTTTAAGAGCAAAGTGGACAAATGGGGGGGGGGGGGGGGGGGGAAGGGTGACACCATGACATAAACCTGCTAATGATAAAGAAAACATGCAATATCAAGCTGAAGTTATAACCGAATAAAGATACAAATCGTTAGTATTATCTGAGCACAGTTTAAAGCAATCACTGTGGGGTGACGAGGGGGGGGGGGGAGAGAAACGGTGCAATATATATGCCTGAGGAAAACGGTTTGGCTGAGAATCGTAATAAGCTATATGTTAATTCATGTATGGGATAAGGGTGGGGGGGGGGGGGGGGTAAAAAATTAAATACATCCAGCAGGAAAAAATATTTGAATACATATACACATGCGTATGCACATACTTACAAGTGTGTATGGAATATATGTGTATGTATATATATATATATATATATATATATATATATATATATATATATATATATATATATTCCGGGGTGGGGGGGTGGCACCATAAGGTGCCTCACTGGGTGACACCCAACCTTGCTACGCCACTGCATACACTTTGAAGTGATTCTAAAAATTAACTTTCAAAGCACACTCAATAACACAGTTCATTACACAAATATAATAAGCATCAGGGTGAAATAATTAAATACAACCGCTTGTTACTTATATTCCTTCTCAGGTGTTCAGGTGATACAAACATAAAATTTTGAAATCATTTCAAGTAAGAGTATGTAGCTTTATACAGCTATAGTAAACAATTGCAAAGCTAACATTGGAAAAAACAAGTTAATTAAAAAGTCTAGTGACATTTAAGCGCAATTTCCTTATGTTATCTAAAAATAGCTGTCGTAGCGTAAATCAAGAGCAGGGTTAGTAAAACCATTGGTTAAAATACATGTTTTATTTACAATAGAGTTACATGACTAAAAACCATTGCGCGCCTAGCTACTAAACGTGATGACACAGCCATTGAACGTGATGGCGCAGCTATTGAAGGTGATGACGCGTGTGGTGTGGTTGGATAAAATGCCTACTAATTCGGTCCAAATTTTAATTAATTCAAAAAAAATTTTTTGTCCGAACGAAAGGATATTTTTGAAAACTTTCTTCGGCAATATTGTTCTAAATTATGGCAGGAATCGATTGGTAGATGTTTCAAGTCGCTAAGTGGTCTGGTTGCCGAGATATGGGCCAAAAACTGCATTTTTTTTCGAGGTTTTTTTTTTGGCTTTTCTGGGAAATCCATGAAAGAAACCCGGAATTTTTATGGCCTATGTTCATCCTCGTAACTTGCTTAACATAATTGCTTCGTTGAGGAGGAGATACGACTTAAAGCTTGATATCGATCGGATGAATGGTGTAAAACTGCAATCGACTTTTATTTTTTATATATTGAAGAAAAAACAAATCACACCCTGCTGGGGCGCCACCCCTGCGAATTTAAAATTATTTTTTCCGCAGAAACCTCCCCAGGAATATTCTTAACTACTTCCCAAAGTTTCACTGCAATGTGATAAGAGGTGTGGTAATGCATAAAAGACACACACTCATTGCTTTTGATATACCGATGATATACCGATGGTCTCGGTCGCAAACCGTCTAACTCCAAAAATGTAAATTTTACAGGAGAGACAAAAAACTGATTATTTCTTTGCTGATCGCTCTAATACAAATTTTTTTTAATGATATGTGCGAAGAAACTCTCTACCGACTATACTGTAGTGTTTTAAAATGAGTTTTGTTAATATTTACAAAATTATAGCAGGTTTTAAAAGATAGACCGTTTGCTCGGTCTAAAATTCTCGCTGCCAAACCGTCTATCTGTGCGAGCGCAGACTTAGCCGTTTTGAACCGAGAATTTAGGTCTCAGCCGCGTTCGTTCGTTTTGTCCAATGAACGTGATTTAGTTATGTTTTTGCTTTTAAGTTATAATTAACACTTCATAACATTTAGATTATAGTTTTGGGCTCATATTTTAATAATTTGAGTTTATTCTACTTTATGGGGTCGGTTTAATTTTAGTACAGATGTTTTAGTATGGCTTTATCGCTTTCGACTGTTTATTCATTATGTCTGTAATTAGCACTAGACTTGTTAACTGTTGAAGGTTATGCTTTATTTATTACATCATTCTATTCTCACAATAATATTTTACTAAATCTGATGGGTGTTGGGTTTGTAGAATGATAATAATAAAAAAAACACCTTATTGTCAGATATATTATGAATGAGACATAACACATTAATCACATTAATAATGGCTTAATGTTTACTTATTTTACAAAATGTAACAAAAAAAAATGTGTTTATTTTTTAAATTTATTCCTCAAATAAACGTCGCATGAAGAAACATTAAAATGGCAACATATTTTTAGAATCAGGCAAATCATCATAATGATGTGTATTCATGACTTGCTTTTAGGTGCTCATATATGACAACTTTTTTTTTCTGCTCTTGTACAACTTGTCAGGGGCTACAGATGAGATAATAATCTTACGACCCTAGCTTAGCAATTGACAGCTATCTGCTAATTCACTGTGAAGTAGATTGTAGCATCAGGGTTGTACTGCAGTGCAAGAATATCTGTCGCATTGATTTCTTGATAGGTCTGACTGGTCTTTTGAGAACGGCTGGTCTCTTGTATGGCAAGACTGGTCTTTTTTTAGAGAGGCTGGTGTCTATTGTCTGTTAAGTGAGGCTGGTCTATTTTATGTTACGACTGTTCTGTAGAGAAAGGCTGGTGTCTTGTTTGGTAAGACTGGTGTGCTGAGAGAGGCTTGTCTATTGTATGATAAGACTAATCTTTTGAGAGAGGCTGGTTTCTTGTATGGTAAGAATGGTCTGTTGAGAGAGGCTGGTATCTTGGAGGGTAAGATTGGTCAGTTGAGAGTGTTTGGTCTTTTGTATATTACGACTGGTCTGCTGAGAGAGACTGGTCTCTTGTATGGTAAGGATGGTCTTTTGAGAGAGGCTGGTCTGTTGAGAGTTGCTGGTGTCTTAGAGGGTTAGACTAGTTTGTTGAGATATTCTGGTGTCCTGTAAGGTAAGATTGGTCATTTAAGAGAGTTTGGCTTTTTGTATGTTACGACTGGTCTGTTGTGAAAGGCAAGTTAAGAGATGCTGATGTCTTATATGGTAAGATTGGTCTATTGAGAGAGGCTGGTCTATTGAGAGAGGCTGGTTTGTTGAGAGAGGCTGGTTTGTTGAGAGAGGCTGTTCTTTGTTGAGAGAGACTGTTTGTTGAGAGAGGCTGGTCTGTTGAGAGAGGCTGGTCTGTTTAGAGAGGCTGGTCTGTTGAGAGAGGCTGGTCTGTTGAGAGAGGCTGGTCTGTTGAGAGAGGCTGGTATTTTGAGAGAGGCTAGTCTGTTGAGAGAGGCTGATTTGTTGAGAGAGGCTGGTGTCTTGTATGGTAAAACTGGTCTGTTGAGAGAGGCTGGTATGTTGAGAGAGGCTGATATGTTCAGAGCCTGGTCTGTTGAGAGAGGCTGGTATGTTGAGAGAAGCTGGTATGTTGAGAGAGGCTGGTATGTTAAGAGAAGCTGGTATGTTGAGAGAAGCTGGTCTGTTGTGAGAATCTGGTCTGTTGAGAGAGGCAGGTCTGTTGAGAGAAGCTGGTCTGTTGAGAGAATCTGGTCTGTTGAGAGAGGCTTGTCTGTTAAAAAAGCATTTACTAAAGACTAACTATGTCGTTGAACATGTACGCCAAACATTTTGTAACCTACCATAAAAAACATTTCTTTACATGTAGATAAAACCTCAATCTAAAGCTAGTAGTGAATTAAACATATTTAAATTTATTACACAATCTTGTAGGAATATAATTCGAAGAATATTGTTTTGATTTCTATTTAGATTCTAGAATAAAGATCTAGTTTCAAAGGATTATATTAGCCTAAAAAATTGTAAACAAATCAGTTTGGTTATTGGAAATCTGGAAATATGCTGTATTAAACAAATACTATTTGTTTATTATTCTTTAAAATGATAAAATGTAATAGAATAGCTGAACATAATTAATCAAATATCCTTACCTATAAGTAATGTGACTGCTGTGCTGTAAAATTGTGTGATTGCGGTGTGCGACTACGTTTCGGATCAAAAGTGTACTGACAAATATAGTGATATTCGTTTTGCGCCGAGATTTTTAGCGCTTGAAATAATAGGCGGTTTGTTCAAATGATTATATCTCAATAATCATTCTACAGATTTCTATAATATTTTAACCCTTTATCTACTGACGGTACTTATAAGTACCACTTTAATTAGGTGCCTGTATTATTTTTAATTTAATACGAATTTTAAAATTTCTTGAGGTAATTAATAGTATTATCTCCCCTGAGTCGCGGTAGTTGGAGGTATCGATGGTTTTTGAAAATTTCTGGTGTGGCGCCATTTTCAATGTCTTGCTGTATCGGTAGTTCACAATTGTTCTGTACAGTTCTCACACACGTTCCTGATTTCCCTTTGTTTTACCTTATTTTTCAAGTTTTCAACCCCAAATATTTTTTATTGGCACCTTCAATAGTCAGGGAAACGCGTCTAACTTCTAGTTTTACAATTTTTATCAAATTGTCTATGTAATAGATCGATGTTTACAAGTGGACTTATAAGTACCGTCAGGGCACACGGTCATTTTTTAGGATTTCTAGAAAATGGCGAATTTTCGATGTGAAGTGACTTAAATATTATTTTGATAATTAATTATCGAAATGTACTCAAAAAATGATATTTACACATTTATAAGAATGTTAGCATATGTTTTACCATAGAAATATTGTAATTACATGTTGATTTCTAGTAGTAAAAGAATAACAATAATAAAGGTAGCAGTTGCAGGCTCATTTACTAGGTTTAGTATACTTCATTTGTATACCAAAGCCTAGTTCTAGTAGTAATATTTAATTTGTTAGTTATATTTACTGCAATAAACTGTCTTGCCTACAATAACTAGCATTTACGTACTGTATACATGTAGACTAGTAATACCCCATATTTCTGCATATAGTATAGATCTATATGGTACATTTTAATCAGCAAACAGAAAACAGTAGGCCACTACGACTATCCTAAACACATTGAGCTCACTTCTATTTATGAACTTTACACTGTAGTGTAGACTTGTATAATTGTAGCCTACTAGAATGTTATGACTAGTATTACCAGTAGGCACTAGTTGTGTGCTGAATGACTAGGCTTTTGTTTGTTCATGCGGCTCATTATAATAGCTATTGGAAGCTTCCAGAAAAAGCATGTTCAGTCCGGCAACCGTTGCTACACCAGAAAGACCACAATTAAGAATGAGGGAGCATGACATGTTGGCAACTTTTGCTGTGTTTGAGGTCTAAGATGTGTTCCGATAGAAAATTCAGTAAAAATCGTACTCAAAATACACTTTTGTTCTGTATTTATGTGTGAAAATTACAAAAATGATTTTTATAATCATTGCCATGTTATTAGTTACTAAATGGTATCGTATGTTCCTGTTTTGTAAAAAAAAAATTTTTTTGGAAAAAATGCCCTACATTCCTGACGGTACTTATAAGTACCAATATATGTTTGGGCCATTAAAAATTTATGAAACGAAATTTCCTTCGACATATGCTTTAAATGTGCCAAAAGCAATATGATAACACATTGATTAAGAAAAAATTTCATTCAGAACTTAATTCCGTAAATAAAGGGTTAAGGCATTATGGGGAATAATACTGGCTTTTGATTTATGTAAAAAAAAAAGAAAATAGATTTTTTTAGTTAGACGGTTTGCGCCCGAGACCATCGATATATAGATAGAAGATAGATAGATAGATGGCATTGTTTACAAAGTTTACAATTAAATAATTCAGTTTTAGAAAACAAGGTCACGTGTCTAAGAATATAGGATTGGTAAAGCATGGACGAAACCGTCCTAATGTATTTCGTCAGATTTTATTTGTCTTTTATGCATTGCTACACCTTTCAACTCATCACCATGAAACTTTGGGAAGTTGTTGAGAATACTCCTGGGAAGGTTTCTGCAGGAAAAAATTTCAATTTCTTACGAGCAGCGCCCCGGCAGGGTGCGATTTGACGCCCGGGATATCATGGTAGCACTATGACTCATATGTTCGCTTTAAATATTGTGATAGAATATGGATAAGAAGTAGTATTATAGTCATTCATTAAACTCATAAACTGGGTACGATTTGCCCCAGGCTATCCTGGGACTTTCTATAACACGCTAGTATTTTATAAAAAAAATATCTGAAAATATACTCATATTAAAGCCCTTTTCCTTGGTTTCCTCTTCCGCACATTACTAGCTTATGTGCAGATGCAGCCTCAGATCACCAACTCGTGGTTGCAATACTAAAATTAAAACTAAAATCCTACAGGGATCGAGCTGATAAACCGCACTTTAAATTCAATACAACATATCTTAGGTGTCCAAAAATAAAGGAAGACTTTAACTGTGCAGTAAAAAAATAGATATGAAGCACTCTCCAGCCTGGCAGAGGAAACAGTAGAGCAAAAATGGCTAGGAATACAGGAATTATGGAAGTCAACATGCACTGACATATTGGGGAGAAGAAAAAATGAACAAAAAGAATGGATCACAACAGAGACATGGGCCAAAATTGAAGATAGAAAAGAGATAAAGCAGAAGATTAACAAATGTAAGGATGAAAAAGAGAAAATAAACCTCAGAACACATTATTGTGAAGTAAATCGCATGGTCAGGAAAAGTGCAAAAGAAGACAAAAGACAGTTCATACAGGAGATGATAGAGGAGGCAGAAACTGCGGCTCGACAAGGAAAAATGAAGAGGCTCTATGAAGTAACCAGGACACTATCAGGCAAGAACATTAATCCCAACAAACCAGTAAAGGATAAAGTAGGAAATATCTTAACAAGTGACAAAGAACAGAGAGACAGATGGGTACAGCACTTTTATGAGATTTTAAACCATCCTCTTTCATCAAACATCCCCGATATACCACCTGCAAATCACCTACTAGATGTGTGTACAGATCCACCCACAAAGTTAGAAACAATAAGAGCAATAAAAAACATGAAAAATGGCAAAGCAGCTGGCCCGGACGGCATCCCACCAGAGGCACTCAAGGCAGACCCAGCCATATCAGCAGACACACTACATCCTCTACTTAAGCAGATTTGGGAAGAAGAGATAATCCCATCTGACTGGAAACCGGGATACCTGATAAAACTGCTAAAGAAGGGAGACCTGACACAATGCAACTGGAGAGGGATAATGCTTCTTTCAGTTCCAAGTAAGGTGCTGACAAGAATCATCCTAGAGAGACTTAGAGATGCCTTGGACAAAAAGCTGAGACAAGAACAGGCTGGTTTTCGTCAGGACAGGTCATGTACTAACCACATCGCCACGCTGCGCATCATTATCGAACAGTCCCTTGAGTGGCAATCCCCCTTATACATGACTTTTGTCGACTTCGAAAAGGCGTTTGACAGTGTGAATAGAGATGCTATCTGGAAGTTAATGAGCCACTATGGAATACCCAAAAAATTTATATCTATCACACAGAAACTATATGAAGACTCCACCAGTCAGGTAATACACAAGGGAAAGCTAACGAAACCATTCACGGTGACGACGGGAGTAAGACAGGGATGTATGCTATCGCCAATGATATTCTTGATGGTAATCGACTGGATCATGCTGAGGGCCACAAAAAACGACACAGGAATCCAGTGGAGTTTCACAAAAAGGTTGGAGGATCTTGATTTTGCCGATGACATCTGCCTACTTTCTCATAAGCATCAACACACGCAAGCCAAACTAAATCAGCTGTCTGAAGAAGCCTCCAAAATTGGACTAAAAATCAATAAAAATAAAACAGAGGTCATCAGAATCAATAACAGCCAGGACCTGCCCATACAGCTAAATGGAGAAGATTTACGAGAAACAAACACATTCACGTATCTGGGAAGCGTGATCAATAAAGACGGGGGAGCAGACGAGGACATAAAATGCTGTATCAACAAGGCTAGATGTGCCTTCAACTCACTGCGCCCGATGTGGAGGTCCACGGCCCTGTCACTCCGGAGCAAAATTGGGATTTTCAACACAAATGTTAAGGCAGTGCTACCCTATGGCTCGCAGACCTGGAGGGTTACGAAGACAAATACTGATAGGCTACAGGCGTTCGTAAACAAATGCTTACAACATATACTCAAAATAAGATGGCCAGACAAAATATCAAACAAAACCTGTGGCAAATTTTAAAGCAACAGCCAATAGAGAAAGACGTCAAGGCCCGTAAATGGGGATGGATTGGACACACGCTAAGAAAAGAAAAAGAAAACATCACAAAACATGCATTGGACTGGAATTCCCAGCGGAAAAGGAGGGTGGGCCGGCCAAGGAAAACATGGAAGAGAACGGTTGAGGAAGAGGCGAAAACAGCTGGGCTTTTATGGGCACAGATTAGAGGAGCAGCCCAAAACCGAGTCCGCTGGAGATCTGTGGTTGCAGCCCTTTGCTCCCCAGGGGCCACAAAGGAGTGATGATGATGATGAGTTCTAGATCTTTACTAGCTAAATCATGGACATATTTAAATTATATGCCATACTAATACTGTCTTCTATACTCAGTATCTGAGTTCAGTTTAGTAAAAGTTTAGTTTATGTAATGTTAATAAATAATGTAGGGCGTAAGCCTAAGAATTAGAATTTAGCTCTACTGAGTCTACTGATTATATGATAGGAGGAGATAATAAAAATAGTATTATATTATATTAGTATTAGGCCTATAGGGGACTATAGAATAGTAAGACTCCAGACTACTTTAGTTAGTACTTTTGTCTTTAACTAGAATCTAGGCCTACACAACTACACATTAATGTGACATTAATGATTATTACTTATTTATTATTTATCTCACGCTGCCTTTTAAACTTAAACTTATTTAATATTTACTTATTATTTACTTATAGTTTATAGATCTATTTAGGCCTAATTATTTTAATAAGTTATGTTCTCAGTTTGTTTTGATGTGTAGAACTTAAAGTTTAAACTTACCGACCAAAATCAATCGTTTTCGATTTAGATCACTAGAATGACTAGATTCTAGGTGTATTTTAGAAAAACTAGTTATGAAACTCAGATCTAGCAGACACCGCACTTCCTCCAGTATCGGGGGCGCCAGATAAAATAATCTAAAATAAAGATCTAGAGTCTAGGTCAATTTAAAACAAATCGGTCGACGTGTCCGTGCCTTGACCTAAGAAGTAGATATACTTACCTAGATTAGGTCAGAACAAAGGCGTAGATCTATATTTCAAATAATTCTTGGCTGGTTCGAAATATATTGAATCCTCAGACCCTTACTTTTTATCTTGTAAAGTAAAGTTCCCTTTTCAAACCTGACGGTCCATGGGGCAAATGAAGTAGTTCATCTCCTAGTTTATGTGTAACCTCGGAATAAGAAGGGATAGTGCAGCACTATTATGCAGAGCCCCCTTTACTCTCCCTAACGTGAGTTAGGTACCAATCAGAGCTGGGTGGACTCAGGGACGTACTTTTGACTTGAACCCAGATATTTTGCCTCATTTCTAGAATCATTGGTGTGTTAATATCAATGTCACCTTTCATTAGAACTTGAGTCATTTAAATGTAAGCTATGTCGGCACTACATAGTCCATTGTCATGGGTCGCATGTTTGTCTATACTATACTACAACCCAGACACCACAAGGTATGCTGCATATGAAATCTTGAATGTACGTTGATCACTTTCCTCTTAGCTTGGCGGCAGGCCACCACTTCGGAGTATTTGGTGGAGGGCTCAGCCCCCACCACCCGAAGAAAGTCTACCTACACCCCCCCCCGCACAGAAACACATAGAAAAATGTCTGAAAGAAACGCACTGCACCGGTTACACTAGAGATATGGGTGACCACAGTGTAATTATAAATGCCGTGATTTATTTATATGCTGGCCTGGTTTTTGTTTTTTTAAACTTCTAACAAACCGATTTCTTTAACACTTGACAAGTAGGCCAAGACCCAATGACAATGCAATATGACATAAAATTTGAATCAATTGACGCAGAAGTGAATAGTCTCGAATTTTTGTCGAATGTTGTATAAATATTGTTTATGAAAAATAAATGTGGTCATACAAACTTTATTGTGAGGTTTTTTTCGGACTGAAGATTGGATATATTTGATGTTTATAGTATTTTCAGTGACAAAACAATTTTTTTTTAAATAAAATAAAAAGAAACAGAAAACAATTTGGTTGTTTTCATTTTATATTTTTATCACAGAAAATATAAACGAAAATGGCAGATCTAGGTTAAAAAACAAATTATCCGCAAAGATGTTAGAACAAATTACTATGAAGTGGGGTTTTCAGAAGATTATCACGGAGTTCTTGTACAGCGAAAAAAAATTCAAAACCTTTTTGGTAAAATATAGTACAACTTTGTTTGATGGCTTCGGGGTCAGTTATCTTGACTTTGTCTTCTTTGCTCCTTATGGAACATAGGGCCTCTACCATTTCCTTCCATTGTGTCCGATCCTCGGCCATTAATTTTGCAGTGTCCCAAGACATCCCTATTGGCTTCAGTTCTTTGAGAAGACTCCGCCTCCAGTTCTGTCTTGGGCGCCCTCTGATCTTCCGCTTTCCCTGGGAGTTCCACTCAAGCGCTTGGCGTGTCACATTTGGGTGAGCCTTTCGCAATGTGTGTCCCACCAAGCGCCACTTCCTCCTTCTTATTTGCACCGTCATAGGCTCCTGCCTTGCTTTTCTCCATAATTCTATGATCCGCACTTTGTCATGTCTCAAAATATTTCTAAGGCATTTGTTCATGTGCTTGCCTAGGTGACTCTCCATGTCTCTGCTCCATAATATAGCAAAACTGCCTTGACATTTGAGTTAAGTATCCTAATTTGCTGATATTGCCATAATATTGCTGCCAAAAGTCGTCCATAAATGACGTCACACTCGTAAGGGGGAGGTGGGGTCCGTAATTTTGTGACGGTGTGTGATGAGGGGGTGGGAGGAAGGGGGTTCAGATGATTTGACGTCACTATTTGCATTATAAATAAACAATGTTAGAAAACGAGTTTTAGCCGTTATTTCGCGTTTTAGAAAACGGTTTTAATAAATTGAAATATAAATTGATCAAAATACTCTGTTGACAGAGTTCTGACAAGATTTTCGAAAAATAACGATGTTTTAAGAAAAATTAAACAGCAATTTTGAGGGGGGGGGGGGGTTGCAGGCTAAGGTGTGACGTCATTTTAGGGGGGGGGGGTCTGGCTTTTTGTACGACGTGTGACGGAGGGGAGGGGGGAGGTAAAAATCGTCAAAAAAAGCATGACGTCATTTATGGATGACCCCCCAAGGTAGACAAACTCTTCCACATAATTTACATGTCTTCCATCTATTGTCACTGGGGCCTCCTGGTTTTTGTTGATTCGCATTACCAGTGTCCACCCCCTCCCCCTGATAATTTCAAGGGACCCAACCCCCCGGGGAGAAAAATGTCTGAAAGAAGCACTGGTCGCATTTATAGATCATACACACTATAAAGATAGACACTACTTCTATTAATATTATCTAGACCCGTTTCCTACTTTAGCCGCTAAACCTCAATCAGGCAGATAGTGTTTTTTTTCTGACTTTTTTTTATCCGTGGGAGGGGGGGGGGGGTGACACTGGTAAAAGTATATATTTTCTATATAAATTAATTTTTAATTTTAGTATTGCCCATACTGACAAAATTCTTTTTTGCTTTTAGAAAAGTCAAAATAAATTATAATTAGGTTAGGGGTCATCCATAAATGACGTCACGCTTTTTTTTGACGATTTTACCCCCCTCCCCTCCGTCACACGTCGTCACAAAAAGCCAGACCCCCCCCCCCCCCCCAAAATGATGTCACACCTCAACTTAGGGGTAGAGTTAGGGTTGGCGCTAATGTTGGGGTTAGGTTTAAAATCAATATTTGTATTTTTTATCCATACCAAAAAAAACGAAACACGATTTCGGCAGTACGGATATGTCAGAAATTTCAGTGGTTTAATTTCGTCACTAGGCCTAGACATAACGAGCTAGATCTAGCCTAGATTTCTAGGCCCGAACTATAGCCTAGGATTGGCTAGGATCGCCTAGCTTAACTTTTTGAGACGAGAGTTAAAAATCACGTGATAAGCTCATTTGAAATAGAGGCGCGACAAAATGGCGACGGAAGATTCGGTTGCAAGTAAGGGATTTGAGAGAAAAGTGAAATTCATAATAACAAGTTACAAGATCATTAGATCTAGTTTATATCTTAACGAGCCGACCCGCGGCGTATCATACGTTGCTATTTAGTTGTTTTATTTTCTACTTTTCAGTAATTCATAATTTGTGAATTCGACAGTAGGCCTACCAACGCTGCCACTGAAAATATTTTTAAAACACAGATCATATCCAGTAGCTCGTTAAGGACTATACCCCCCCCCTTTTCCCCCTACCCCCCCCCCCCCCCGTTAAAGCAGCCTCCACTTAGTTACCTACCCTGAGTTTAAAATAGTTTCAAACTAAATTATCTGCCCCTAATAGCCGGCACTAAACTCGGCTGTAAGATTGTTAGCAGTTAGCGTGAACCACAGCTCACCAGACCATGTAGGGCTGGGGGTGGTAGGGAGCGCGCTTACAGCTTGGTGTTTTCTATGGTCTTTGCGGTCACCTCCTGTTGAGCGTATTTTATTATAATATAAACACAACCGAAACACAAAAACGTTAGGAAAACACTAGGATTACAGCTAGATCTAGAGTGAACTCCCGACTTTCATTGGGCGCGATTTTGTAACCATTTAACACAGAAACAAACCCAAAGTACTATATTATTCCTCTGCCATTCTACTCTTAATATGTATCAATCATTTTATATTCCTACGCATTGAATTTGAGATAGTCATGTTTTAGTGACGTGCTACTTGCGATATTTTTTTCCCTCTTTTCTTTTTTCTTCGGCCACCTGAACCAGCTAGCGTAACGATCGTATTTTATACTAGCAATACTCACAAACCCTGTGGGCGTGGTTAGTTGCTAACAACAACATGGCTACCTAAGCGAATGCTTAGTTTCGGACATTTTTCTTATACGCTCAAGTGACTTTCTTGGAATTAGTTTTAAAAATGTTTACCTCGTGAAAAATGGCGGTTTTTTCACGTGATGTAAACTAATTATAGATGGCAGTGCCAAATATGCCAGAGAAACGCTATAAATTACTTTGGATAATGAAGACCGAAGGTCAAAAAGTGGTGCTGATAAACACAATGGCATTACCTGGGTGTTAAATTTGGGAAAACACGTCCAAGTTGTAGGGAGGGTCTGACATAGCGAAGTAGATGGTTAGACTTAGACATGGACCGATGTTTTAGAGTACCTAGCATCACATCTCCTTAAAGCATTGACCTTTTGACCAAGTAGTTTAGAGATTTAAAAAATGTGAAACATCTCTAGTTCAGGCACACTCTCACTTGTATTAATTGCACTATAGGAATTCCCAAACAGGCCAAGAGAGAAGTATCCTATAAATAAAGGCATTACCGCTGTCCATCAAGGTAATACAAAACCGGATGAGACTCTATTGTAGGGCATGGCATATAACATCTCCACACACACACACACACACACACACAGGTCCCCCAACTGTCTCCCCGTCCTGAAGTTTCACCCATTAAAACATTTGAGTTGTTCTTCCTTGGGAGTCAATGTTTTCATCTTGCTAAGTACATTTTTTAAAAATGCTTTTCTATTTGTACTAACTTCAATTTTTAATTAAGCTTTATATACATACACACACACACACACATATATATATATATGGGGGGGCATCTTCCGCTTGAGTTGGCCCGGGCATCTACATAGGTCTGCACGCCACTGTGTGTAGCTCTTGTAGCAAAGGCAAATCTAATTAAGAGTTAAGTGCTGTGTGTTGATAAATACCGCTGTTGGTTAAATATATTTTTGATCATCTACTTCTAGATCTAGATACAGATCTAGTTTGAATCTCTATATACTAACATGTTCAAGCAACCAATAAAAAAATTGGCTTCTAGATTCTACATAGCTCTGAGATTGTTAATGCTGCCGTAGCCAGCATAAAATCCAAAATAATTCTTTGTATATATGCCTAATGTAATATAAGTAAAATTTATGTTCTGGTGTACTTTTCTGTGTATAGGCCTATATATAATATAATATAAATTTATTTTCTACTCTCTTCTTGTTTTTATATTAATTACTAGCCGGCCAGGCCCTGCTCTGGCTTCTGTGAAAAACCTTTCTGTTAAAGACCATTACCTGTGTGTTTAGTAATCATCATAAACCCGGCATTGCCCACCCAAACCACAACCAACTAAAACAACAAAACGCAAACATAACGCTAACACAATTACAAATACAAACGAAAACAAAAACCTAACAACAAACCCAACCACAATCACAAACACCAATACGAACACAAAGAAAAAAACAAACGAAAAAGCAAATGAAAACAAAAACCTAACAACAAACCCAACCACAACCACAAACACCAATACGAACACAAAGAAAAAAACAAACGAAAACAAACCAAATCCAAACGCAAAAGCAACCACAAACACAAACCCAAAGAAAAAAACACAAACGAAAACAAACCAAATCCAAACGCAAAACCAAACACAAATACAAACACAAACCCAAAGAAAAAAACACAAATGAAAACGAAAAAAGAAAGAACAAAAACGAACCAAATCAAAAACGCAACCACTAACACAAACCCAACCTAAACACAAAGAAAACACTAACGCGAACATAAACGCAAAGTGCTCACAGTCTAGCCCGGGGGCAGAATCGCCTGTTTCAGCTTAATAATCGACTACAGTACCCCAAATTATTCATAGTCTTTTGCACTCACTTAAAAGAACGTAGGTGCCAAACCAAACCAAATGAACAATTATAATACTCCAAGCTTATTTGTAAAATACCTACAACATTTGCACTTAATCAATCCCCGCTAATTATGTAATTATTTTTTCCCAACACCAAAACAAAGTAATAAAAAGTAAATTATTTTCCACTAATGCAATGTTTTATAAAGGGAAGTAATTGTGTTTTCCTAATTTATCAAAGGGAAGTAAGTGCTAAAGGACTAAATATAAATAATTTTCAGACATAATTAAAATTTTTGTTATTTTAAAAAAATTATGTTTAATGAACATGCCGACAATTATTACTATCAGTTTGAAAAATGAAAATTATTTCCCAACACTTTCAATAGTAATTTTTTAACTCATAAATTTAGACTATGAGCACGATAATAGTCTAACACTTAAATCCATCGAAGTATGTCAACGACAAACAAACAAACTTATTTTTACATACAGAATTGAGCTTTATATATTAGATTGTAAATTTATGTTAAATTTCTAGACCTAGAATTGTACCCTCTCTCTCTCTGTGTTATGGATAGCTGCTGATAACTATCATAAACTATGCCAATGTACTTATCTCTACATAAAACTATATATTTGGAAAATTTAATATTCCTAAGTAGAAATGTTTAAAAAAAATTGTATTTGACAGGTTCTGCTCAAGCCTTAGTCAGTCTCAAAGAAGGTAAGATTATAAAATCAACCTTTTTGATATGGAATATAGTAATCTTTGAATTGGTTTTTAATTTAACATCTAATTAGGGCCAGTAGGGTTGAAAATGAGATTTTCTTGCGTTATCATCCGCAAAGAATTTATCTGGAAAGTTTTTTTTTTGTTCTGAAATATTTCTTGCTTACATTAAATCCATAATAAAATTAATTTTTAAGTTCCTAATTTGTATTTTAGAATTCTGAGTTTTGGTTTATTCACTAGTATCTTATTTGTAGAGGCGTTTTGATTTTTAGAATAGTTTTTTTTTAAATCACTAATTTCTCTGTAGCCTAGTTATAAAAAAAAGTGTACTTGGGAAATTTCTATTTCTTGCCATGGTAGTATTTTCCTTTTAAGTAAATACAATTCTAATTTTTATAGGCTTAGGATCTCCTCAGAGGATGGGTCACTATGTAAGTAGCATTTGTTGTTAAATATTTTGTATGTTAAAATAGTTTTCTAAGTTATAATAAGTAATATTAAATTGTATATTTAAAAAAGCAGTCACATATATTATTTTTTATTTACAAAGTATTTTTTCTGTCTATTTATTCCAAAATATGTATATAATCCTAGATCAAATATGTAGTTGCTATTAATAGAAGTGTATTCTGCAATGATGTATGGACCTTTAATTACAACTTTAAACATTTACTCTATGCTTTTACTAGACATTTCTATCCAAATATTTTTACTATAGTAATTTTCCAAAAGAAATACGTATTTAAATAACACAACTAACGGTAGATAAAATAATTCACCTGATTCTGTAGTCTCTGCTGATAGATTGTAAGGCATCATAAGGTCCTTCTTTTCTTCTCCTGCCCAATTTCTCATATGCATTTTTTAAGTCACTTTAGAGTCAGATTACAACAATTGAGCTCTAATGTAATGCTTTATAAAGTACATTTTAATAGACCACTTTTGTTTTTGAATTAAAACATAAGATATCTAAATTTTGTAGTTTTCTTAAAGTAAACTGCAGTAAACCTTAACCATGTTGTCCTACAGCCAGCTCGTATTAGAAAAAAGAATGCAAGATTTTTTAACGATGATGAAGAAACAGATTATCAAGTTAGTAGAACGCCGAAGAGACGAGTAATTCAGCAGCCACTCGTGAGTTTTTGTTAAACATTAAACAGTTTTTTTGTTACCAAAATTCTCTTCTGCTTACTTCCAATTCATTTTTTTATGGTAACTCCCACCACTTTAAATATTTTCAGTCATTACCTCAGCCAGAGCATGTGGTGTCGATTGGTTTAGATAAGAAAGCAGCTCAGGCAACTGGCATGAGGTTACGTAATTTACTTAAACTGCCTAAAGCCCATAAATGGGTATGTTATGAGTGGTTCTACTCAAACATAGATGCGTAAGTAGTCCTTTTTTACAAAAAATACTACTGGAAATATTTGTTAAATATAATAATTGGAATAATTTAATAACAAAAAAATAATATTGTTCTTTTTTTCAAGGCCTCTGTTTTTAGGAGAGAATGATTTTTGCATTTGTTTACGAGAGTCTTTTCCTCAACTTAAATGTAAGAAGCTACGTCGAGTCGAATGGAATAAAATACGTAGGCTAATGGGTAAACCAAGAAGGTAAATATTCAAATTTAATTATGCTAAGTCACTTTATCTTATAATAGTTTATAGTTAATTAAATTGTCAAAGTTGCACAAAGTATGTGTAAAATTAAAGAAATTCCAGTGCATATAACAATTATTACCATTGTAATTTTAAAAATTCGAATGCAATTTTTGTACAGATGTTCTCCGGCATTTTTAGCAGAGGAAAGATCTGTTTTAGAGGAAAGGAGAGAAAAAATTCGTCAACTTCAACAAAGGAAAACTACTGAGTTTAGTTCTATAAAAGAGTTGCCTGATGAGATACCTTTACACTTAGTCATTGGTACTAAAGTTACAGGTATATTACTTTTACCTTTTTTACTTTCTCGTATACTTATCGTATAAAGATCCCTGAGTCTGAAAAACGTAGTTTTGCAATCTTGTCCGATAACCTGAGTACCATTACAGCTAGGCTGATGAAATTTCATATATAAGTATTATATCAAATTTGTAGATCTGTATCAACTTTTCATCGATTTCCGATAACCGGAAGTGGAACTTATTCTACTTTCAATTTTTCAAAAGCCTATAACTTGAGTACTATTTCAGATAGATAAATGAAATTTCACATATAAGTAAAAGATCTAATTATCTGCCTTCTATCAAATTTTGAGTAACTTCCATTGACCGGAAGTAGTAATGTATGCTATTTCCGATTTCTCAAAAACCGCATGTGAATTTATAAAGTACTAATAATATTCCGCACTATTATACACATTTTGTTTGGCGTTCACTTGATGTGCAATTCTTTTTTCCTAGGAGATTCTATTCTATTTTTAAAAGTTTAAGTAATTAAAAATTGATTAAAAATCATGTCTATTTCCCGAGTTGCCATCCCCCGTAATGTTATATAAGAATATTCGAGAAAGTTTAGGGGAGATCACTCCCTGTTTATTAAATTTTGTTACAAAAATTACTGATTTAGTGAAGTATTTTCTGAAATATTTGTGTAGCTCGTCTACGTAAACCACAAGATGGACTTTTCACTGGAACTATTGCTGCATTAGACACAGCTGACAGTTCTTATAGGGTTACTTTTGACAGACCTGGACTAGGAACACATTCAATACCTGATTATGAAGTTTGGGTAAGTAAAGTTCATTTCACTTGTGCTTCTTTATTATTCAAATAATAAATGTTTGGAATTGTTAACATCTTAAACAATTTTTTAGAGTGATGAACCACCAGATACTATATCTATTACATCATTTCAAGAGAAACAAAAACGTCAACCTGTAAAACAAGTCTCCCACATTCCTCCACCAAAATTCATACCAGGTTATGGTTCCCCAAACTCTTTTGTGAGTATTTTGTGTAATGCTGCATTTGTAGTCACTATTTTAGTCACTCATATTTTTCAAAGAATATGTAACTAACGTTGGTTTTTCCTTTTTTCCTTTTTTCAGCAAACGGGTGGAGATGTTTCTATAAGACCAGCTGTAAGACACGGTTTATGTTTCTGAGTAATTACTCTGTAAATTGATTTTAAAAATCCAGCTAGAATAACTTCACATACAACATACTAATATATATTCTAAGTAAAATGCATGCATGGATACATAACTACTGTTTTAAATATAATTTAGCCCCCTTTTATTAATTTAGTTTAAAAATGATTGCATTTTGTCTGCAGTTTCCTGCCTCAGAAGGATTTGAAGCTCAATCACCTTTTAAAGGTAAACTGGTCAGTCTGGAAGGTGGAACCTATGGGGGGTTTCCCATCAAATTCTTGGTTTTAGTGGTAAGTTTTCAATATACTGTTAAAATTTTTAAATAACTTTAAGATTGATTTATGAGATACACATTGTTCAATCAGCTGTCCTATGCATTTGTGATAGCCCCTAGTGGTTGGTAATATTTCCACCTATCCATTTTTTTAGGCGGCCCTAGGTGTCTTGGGCATGATGATGACCCATTCCCCTACTTTGTCAATTATAAAAATAGGAAAAGGTGAATTTATTTTAAGGTTTTTATCCAAAAGGGGATTATGAAGTAAAATCAACTACAGATGAAATGTGGGAAAGCAGCTTGACCTGATAAAATCCCAGCAGATGTTTCAAAAGCATCTGGATGCATCTGTAGCATTGTAATATCCACTTTATGAGGTTCAGTAGTATAAAGAATATACTTTATCGTAAGTTAAAAGATTAGCAAACATGCTTAAGAGAGAATAAATCCTTCACAGACCGTATTGCAATATTTTGCATCATAGTTGAGCAGTCACTAGAGTGAAAGTTGCCACTGTACATCAGTTTAGTTGACAGTGTAGATTGAGAGATCCTTTCTAAACCCCATGTCACTGGCATTCCAAACAAGATAATAATCCTCATTCAGAAGAGTCCATAGTGGTCAACTAACAAATGGATGCCTGTGTTGCCACTCCCCTTACTCCATGTCATCCACTGGATTATGAAGACAGCCACCATGAAATGAAGGAATGTGGACGACAATAGTTAATAAGTGTTTAAAGTATAGAAAAAACCTTAGAAAATCAATAGCAACTACAGATCAGTTTCACAATACAAAGGATATTTTATATGACCAGGCGAAACAGCATAAAACAAATAAATTGTATATAATCTAAGTGTTAATTACATATGCAAAGGGTCGGTTTTTTAAACTCTTATTTCATCACATATAACAAGAAACTACAATTTTTTTTGTTGTGTCTTTCAAGGTTTTGCCTTGAACATATGTAATTCGAACTAAGTCAGGAAAAATTGCTTTAGTTAAAAACTTGTATATTATCAAGCTACTAGGTTAGAAGTCATCAGATGTAATTTGTTCTGGGCCTTATGTTATTTTTGGTTAATTTTATTTTCAGACACGGCTTTCTAAAATTCTTCAAGTTAAGAAAGATTGGATTAAGCAGTTGAGTGACATGAACACAACAGCTGAAAAAAAGGTTATTTTTTATTGCATAAGCCTTATAATGATCATGGTGTACAATTTCTATTAATTATGTTTTTCCACTTTTTACTTTTTGGGATATGGAGTAGACAATAGATCTATAGAAAACAGGAAATATTTTTTTTTTAAATCAAAATTAAGATTTTCACACATCTCCAAAAAATATAAGTATTAAAAAACATGTTTATAGTCTGATTACATCTCCTTAACTCTGCCTTTACACTATACACGTTTAGAACACTGATAAAGCCAGCCAAACATTATTTTTATGTGGAAACATTTTCTCCACAGAACATTTATACTTTAGCGTTCACACCTGCAGAACATGTTATACTAGAACATTTTATAAAACAAGCATAACCTTTGACATGGAGTGTCTGCTTTAAAGACCTAGATAATTAAAGGAAAGAGTAATCCAAGTAAAAAAAAATATAGATTGTGGGTACAGAACTTTATTATTTAAATGCAGATGGTGAATGACAATGTGGGTCTAAGACATCTCCATTTCGGCAGTAAAATTACCCCTTCCTAACCCTATGGTAGCCATTTCCCACTTGATGTCACTGTATAATACTTAGTTAAAGTCATATTGGTTTAGAACTTGTGCCGCTCCTTTGCTTGTTTATATCCTTCAGAAACAGCTTGCGTGATCTGAATGAATAGGGTTGAATATTTATCTGCTGAAGCACCTGATTTCTTTGAAAATCTGCATCTACCAAGTTCATTAAAAATAGTGAGATCGATTATAACTATACAGAGACTATTGACTAGTGTATCATTAAGAATAGAAGACCTAGATTTTAGAGCAGGACCTATGATTCTTTTTTTTCCCCGTATCTTGATGATGATCTCACTTAGCCTATCACTTATTGTCTGACGGTTTTTATAGCCAGTACAAGTGTGATCCCATGAGCATCTGGTGATTATTCTATCAGACGGAAACTGAAAATACATGGATACACCCTTAAACAAAATATTGTTCAAGGAAAGGAATAACTTGCAACAATAAGTTTGGCTAAATTATATTTTTGTAATTATTTCTTTAATTGCAACCTAAACTGGTTTAAGTGTACAATTGTATGCATTACAATTTTTCACTAAAATGTCTTTGGGATTTAATTAAAGAAATAATAAGCTATTATAAAAAATGTAATTTTTAGTAGGGTCTAGAGAAATAATAAATAAATTTTGAAAGTGTATGCTCAAAATTCAACATTAGTATATTTAAGTTACAATTTGCATCAGCTGAATGCTAGAAATTAGGATATGCTTGAGGCATGCTTTGTCATCTGAAAATACAGAACATGTCCAATGATTTTGCTCAGTGTAGGTCAAGTCTAGTATACATGTTAGTGTAAATACTGTGTTAATGTTACATCCTAGTATATAAAAGCCCATGTTAGCACTTCTCTCTCTCTGTCCGCAAAATTTTTGCAGCTATGAGATCAGTACATTCAGCGATATATGGAGAACTTTAGTTGAAAATAATATGTTGGATGTTTAAAATGTATAAACTAAATTTTATTTAAAGAAGGAAAATAAAAATAAAGGTATATTCAAACGTAGAAACACATTATAATTATGCAATCGGAAAAGTGTTTATGGTTATGACGAGCGCTAAAAACAATGAAGTCACATGTTTAAAATACGGAAAGCGCCCATACACTAATGGCATCATCTTCCAATTTTAGTATATGAAGAAATAAACTATTTCATTCAAATTTTAATCAAGACATATGCTATGAAACAAACAATTTAAAAAAACCCAACAAATTCTATTGAATAGCCAGGTTTTAAACAATCATTTATGTCTCTTAATCAGTGTGTGCATTAAATATGGTGTTGTGTTGACTAATAATGTATATAAGATCTATTTGGTTTTAATTTTTCTAATAGGTATTGGTAGCCTGTGTTATTTTAAATGTCAGATTTTTAGCTATTTATTTATTTGCTTTGTCACTAATATCGTTCAACGTTTAGTTAAGCACATTGCATTTTGACCAACAACTATTTTATAAATTATTTTTTCAAACAAGTATAACATTAAAAGGCATATAATATATTGGCCTATAATTCACATGAAATGTGTACCCATGGCTAGTAGGAATATATCATGATAAAGTTTAGGGTAGATCACTCAGTTTAATTTCCTAAGTGACTCAGTTTTATTGATATATGTAAATTATTTAACTTCAACTTTTGTCTCTTTCAGAGCTCTTTTCAAGAACCAATTACTTTGGAATTTCAAAAAACTTATGCAGGAATCGTGCTTGAACTAGAAAAACTAAATAAAGATCTTAATGATTACCTGAATGGAGTTCAGACTTACTGTTTAGATGTAAGTTGGATAAAATAATTTATTCCAGTTTTTGCACAGAATTTATGTGTTACATATATTTTTATTGCCTAAAATAGCTCTATGTTCCTTATTTAGAATTTATCATCATAAACTACATAAACATTTCCCGTTAATGCCCAAGACACGTGACAGATGAAGTAGAGCTCATCTGCTTCAGAGACCTCGGCATATGAAGGGATAGCATGGTCAGCTATATGACCAGCCACCTTTGTTTCCCTATTGTGAGTTAGTTACCCTTTAGAGCTAGGTGGACTCCAGATGTTCCACTGATTTGAACCCAGATCCAAACTAGAGACTCTCGGGTTAGCAGTCTAGCTCTCTTACTACCGCTAGGCCACACCGTCCTTTATTTAGAATTGAACACAAGTAAAGTAGAAATTTAAAAGTTTTAGGTTATAAACATATCCCATTTTAGATTGCACCTGAGCAAGGAGTGACTCCAGCTGAACCTCCTTCTGAAATAAAGAGGAAATGTGATGAAGAAGCAGAAGAAACAGTATCGAGAATATGCAGGGTATATTACATAAAAATCTCACTAGCTAATTAGATTAATAGGGAATCAACATCCATACTTTACTTGAATTGTATGATTATGAACTGTTTTGTTCATCATTGGGTTTAAACTGTCTTAGTGGTAAATATTCTTACATTTTTTGTTGAAATTGATTCCTCAATGTTTGAATATAGTCTTGCAATACAATTTTTTCAGCAACCTCAATTCTAATTAAGACAATTTCTTTCAAAATTGACAAAAAATAATTTAGAAGTTTAGACATATTTCATTTAGATTACATTTATTTTTAAACAAACTATGTGAAAACTTAAAAAATGACGCAATTACATTATGAAGTAATTGAAAAAGGGGAGATTAACAGCAAATTGTTAGCCAAAAAATAAGGGGGGGGGGGGGGGATACAGCTGGTTTTGTGTATCTTTAATTGTAATCTCTGAAATTTAGGTTTCCATTTTAACATATTTTTTAAATTTCAAAGGAGCCTCTTATAAGAGTTGATTTTTAAACATATTTTTAGATTTTAGACCCTAAAATTCCCGTGCCCCTGAGCTAATTGTTCACCCAACAGACTCATTAAAAAAATGAAGACTACGAATATAACAACACATTTAATTTTATTATTTTAATAAATAACAATGAGTCAAATAGAATGACAAAAGGCCGACCTCCGAAAGGCCGTCAGGACAAAAGGCTGACATGGACAAAAGACCAACATAAATAAGGTTGACTGGAGATAAGGCCAACAGCCAAAAGGTAGCCACCCAAAAGGCAGACATACCATGAGGACGACAAGCAAAAAAATCCTAAAATCTCTGTGTATATTATAAGGGATAAACAGATAATTTGTAATAGCACTAAATTTCGAGGAGAAATGGAAAAAAAACCAAATGAAATGCACCTGGGGGCACCATTTTTTAAATCAATGCAAATTTAAAGAGCAGATTAAGCTTTGTGCTCATGGATTTGTAAATATTTTATTGCATACTTTTCGGCCTGATGGTGTGTTGACCTTTTGAGTGTCTGCCTTGTAGATGCGGGCCACATGGTCTCTCGGTCATATGCCCAGTCCTTTTAGATGTTAGCCGTTTGACCATATTGGCCTTTTGTCAGTGTCATTCTGTCATTGTCTGTCTTTTGTCCGGATCCTGTCGAATAGTACAATTTAATACTTTTTGAATTTCACATCTTTATGTACAAACTGTCGATCTGAGGTAAGGTGTCTAACACCGCTTTATCAATAACTCGGGGCATGGAGATTTAAGGCAAGTACCATAGTTTAAGATCACCAACTACTGATATCAAATGTTTGTTGGTTGTGGTGTTGAACTAAGGACTAACAAAATGGGAAAAATAAATACTTATAAAATAAAATGTGTATTAAAATCTATGCAATAGCAAGCCATGAAATAAACCAAAAATTAAAGTATTTTTTTTTACTTTAGTGTCACTATGAATGGTACATGAGATGGGTTTTACTATTATAATTTATATTTAAAGGTTTAGTTTTTTTTTTTATACATTTAAAAGCTTTTTACAAAGGTTCATACATACTTATTGTTAGTTATGTACTAAAAAAAAATTGATTTTATTTCAGGGAATGCTGCAGAACCGTAGAACAGCTAATAATGAGAAAATTCTTCAACTAGTTGGTGATTTAACATCCATTATGTTACAAATTCGTGTAAGTATGTCCATTGTGAAGTTACATTTCTTTCATTTTCTGATTGCATCGCTTAATTACTAATACTCTTGAACTTTTTTAAAGACATTTTCAGAAAACGAAAACAGTTCATTTGAATTTGGATCTCTCCAAGAAAGCTTACAATCAATCAAAAGTAGATTGGATGCCAATAATATCAAGTAAATATATAACTTACTCTTTCAGTTTTTGAAACTAAAGACATAAACATCCTTTACATATTTACAGACATATCTACCTTCCCGCCCCTAGCAGAATCATTAAGTTTTTTCAATGAAAAACTGTTTTATTCCGCTTGTCGTCAAAGTTTGTTCTGCACATTTGATAAATTTGCAAAAATATTATTTAAAAAATCTAATTGAAAAAGTGAGGAAAATGCAATTATTTCCCTTGGTCATTCCTTTCTATTTCAATATTAAGGTCTATATATTAAGTTAGTCCATATGAAAAATGTCAGCTGCCAAGATTGCTGGAGCTATAAAAACGAACAATATTAAAATTTTTAAAATATTCTGAGAAATTTATTTATAAAAGAAGAAAAAAAGTTCTTTATAGTATTTGTAATCGTTAATTAAATCAACAGTTAATAAAATATGAAGTAAAATAGCATATGATCAACCAACTACATGCACAAACTAAAAATATTAGGCCTACTGCTGAATTTAATAATTATTATTAAAATATGAAGAGGAGCTTTAGTATAGTTTTGCATATGGAGTATCACAACTACAAATCCAAGAATTTCCCTGCTTTTTTTTTTCATATAATTTTCATCACATATTACCGTTAACATAAAGTTGCGAAATAAAATAACAAAAACAAAAGCAGAAATTATTTTTGGGGTGCACCTCATATCTTAAAAGTTTTAAACCCTAAAACTTAATGTCGCATCAGAAATTTTTTAAAAGACATTTGATTTATAAGATGTTAGTCTATATGTTCCTTCAGTGTTTTAACATTTTAACAGTCTTTAAACTAATAAACAATAATTAATATTTAAAGGATTGTGTATAGAACATGAACAGTTAAAATTTTTAGACCCATCTTGATCCCGTAATGTTATATTACATTTCTAGAACTTCCCCAATACGAAACAACTGCTTATGCTTACACAATTATTAACCATAATAGTTTCGCTATTCTGTTTGTTGGTAACGCTCTAGAGAAAACACAAGGAAATTTAAGAGATGCATAGTGAAAGACCTTGACAACACATGAAACATATAGGAAGTCTTCTAAACGAAATTTGTACAGTTCTAAAGCCACAAATTTTCCGGGGAGATGGTTTTCTCCCAGAAGAAAAAACTCTAAATGTGTCTTTTGTCTAGTTTGAGTTTAGTGGTATGACTACAACTATATTTAGTATGCATGTGGTGTAGATCAAGGTTAAATCCAGTAAAAATGCCAATTCTGGATAAAAATCCATTTTCAACGACATTCGTTTCCAGTTAAAATTGAAGTTGAGATCAATTTGGTTTTGTTTTAGAGAAAAATACAGCACTATCAACCTAGAGCCCGATGTATTTCTCCCTCACCGACCCATTTATCTAGTTATTTATATAATGAGTTTAGCTGATAGAAGACAGACTATGTAGCTTACTCTGCAGATAATACAGAAAAGAATTATCTTGGAAATATTTTAGTACTATTAAAAGTTGTAGAAATTTACACTGATGTATTCCTGCTGTTTGTAACATCTTGGTATTTAATTTTAGCACTTCCAACAAAGTTGTTATTCATGCCACCAATTTAAACGGCAAATATTTTGTTTAAAAATCCTCATCATAACATTAGTATACTCATTAATTAATAATAATAGTAATATCTTAAATAAAACAAGTTTCTGTTACTATCGTTTAACACTGAAATTCCATTTTAATTGCAATTTTTACCTAGATTTAAAATGTAATGACCATTTTCTTAAAGGTACCAGTGTTTTTAAAAACTTAACATTATGTTAAAATTTACTGGTTTAAGTTTGATGGTCAATTTGATCCACCAGAATAGCTGAAAAAATATATTAGGTCCTATGCTGTATAGGGCCTAATGTCTTTTTTCTTATTTTAAGTGATTTTTTTTAGCATACTCGTGCCTGTGTGCCTGTATACAGGCACGTCTGGTTATTTAGCTATTTGGTTTATTGCATGATGAAATCACTTAATATTTTCAGTGTCTTCCAGAATAATGTAGAAATACACATTAATCACATCCAAAGTGGACTCAGCCAGATGGGTAACCTTCATGCCTTTGCAGCATCCAAGCCAAAAGTGTAGCAAGAATGCTTTGACGTTTGTACCTTGAGAACTGTAAACTAAATTACAACCAATAGTAATTTTAAACTTTGGTGTCTTGAAAATTAAATTTATTTAATTACAAAACACAGTACTTCAAGAATTTACTATTTAATTGCCAAAGGCTAGATTTGTAAATATGATTTCAAATGAATTTTATTTATACAATGACATTGATTTTTGTTTTATTTTCCTGTTCTTGTGTACAGTAATCATAATTTTGCTGTTTTTTGCAATAAAACATTTATATTTGTACAATTTGTAGGCAATTTATTCATTATTTAGATTCTAAATCTTCTTCCAGTTCCTGTTTTTTTATTAACTCCCAGTACAGTCCACGCTTGGCCTTCAGCTCTGAGTGTGTTCCAATCTAGTGAAGTAGAAATATTAAAACTTTAGGCTGTTTATTCCAGGGAGGTGTGACAATGTTAGTAGTTTAAATTCATTTAAACAATGTACATGGATCTCAGTTCTTCCACTAAGTTCCACCCAACTTTTAAGGAATGTAAAGGCAACTTAAGTGAAAACAGGTGAGCTTTGCTTTACTGACAGGAACATCTACCTTTAAACAAAGTACAAGGGAGTCACTTTTCTTGCATACCATTGCGGTGTTAAAATTTAAACCAAACTACTTATAGCTGTATTTGTACATAAAAAGAATTGATTTCACTGCAGTGGTGTAGCTCATGTCAAAGTAATATGGTCACACCAGCCTTGAAAAACAAATACAGGATCTCAACTTTAAAAAGGCAGAAGTTTATACTTCTTGTTAGCTGGAATAACTGGTTTTATCTGCCCTTAGGATAGGAAAAAAAAATGTGCTTTAATATGAAATCAATATTAACATAGTATTTACCTCCATTATCTTTCCTTTACTAACTACAGCAATTATGTCAGCGTCTCGTACTGTGCTGAGTCTATGAGCTATCACTAAGGTTGTCCTTCCTGTTTAAACAAGGTGTTAAATTTTTTTACAGAAACTTATTTTAATGCAAGTTAAAGAATAAATATTACAGATTATTTATTTGTACAGACCTTTCACAACTTTATCAAGAGCTTCTTGTACTAGTCTTTCAGATTCAGCATCCAGGGCACTGAAATTATTTTACAAGTTCAACTATCAGAGACAAATTTTAGTTGTATTTTGTTGCCCAATTGCTGTATACAAATCTAGGATTGCTTGAAAATATAATTAAATGTGTTTTTTTGAACAGCAGAGTAATAAATTGTAAACAATGACAGTTGATAAAATCTATTGTTAAAAAAAACATCTCAATGTTATGTAGTATTTTTGTGTTCCCAAATGTATGGAACTATCCTTAAAGTTAATAGTTGTAAAATATAACTAAAAGAGTAATTAATTTAAAGTGTTTTTCTTCATCCATTAATAGTTAAGGGGGGATATTAGCGTGTTGTATATATTTTTTTAAAATTTAAGTAAAATCTAAGCTTTAATTAATTGTGTATGGAGATTTTCACACTTCAAAAATATTTTTAGTAGTTACTGGAAACTAATAACAAAAAAACAAATTCTATGGAAAAATTTCTTCTACCTGGTAGCCTCATCCAAAATAAGAATAGAAGGGTTCTTAATAAGAGCTCGAGCTATAGCAATTCTTTGTTTCTGACCACCTGATACAGTGATGCCCCTTTCTCCAAGTACTGTTTTATAACCATTAGGGAACGATGTTATAAACCCATGAGCATTGGCTAATTTTGCTGCTTCTATAACCTTTGGTAAATGATAATAAATAGAAGATAGGGAGAATAATAACATGAAATTTTAGACCACACACATGAATTAAAAATTTCTTACAACAATCATAAGGCAACCAAGTTATATTTTTGTTTTACTAACGACTGTCCAAGTGAACGCAATGCCCCATTTATACATAGAAGAATTGACCTGCAGGTCTTTTTCAGTGGATAAGCACCAAACTATGCCACATTTTGCTGTTTTGGACAATTTTTTTTCAAAACAATTTTCAATAAACAAGTGCCATACCAACATTTTAAAGATATGTTTTCTCATACGTTAGTTTTGAATTTAAGCCTACTTTGTTTTAAAGACATTCTTAAGAATCAATTTTTAAAAATTTGTTCATAATTTTAAAAATAGTGGATAGGTTGGCTAACCTCTTGATCCGATGCATTTGGTTTTCCATAGCGAATATTTTCCATAACAGAAGTTGCAAACAAGACTGGTTCCTGCATTAAAATTTGAATAAGGAATTACTTCACGTGTATTTTTTTCATTAGGTTGATGAAGTTCTGGGTAAGACTATTGCTTATGTAAACATTGCATTTAGGAGCCAAGGGACACCTTAACCATCTCTAACTTGACACCTACTTTTTGTTGTATAAGCTTACCTCAGCCGTATGCTGGCAATAGAATCACATGCAATGTTCTTGAAACTTTTCTTCCCTTTTTATTTATATATTGTTATAGAAAAATCCCTTAACTATAAAAATGGTCTAAGGTTAACAAAACAAGGAAAATAACGGTGAATACATTTTTTTTTACATAAGTAAACAGCCAGTGTTGACAAAATTCTTATACTTATTCAACATACATGCAGTATAAAAAATCAAGTTTAAAACATACCTGATTAATAAATCCAATGACTTGACCCCTTAGCCAAGATGGATCTAAGTCTTTTATATTTACACCATCGATCTTTATCTCCCCTGAAGTGACATCATAAAATCTCTCCAGCAGAACTGCTATTGTTGATTTACCTGCATGATTTAAAGTATAATGAACAAACCACTATTAATGTCTAGAGCTTGATTATACAAATTTTAAAAACAATGTCAGTAGCTAAAGTCACTAAGTATCCACCAAACTAAGATAGTTTATTACAGTTTGCTTCTACCTGGAGCCTTCTCGGTGTGGGAGCACTAAATTTATTTAACGGTGTGGGAGCACTAAATTTATTTAACGGAAAGAAATATTTCAGTAAGTTTCATGCCAAAAGATTTTCAATGTACACATACATGACAAAATTTATTTAAAATTCAGCCTCTAAGCCTTTTATATTTATGTCAAGGAAATTTAGAGGAGAAAAGAAGAAAGGTGCTGAAATTGGATTAAGTCCCTTATTACCTCCTCCTGAAAGTCCAACCAAAGCAACCATTTGACCACCAAGAATCTTCAAATTGAAATTATTCAAAACATCCTGAAAATAATTTAAGCAGAAATGTGAACTAAACCTATCTTAAATTATTTACAACTACTTATTAATTTTTTTTGTTAACTGTTGGCAATAAATTGTTAACAAAAGATAGATATTCCTACACTTTTAATTAAAATTCAACATCTGTTTATACCAGAGTCTGCAACCTTTTGAGACGGAAGAGCCAAAAGTTACAATTTACAAAATTTACCACTTCTTTAAAGAGCCACATTTTTATTTCAACATTTTGGTATTTGAATAGGATTAGGTAAATAAATTGGATTTGTCATTTAAAATAAATAGCTTTAACTATGAAATTATATTTATTCATTTAAAAACATACACATGTTTCGCCAGAATAATAAACTTGGTAATCAAATAATATAACTATAGGACTACACCAATCCTCTTTAGAAGCTGTTAACTTTTTTTTTCTTTCTTTGTCTGCATGACCTGTTCAGGATGTGTCTGCCATTAGCCAGGCAGGCCTCAACACGACAAACTCCGACTAACTGGCTTAGATATTGGTTTGATTACTGTATCGGTCACTTCTTTCCTTTGGTTCTCACCATTCTTATCTGACACCCCACACGGTAGACTCGTACCCCACCATCCAGTGCCCGGCTCAACAGTACGAAGCTAATAACTAAAAAACGTTACGTCAAATTAAGGATAAATGACAGATGGGGAAATGCATTCTGAATAAAATAACATTCCAAATTTAACGATATTTGAAAATGTGGGCAGTGGCAAGTAAGGATCTGTTGCCTCAGGCTGTCCACAACGCGGCTTTGGGGCTGGGCTTGGTGTCCAAGCAGCTGTCAGCTGTCTGTGTACACTCTACTCCACCTGTTCTCACTTATCTCTGGTTGGTAATCTCTAACATTGCTGTGGGTATTCAGCCTTAGCAGTGGGTACTCAGTATAATTGTTGTGGGTACTTAGTGCTTAATCTGTGGGTGCTCAGTGTCACTGATGTTGGTATTCAGTGCTGAAGATGTGGGTACTCAATAACACTGCTGTCAGTACTAAATGCCAGTATAATGCCACTGATGTGGGCATTCAATAGCACTGCAACGGGTACTTTTGTCAGTATTCAATCTTACTGTATTTATCCCAGTTTTAGGTTTATGCTCAGAGTTATTATTGTCAAGGTCGTTGTGAAGACCTTTCTTTGGTGGTATCCAGGATAGGGGTCCACCACCTCACTTCCTGTTGTCTAGTTATTTATTATGTTCTCCTAATATTTTACAATGCTATTTCAAAGCTAAATTTGTTATATTGTACCCAGCAGCAGGATCACATTATTCCAGCATCGCTCTCTCTCCATATGCCAATGTCAATGAAACAGGTGAACTCTACTTCACCTACCACATGGACCGTAACGTTCTAAAATGTACTTTATATATAAGCTCTTCTTTCTTCTTCTTCTTCGTTCTTAATTATGAGTGTTGAAGGGGATCGAGAATTATCTGCCAGTGCGTTTGAACTCAAGACTTTGTTCAAATTTATCAACCATGAGCTTTTTGCCGACTCGACCACGCCTCCAACACAATTAAGCGTTACGTGTCAACTGGTTATGCGCCATTGAGGTAATTGACTCCGATTTCAGCCTGCTTTTCTTTTTGGATTTGCTTCCATAGCCTTTGTCCAACCAAGAACAAACTACAAGGCAGCAGTTGTTTAATTTTGGAGTTGTCTCTCCTTGAAGAGTGGCTGTCCCCAGCTAACGAGCCTCATCTGCCCGGGGGTTCGAACTCGAGACTTTTCGGTTTAGCAACCATGAGCTTTACCGACTCGACCACGCCGACCCCCATATATAAGCTGAGATTATAATGTAAATACTTTTCTTATTTATAATCATAATTGAAGAAATGACAGCTTGGCAAGGCATCTTAATCTTATTTCGCTATACCTGCTTGGCACCAGAGTACAATTTTATGTCTTGTTGCTGGATGTCCCAAAAACGTGACAAGCCGTAATCAGAAGATAACTTCCTAAATTATTCTTATATGTGATTTATACTGTTTATATACATAAAAGAGTGAATAATAAAGCTATTAGTATTTTTTGTACTAAAAACGGACCACCTATTTAGTAATAATAATCAACAATGTAAAAGTAGGCTGAATTTACTAAGTCAAGAAATTTACCATGCGCACGAGTCGAGAGTGTGACGTCATAAATTTCGACTTGACAACGTGACCATTGGTACCGATACGACCGTCTGGATGTATCCAATACACAACAACCAGCAGCAGTTGGATAAATGTACATATGCGCATATGCTACGCGCAAAATTGGTATGCCGCGACAGTCGGCATTAAGGGGTTAATTAATAAGAGCAATTTTAAGAACTAGAATACATTTTAAAAAACTTTTACAATGTTATCATTTAAATACTTAAAATTACAGAAATCTTAATTTTCAACAAACAGTCAATATTTACAAATCTTACTTTCTTAATTAAAATGTAATTTTTCCTTACCTGCTCTCTTGTAGGATAATGGAAATGGACATCAGAAAATTCAATATTTCCAACTAAGGAGTGGTATGGAATCTTCTTACCACCTTTCAATTGAATTTTAGGTTGAGAGTTAATGTACTGAAAAAATAATGTTTCATATGCAAATAAGAAAAATCCATTATACATATACCAAAACCTTTTGTTTACCAAATTATAGTTTAAACTGTTATAAAGCAAAATAATACACATGAGTAGTTTAATTTTTTAAGAAGTAATTAAAAAATCAAAAGAACAAAACAGTTACATGAATCATCTTACTTCAAAAACACGTCCCCCTGCTGAAATACCACGGACAACATGACCTAGTAGCAAAGACATTTGAGCCATTGACCTGGAAGCAAACAGGGAAATAAAGAAGAGAAATTAAGCAAAATGACTAGGCAAATCTGGGCTGACCAATAAGTAGAAACTTCTGATTTCAGTACCCTGTCAACACACAGAAACATAAGTTCATTAGTGAGGTCACTAGGTACAAGGTAGACAAATGCCGGACAATAAAAAAAAAAAAAACAGATTCCAAAAAAAATAAATAATTCCAGATTTCTAATTTGCCATTAAATTGCTAAAAGGTTTTGTTAAATGCCAACCTTTCTATCATCTGTGTTGCAACTAGAAATGAGATCAAATCTCCAGGCTTTAGCTCATGTGTAGAAATAAGCCATCCTCCAGCAAAGAGAGATCCCAAAACTAAGCCTTTTTATTTAAAAAAAGAACAGATTTCAATCAGAAAAGCAAATGTCATATTCACCACAGTTACATTTCATTATAAAAATTCGGACACTAAAATGTGTAAAAATACATACTTTAATTTAGACTTTAATGTTTAGTGAAATTGTTCAAATATATATTACTATAAAAAATGTAGGCAAATAATAAACAAAGAAAGTAATATTGCATCCTCACATCATTAATTTAAGTTTTAAAATAATATTGGTGGGTGGGAAATGAAATAAAATTTTAACAAAGGGATTTTGAAGGACATAAAGTATGGAAAAAAGCATCAAGAAATCTTCAGCAACTTCTGACAATAAAAAATACAGTACAGTAATGTCACAAGTCAGGGCAGAATGCCATCCAATTATAAAACTGCTACATTTACTGAGAAATGTATTTAGTTAAATTAATAATTGATTAGCTTTATCTCATTAAGAAATCCATATTCGTACCATTTGACATGGGTGAGGGGTGTGACACTTAACATGTTTGTGGTGACACCCTGAATTCACTGTAGTAAATGACACCACAATTAAAAGGCTTCTGATAAAACAAACAACGTAATGATACATAAATTGCTACCATTTAGGAAAACATTTGCTGCTCCTTGAAAGACTCCAATTCCAACACCTAATGCAATGTTACTAGTGGCAGACTTGTCAACTTGTAGTTCATAAAGTCTGTAAATAGTAGAATACTCACACATACTTAAGCTATTTAATTACTTAAAAAGCTATTTTATTATTTTGTCATTCCTAAATAGAAGCTCTTTTTTAGATAGGAAAATTTCTTACTCATATTCTTTTTGTTCCATGGCAAAAGCTCTGACTGTTCTAACATTGCCCAGAGCCTCGTCTGCCACTGCTGTGGACTTTGAGATTTGTTCTTGAGCTTCACGTGACAATTTTCTGAGCATGGAGCCCCAGGTGGTCCCACAGATAATGACAACTGGCACAACACCCAGCATAATTAATGTCAGTTTGGGGGAGATCAGAAATAAAGAAATAGTGCATCCAATAGTCTGTAGAAATAAAATATGCTCTATAAGCAAATTTTGTATTAACTTGTATTAATTAACATTATTATTCAATACAATTGTTTCATACAATTCCAGGTACCTACTGTCTTTCATTATGAGGTCAGTTTTAACTGGTATTTTTATTGCTAATTATATTTCAGTATCAAACAGAATTTATTTTAGCTTTCTGGAAAGAACATAATCAAGGAGATTTTTAAAAAATCTGTATGAGAATGTACACATATATATATAGGCCTATATATATATATATATATATATAATATATATATATATATAGGCCTATATATATATATATATATATATATATATATATATATATATATATATATATATATATATATATATATATATATATATATATATATATATATATATATATATATATTAAAAGGTATATTACTTCTCAGTCTAGGTTGTATCAGTTCTTTCTTTGCCTTTTTAAAAACAGAAACAAAAAAACATTCAGAACAAACCTGTGTAAGTGCTCTTAATCCTTGAGAAATGGTAAGCTTAAATGAGCTTTTGAACTCTTGAACATCAGAAGTCAACCTTTTAATGCAGAGTAAAACCCAACATTGAACCTTAAATGCAATTACAATGCTATTAATTTCATATTAATGTTTTAAAAAACACACTTTTAAAGTCAAAAATAGATTTTAAAGTGACTACTCTATAAGTTATAACATGAGTATATAATATAAAAAAAAATCCTAACAATGATTATAGACCTCATTGTATAAAAGTGTCTTAATTAAATTTTTGTACAGGTAACTTCATAAACTGAATTTTAATTATGAATATAAGTGCATCATTTTATTTACACATCTTAACTTTATAAAATATTAAATAAAGCAAACGGTTAATGAATAAGCCACACAAATGTTCTCACCTATCTACAAGATGTCCTACTTTATGGCTATCAAAAAATTGTATATCTTGTTGTAGTAATGAATGGAAAAGTTTTTTTCTGAGTCGAGCAGCCATATTTTCACCCACAACAGCCAAGAAACTAATGTAAGCAAATGTAAGCAGCCCCTGTATGAATAAAACTATCAATGGCTGTTGTACACAATATAAAAATTGTGTAAAATCACAGTGATTTTAGACAGCAAGACCTTTTCAAATGACATTCACTTACTTAAAATTGCAAGTCTGATTGTACACTACCTGAAGTCCATACAAAGCACACAACTTTAAAGCAGGCATTTTCATTTCAGATAGGAAGTTGGATCCATCTACCACATCTTTTGTATAACTGCTCACTATATTTGTTAAATCACCTAACATCAATGGAATTTGAATGTTAACAATTGCTGCTCCTAAAGCTGCCTGTAAAAGACATATTTTAGTAAGTTGAAAAAAATGTACTGTGTTAATCAACTGAAATATGTCCTTCTCTCAATATTAATATATTATGATTTGTTTATTAAGACAAATGCAGTTAAAAAGGTATTGTATGATTACCAAAATAGCACCAATAAGATAAAATATATCTTCCCAAAGAAGTTGCAGGAATGACTTCCACTGGAATTTAGGGTGACTAGTGTCCAAGTCTTCTTCATTCTCATGAGAGAGACGTGTATTAGGAGCAGCTCTACATTGTGCTATTGGTACACAATGTTTCCATGCTAAATAAGCAGTAAAAGAGCAAAAGGTAAAAATGGAAGCCTTGTCTGCAGGCCACTTAGTAAACAACCTATGCTTGTGGTGTGATTTACTGAAAGTCAGTGAGGACTTGATAGCTCTTCTGAAATGATCAAGTACGTCTTGAAGCGATAAGCTTGAACTTCTACAGTTGAAATGATTGCTCTGTTTCTGAAGACTATTCCTGAGAAGAAGAAAAAGTCATTTGACTAAAGTATTTGGTACTTGTTGGTTTAACTATTCTTGCTGACATATATGTGTTAACATCCTAATAACTAGGACTAAACATCATTAACAATAAAAAACATAGAGATGGTAATGTTAGGATATCAGAGCAAAAATTGCTCCAAAATTTAGCCTGGTATTTTATTAACTCTTTTATCTAATTTGAAGGGCATTGATGCTATCATTTATAGGCGTATGAAACTATGTTCTCTGTAATGTAAGTGTATATTGGTTTATTCAGAAAATTGTTAGTCATGGGATCAAGGTCAAGGGTATGATCAGTAATAGGGCTAGCATTATGATACTACAGTTAACAAAAATTATTTCTGATTCGACTAAGTCCTTTTTAGTTTCGGTGTATGCACATTATTGTCACAAGGCATAGAGCGCACTAGGTGACACCAAAATAAAATATAGTTTATTTTAACTACCAGTCAGTTTAAAGGCTTATTAAAGTTCTATATATCATTAGGCTCAGGGTGACATTATCTGGGATGGGTGTGACACCACATTAACTATAGTTTTAGCAGCCATTAGCAGACAGAAGTGACACCTTGGATTACCACACTGGGTGTTATCCTGCATAGTGACACCACTGGGTACCAAGAATTTATTACAATGAGCTACAATGAGCTAATCAGCAAAGCTTCATTCAACTTTTTTATTATTAACTGTAGTAGCCTATATGATTTTTTTAGTTACACTGTGGTGCAAAATAGTTTACATAAAGAATAGGCCTAATGTTTCTTGTTTAGAAATTCAGAAGTACATTAACTAAAAGGACTTTACAGTAAAATAAATCGGTTTGATTTTTAGTTATTGTAAAACGTCACATTCATCAGTGGTAACCTGTAAACACCAAGTAGCAAGGCTATATATTATTACTGGATTATTACTGGATGATTAAGCAGATATAACTTTAACATTCAAAATTAGATCGCAGCCAATGTCACCTAGCTAGGGTGTGTAGTGTGTAGGCCTACTACTAGAACTATATATTATGGTAGTTTCCTTTCAGGCAAAGTAACAGAAAAAGTAGAGTTCAATGGTTTCTTGACCAGGGCATGTGACTGTATAGTGACCAACAAGGTGCCCAACCTTTACAGAGGCGTAGCGACCCTTCCGGCAACCGGGGACAAACTTTTTTATTTGCACCCCCCCCCCCCCTCAAACTTTCTATTTGCACCCCCCTCAACCTTTCAATTTATTTTTCTAACACATTTCTAACACATATGTCCCCCCCCCCCCCTTTGCTACGCTACTGAACCTTTACATTCCCTAACCTAACTTGAGTCAGGTATCCATCAGAGCTTGGTGGACTGAGGGACATCGTACAAACTCAAGCCTCAGATTAAAAATTGAGACCTTCAGGTTAGCCAGTCAAGTGCTTTCTACCCTCTACCTGCCCACCACGCAATCCCGCAAATAATTCTGACATATAACATACAAATATTATATTAGTGTTAACTGTTAAGTATGTAGTATGTATACATTATTTTATTAATACATGTCTTTTACATGATGATAATTTCATTAATTTGATGTTAATATTAATAAAGTACATTAAAAAGTCTAGGTTCTACTTAGAGCAGATCCAGACCTTGCATTTTAACTTACACAGAATGAGAATATATTTTACACATTTTTGGCGTAAAAGAATAATTAAAAGGGGATATATTTCTCATTTTCATTGGCGATATTTTCCCAGCAGTGAGGGACTTTGAGAGGAAATGAATAAGCATTGTTTCATCAATATTTACTATTTATATTTTTTTTTAATTACGCTTTAAAAAATTATTAAAAATGAAATGCAGTAATGCAGGCCTATTTAACTGAACTAGATCTAGATCTCTAGAACATATTATAATTTCAGACTTCTTCCAAATGCATTTCATTTAATTAATATAGATCTAGATATCTAATCATTGTAAGGCTCTCTACGGCAGTGTAATTCTAAGGTCGACACCACTTTTTTTCTAGGTTGCTGACCTTTAGCCTACTCTAGAATGGTCATGTGACACCTAAATGGAGAAGGCTTAAAACAATTCCTCTTTCGCACTAAAAGCTATTTCGTCCGTTGTCATTTTCGAATACTGTAAATGAAATTTCACCGAACTGCTTTGTTTCTTACTTGAAATTAGCTATAACTCGCTGTTTCTTTCGGATTTGTTTGTTTTATAGTTATGGAGGATGGGGGTTGAGGGGGGGGGGGGGGGGGAAGAGGCACTTGAGGGGGTAACTGTTAGAATATGGGGAAAGTGGGTTGTACCCCTCCTTTGCCTAAGAAAAAAAACCTTTAATAAACTAATAATCTTTATAGGTGTAATTATTAAAAAGAAGAGCTGGGCTCTGACAAAAAATAAATTAAAAAAAAGAACAAAACTGTACTTTAATCATCGGCTCAGAAGTTAAAAATAGTAGGCCTATCCAGTATTTCTTTCATGCTCTTTGGGGGGGGGGGGGGGGGGGGGAGAGAGGGGAGAGAGAACCACTAATTTAGTACGCCCCTCCCCTCCTCAAAACTTTCAAGTGCCTCCCCTTTCCCCCCCCCCCCCCCCCCCCCACCGAGAAAAAAGTATAAAAGAAACATTGAGACCTACAATTGTATGCGCTATTAAGTAGGCTACCAAAAGGTATGTACCCATGCTAAATAGATTACTGTTGCATTCTGTAATAAGCTCTACAATGTTTCGTTAATTATGTCACCCACTTTGTTCAAATGTCAAATTAGTTTCATCAAAATATTAGATATATATCTACATATCTTTTTACTGAAGTGAATCTTTTTCATTATATCAGGTTGCTTGTCATAAAAAGTATCTTTCTGTCATTAACTTTAACTAATAATCAATAAAGACTTAATTTCATGACTCTTAAGGTATAAAAAATCCAAAATCTGCCCATGATCTTGAAATTCGGACTTTGGCCGGTCACCCCTAGACAGATGAGCAGTCAATGGGAGGCAATACTGGCCAATGCGTGCTTTGGCCGACTTCGGGTTTTGACCGTAACATATATATATATATATATATATATATATATATATATATATATATATATATATATATATATATATATATATATATATAGGGCAGGTCTACATGAAACTATTCAACAGCATGCGGAAAATAGGAAGAGAGGCACATGAACTGGTTATGCGCCATTGAGGCCATTGACTCCGATTTCAGCCTGCTTTTCTTTTTGGATTTGCTTCCATAGCCTTTGTCCAGCCAAGAACAAACTACAAGGCAGCAGTTGTTTAATTTTGGAGTTGTCTCTCCTAGAAGAGTGGCTTCCCCAGCTAACGAGCCTCATCTGCCCGAGAAATATATTTTTTAAAAATCCGAATAGTATCATGGAGTATTGCTTTTCACACCGTAATAGCAATTAGCAAAGCATAAATCGACATAAATGGAAAAAGAAACAAAGAAAATAAACCGGGAGTGATCTCCCCTAAACTTTCTCGAATATTATTATATGAAACAACAGGAGCAGAGTTTCTTCTTTATATAGAAAATATATACATTTAACAGGGTCCGCCCCCCCCCCCCCGAAGAAAGTCTACCACCCCCCACCCCCCGACAATTTCAAGTGCCCCCCCCCCTCACCCCTTAGGAGAAAAAAGTCTGGAAGAAACACTGAACAGGAGATGGCATCTCAGGATATAGACATGATTTTTAATCCATTTTAATTACTTAAACTTTTTAAAATGGAATAAAATATCGTAGAAAAAAGAATTGCACACCAAGTGAACGCCAAATAAAATGTGCATAATAGTGCGGAATATTATTAGTACTTTATAAATTCACATACCCCTTTTTTTTTAGAAATCGGAAATAGCGAAAATTACTTCTTCTGGTCAATGGAAATTACTCAAAATTTGACAGAAGGCAGAGAATTAGATCTTTTACTTACTTGTGAAATCGCATTTTTTGCATTTTTCTATCTGAAATAGTACTTAAGTTATATATAGGCTTTTGAAAAATTGAAAGTAGAAAAAGTTCCACTTCCGTTTATCGGAAATCGCTCAAAAGTTGATACGGATCTACAATTTCGATATAATACTTATAGATCTATATGAAATTTCATCAATCTAGCTGTAACGGTACTCAAGTTATCGTATTTACACACACACGTATACACACACACACACGGACAGAATTGGATAATCCATTTTTTCCGACTCCATTACGCATAAAACACCAAAATGTTAATATATCTGGATTTATAATTTTTGCCCGATTAAAATAAGTCCTCTATATTCCCGATGTGATGAAGGACTGAGGAGTAAAACGGTGAAAACTGTCCAAATTTAATGTGATTTTTGTGCACGATTACAAGACTTTCTCTATACTTTGTATATACGAGAAAGTAAATAAATGAGACAGTGAAACAGAACGTTGTACACATAGCATATTCTATATACTATAGAATAAAAGGCACCAGTATAATTGTACTAAATTTTGTAAATCTACATGTTTTCGTTGTTTGTACGTGTGTGTGTGTAGTCAACGAACGGGAGAAATTATGTTTAAATTCATGACGCAGTTATGCCCCTTTAATAGGTAAAATTGAGTGGTTAAACTGGTTAAACTTTTAAAAATACAAACAGTATTACTAACAGTATTTTTATTTAGAAATTTCGGCCACATATTAATATTATTAATAATACTGTCAATAACAGTATAAGGATCTTCAATTCCTAAGAGTTCAAGTTTTTTAACGTATTTTTCCTTTTCCGCGGGTGCGGTTCTTTACATACAGTGAACGCGTCCAGCGCTGGCGAACAGCTGATTGTGTTTACGTCTGGTGTACACCACTGTGGCGGCGGACGCAGGTATCACGTGATTTAGGTCACGTGTTTGCAAGGACTCTATTCGGCCGCGGTCAGTCTAGGTCCGTTTTTTTTTTTTTTTTTTTTTTTTTTTTTTTTTTTTTTTTTTTTTTTTTTTTTTGTCGTTTAAATTTAAGCTAGATTATTGAGAGGACCATAGTTTCCCGTAATTTGGCTAGAGAAATTCCTATACAGTATATCTGCAAATAACCAATGTAATTCAGGGTATGATTAACAGACAGGCGAACGAAATAGACTAACCGTTATCAACTAGGGTTTTATTTTTAGTTATTTAAATAGTAGTTCATTATTACATATTAAAAGCTTCAAAAATTCAAAATAAATACAGAAACAAAATTTAAAACAAAAAAACGTTTTTTTTTAAATAAAAAAAACAACAACATCTATTTAACTCAAATTCGGCTACATATTGCTTTGTAATCAGGTCTTGACTCAGGTGCAAAGTTTCGAAGAAATTGGCCCGTTAGAAGTGGTCGAAATTTCGCTCGCCAGTTTCGATCGACGTTAAAGCGCTACAGACAGACAAAAGAACGAGGAAGCAAGTTAAATAAAAGCTTGTAAAAAACGAAATTTAAAAAAAAAAATCATTAAAACGTTTTGATAACAAGCTTTTTGACAGAAACATGCGCATAGAAAGTAATATATTATTTGCAAAATTTTCGTCTATGTAACTTAAAAGGTACTCAACTTATTGTCATTTGAGAATCCGGAAGTAGAGGAAGTACCATTTCCGGTTAACGGAAATCGCAAAAAAATTGATATAATACATAAATGTGAAGTTTCGTGAACATAACTTGTACGGCACTCAAGTTATCTTATTTTCACAGACAGACAAAATTGCAAAACGTCCAGATTGCTCATCATGACACAATGGGCTATTTTACACTAACAACATAGACTAGAACTAGATTCTAGATCTAATCTAGAGTCTAGATCTAGATCTAGCTCTTTTGCAATAGATTTAAAAATTACCAAATACTAATAGCTAATAGACCATAATTTTTAATTTTACTAATCTAAGATTCTGGCCTTGTGGGTTTATAATAATTAATATGAATAGGAAAAATATTAAATATATCTAGATTAGATCTAGGCTCAATATCTACTATTAACTATTATAAGGTCTAAGTCCTACTGAAACTTATTACTATTTAATTTCATTCTGCACTCATGTAGAAGCTTAGTTATATTAATTATATATATAAATATATATATATATATATATATATATATATATATATATATATATATATATATATATATATATATATATGTTACGGTCAAAGCCCGAAGTGTGGCCAAAGCGCGGATTGGCCGGCCAATGCGCGGATTGGCCGGCTCTCTTGGCCAAAGCCCGAATAACTTCGCACTAAGATTGTATTTCGTACTTTGGCCGGCCAATGCGCGCACTGGCCGGGATGTCCTGGCCAATGTTCTAACTAGACTAACTTGTGATTGCGTTTTCATTATTCTGGGTGCGGATTCATTGTGAGTAACGTATTGTTTAGCTCTTGTTTGTATAGCATTCTATATGCAAGGCGACATAGATCAAAAGGGCCATCAGACCATGAGACAGACAGTATACTTTGGCCGGCCAATGCGCGCACTGGCCGGGACGTACTGGCCAAAGTCCGAAGCGCTTAAACTTGACAGCGTATTTTGTACATTGGCCGGCCAATGCGCGCACTGGCCGGGATGTCCTGGCCAATGTTCTAACTAGACTAACTTGTGATCGCGTTTTCATTATTCTGGGTGCGGATTCATTGTGAGTAACGTATTGTTTAGCTCTTGTTTGTATAGCATTCTATATGCAAGGCGACATAGATCAAAAGGACCGTCAGACCATGAGACAGACAGTATACTCAGTTACCAGGATCATTTAACCAAGTTCCTGTTGTTGCGAGCTTTGGAAACCAAAAGAGCAAAAGAAGTTGCTTACCAGCTGCTTGATATCTTCACGACTATTGAAGCCCCAAGTGTGCTTCAATCAGATAATGGAAGAGAATGTGTTAATCAAGTTATTTCGGAACTAAAGAACATGTGGTCTGAACTTAAACTAGTCCACGGAAAACCAAGGCATAGCCAAAGCCAAGATTCAGTCGAACGTGCCAACCAAGATGTTCAAAATATGATGATGACATGGATGCAAACAAATGAATCAGCTCATTGGGCTGAGAGTCTCAAATTCATTCAATTTATGAAAAATCGTTCTTTTCATCAAGGAATCCAACAATCGCCATAAGAAGCCTTGTTTGGATGCAAAGCAAAAGTGGGACTTAGCACTTCAAATCTACCAAGAGAGGCTCTCGATAAAATAGTTACTGAGGAAGATCTTGAGAACATTGAACAAGAAATGGAGAATGTTATAAATGCAACGACTTCCTCAGCTAACACATCTGCTGCCTTGGCGGAACGTCCAGACCAGTTGCGTGACAATAATGTGGCCAACAGATTCTGTATAGTTTGTGAAAAACATTACAGTGCAGCTCATTCTTGTGGATCCTGTGGCAACGATGTCCATGCTATGTGTGGAATACCAAATGAAGCAGAAGAAGGGTACGGAGGAAATATTACCTGCAGATTATGTAACAACAAACAAGACATCATGGAACACAGGTCAGCAGCTCATAATAGCTTGCAAACTCAAGGTGCTAAGATGCTTAAAACATCAAATACAAAATTTCAAGATGGTGATGTGGGTGACAATGTACGCTTCCGTGTTCCAGATGTTGACAGAAGTCGCGGTAATCCCCGAAGCGTGATTGCCATTGTCGTTTTCTACAAAACGGTTTCTACAAATTAGGAACGGAACATGGTGTTCTAAAACAACTATATGCTAGAAGTGAGTTTTCAATTCTTCACGAACAACTGCTCTTATTGTCGTCAGTTGGCACTGAGGAAAAATCACCACGAACCATCGCATCTTCACAATCATTGACTGGGGGCCAAGGCTACACTCGCTGCAATTGCACAACCAAGTGCTCAACAAATCGCTGCAAGTGTAAAAATAACAAGCTACTATGTAATTCTAAATGCCATTAAAGTTCAGCTTGTTGTAACAAATTATAATATTGATTGATTGAGACTATAGTACAATAAAAATTTTGAATGTTTCTGTCATTTATTTAATTTTATGATCCTTACGGCATAAAAAAAACACCAAAATCTGCTCATGATCTTCTAATTCGGACTTTGGCCGGTCGTTCCTAGCCAGATGATCTTCTAATTAAGACTCTGGCCGGTCCGCCATGGCCAGTCCGCGGACTGGCCGGCCAAAGGCCGAAATCAAGCAATGTTTCGGACTTTGACCGGTCAATGGGAGGCGATATTGGCCAATGCGCGGATTGGCCGGCCAATCCGCGAATTGGCCGACTTCGGGCTTTGACCGTAACATATATATATATATATATATATATATATATATATATATATATATATATATATATATATATATATATATATATATATAATTCTCTTCTTGGAGACCTTAGAAAACACCAAGCTGTAAGCGCGCTCCCTACCACCCCCCCCCTACATGGTCTGGTAAGCTGTGGTTCACGCTAAATGTTTACAATCTTAGAGCCGGGTTTAGTGACGGCTATTAGGGGCAGATAATTTAATTTGAAACTATTTTAAACTTAGAGGAGGTAACTAAGAGCCAAGAGGAGTTTGCTTTCACGGGGGGGGGGGGGGGGGGGGGGGAGAGAAGGGGAGAAGGGGTTCAGTGTTTCTTCCAGACTTTTTTCTCCAGGGGGCACTTGAAATTTTCGGGGGGGGGGGGGCGGTAGACTTTCTTCGGGGGGGGGGGGGGCGGACACTGTTAAAAGTATATATTTTCTATATAAATTATATAAATTTCATTTCGTACGGGGGGGGGGCGGTAGAAGAGATGCCTGGAAGAAACTCTGAAGGGGTTGGGCAAAAGAGGGGGGGGGGGGGGGATAACGTCCTTAACGAGCTACTCTACTGATAGTGTTTTAAAGCAAATATTTTCAGTGGCAGCATTGGTACTGTCGAATTCACAAATTATGAATTTCTAAAAAGTAGAAAATAAAACAACTAAATATCGGCGTATGATACACCGCGGGTCGGCTCGTTATTAATATTATTATAATTAGGCCTACACTATATCTAATATATAAAGCTCAGTTCTGTATGTAAAAATACGTTTGTATATCGTTGACATACTTCCATGGATTAAAGTGTTAGAATATTACCGTGCGCATTTGTCTAAATTTATGAGTTAAAAAATTACTGTTGAAAGTGTTGGGAAATAATTTTCATTTTTCAAACTGATAGTAATAATTGTCGGCATGTTCATTAAACACAAGTTTTAAAAAAATATCATCTTTTACAAAAATTCTAATTATGTCTTTATTTAGTCCTATAGCACTTACTTCCCTTTGATAAATTAGGCAAAACACAATTACTTCCCTTTAGAAAACCATTGCATTAGTTGAAAAGATTTTACTTTTTAATTACTTTGTTTTGGTGATCAAGTGCACATGTTGTAGGTATTTTACGGATAAGCTTGGAGTATTATAATTGTTCATTAAATTGAAACAGGCGCGTTCGTTTAAGTGAGTGCAAAAGACTATGAATAAGTTGGGGTACTATAGTCGTTCATTAAGCTAAAACAGGTGATTCCGCCCCGGGCGTTTATGTTCGCGTTAGTGTTTTCTTTGTGTTTAGGTGGGTTTGCGTTAGTGGTTGCGTTTTGATTTGGTTCGTTTTTGTTCTTTCTTTTTTCGTTTTTGTTTGTGTTTGTATTTGTGTTTTTGGTTGGTTTTGCGTTTGGATTTGGTTTGTTTTCGTTTGCTTTTTCGTTGTTTTTTTGTGTTGGTATTGGTGGTTGTGGTTGGGTTTGTTGTTAGGTTTTTGTTTTCGTTTGCTTTTTTGTTTGTTTTTTCTTTGTTTTTGTATTGGTGTTTGTGGTTGGGTTTGTTGTTAGGTTTTTTTTTTCGTTTGCTTTTTTGTTTGTTTTTTCTTTGTGTTTGTATTGGTGTTTGTGGTTGTGGTTGGGTTTGTTGTTAGGTTTTTATTTTCGTTTGTATTTGTAATTGTGTTAGCGTTATGTTTGCGTTTTGTTGTTTTGTTTTTGGTTGGTTGTGGTTTGGGTGGGCAATGCCGGGTTTATGATGATTACTAAACACACAGGTAATGGTCTTTAACAGAAAGGTTTTTCACAGAAGCCAGAGCAGGGCCTGGCCGGGACGGCTAGTAGTACTATATAGGCCTACATATTTTTGGTCTAATTTTATGTTGACCACTCTCATGCTTAGAAGGATAAATAAAAACGGCATCACCTGATACCAACAACATAATGGCGGCAGTCATAGACGCCGTCAATGCATTGTTGGCCTCTGGTGAACACAGACATATTTTATCCGTAATTAAAGGATTTCGAAATGGAGCGGTGTAAGTACCTATCAGCTTGCTTTTTAGATCTTTTTAGTACTATTTACACTTGTTTCGTCTTTGCATGTTAAAAATATAGATGCATCTATTGAACTATTACTATTCGGCTCGGACCCGGGCCGGGTCCCAACACCGCGGCCGGATTGGGACCCGGGTTCTTAGGGTGAACGGAAAAAAAGTCACAGGAATAAAAAACACAGAAAAAAAGTCACAGTTTTCGCTAGGAAAAAAGTCACAGAAAAAAAAGTCGCAATGGAAACATTTTATCGGCAAAAAAGTCACAGAAATAAAGACACAGAAAAAAGTCACAAAAATCATTTCAGAAACAGAATCTACTCAGTAATCTATAGCCTATTTATTAGGCTATTTAATAGGCCTATTAAGTATGTTTTGATTTATTTGTTGAAAATTGTAAAATTTTGTAGCCTATGTTTATTGATTATTGGGTTGTATTTTTTTTATAGGATAGCCTATAGATTATAGAATATTAATTTTATTAGGCCTATAGATCTATAAATTATAGACGTTAAAAGCATTTTGGCTAATTATGGTTTATAGGCCTAACAATTGTAAGTAAAAAAAAGTCTAAGATAATTTACACAACAATCTCAACTTTTGTTACGCATTTTGTTAAATAGTAAATACGTGGTAGAAAAGTTAATTATAAAAGAAATTTAGGCACATCATTGTGTTTTGGATATTTTATGTTATGCTGTAGGCTATTCTCTGGTCGGCCTCTTCTCTGTCGGCCTTGTCCGAACATATTGTGTGTTGTTGATGTTTTGTGTTAATGACAGCCTTTGAATCTTGTTGGCTTTCTGTATTGATCCTATGCTTTGTTATGTAATGAGTGTGATAAATGTGGGCAGTAAAGGTGGTTGAACTAATCAGATGAACTTACTATTCACGGTAATTTAATGTTAGTATTTTTTAAAAACATGATGAAAACCAAGGATGTTGGAACATTCTATTAAATGCTATTAATATTATGTTTAACATAATTACAATATACATACTGCACACAATTTTTTTAGATGAATCATAAAAATTACCATGCGTATACAACCTACACACATTACAGTACACTTAATTAATCATAAGCTAATTTGCACTCTCTGAATATATAATTCATAAAAGTAATATCAAATTCCATGCAAATATATATTTGTGACTTTTTTCCTGTGACCTTTTTTCTGTTTTTTTTTTCCTGTGACTTTTTTTCCTACAATCGTTCTTAGAGCTATTCGGACTAGCCAATAAAATTGTTAAGATTTAGTTAAACAATATTTCTTTTAAGATGCAGAATATATCTTTTCTATTGTGATTTTTTGTAAAACTCCATTTTAGCGAATTATATTCCTGGCTTCACGTTCACCTCCAGTTGAGCGTATTTTATTATAAACACAACCGAAACACACAAAAATTATTTTTTTTCAAGTCATTCCAAAACACAGCTTAAAATAATTAGTAGACCCCTTCTAATTTAAGCTTATCGGGTCTAGGTCTATAACATCTCCCATCACATTAACTAATACTTTCTTAATTTTAAAATCTCCTGGAATTTATTTAAAAACCCCGGAAACTCATGGAATTTATTTTTAGTTTTGGAGCATGAACCCTAATATATATATTATAAAGATCTAGATCCAGTAGAGTAGAGTAGTAGAGTACTCTAGAGTAGGTTAATACTGGTAGTAAATAGTTGAAATAGATCTAGCCTAGTCAAGTTCAGTGTCACCTGACTCTCTTCTTACAAGTTCTAACTAAATTTAGCTGCACTCTACCTACTTCTACTCTAGCTGCTAGTGGCCTAGCCATGTATGTAGATCTAGGTAAACCACCAATCATGTTCTGCAAATGCACTCAGTACTTCACTAGCTAGAAATAAATTTAGATATTTTTCAGTAAATTTGATTAGAAACTAGATCTAATACTAGTTTATTCATGGTATATTTATCATGCCTTGGTAGCTTGTGTGCCCTGACAAACCCCAGAGCTATACCAGCTGGTTGGTTCAACCAAGCTGGGAAGATCAAATCAATATCAATAGAGTTTTTCATACTTTGAAGTTTTCAAAAGTTAGATAATTCATTTACTTGACAAGTTCTTTTTTCTTCTTCAACACAGCTACGGTGCGAAGATTCGATTTCCTCATGCTCTTGTTATGACATTTTTGTTTAGGAATGGAAGGTAAGTGAAATAAAATGAGGAAGGGGAGGGAGATTTTATTGGGGTATCCTGGACTGGAAGGTAACCAACCCACAAATAACCCTCCACAAAACGCCAGCTCTAATCTGATCTTTCTTTGATCCAAGCCTAACAGAGACCCTAATGACCCAGCAGGAAAAGATTCATGATAAATTAGTACCACTGCTCTATCTCTAAATTCCTCATCTCCATAGCTCCTTAGGTGAACTAATTGTTCTGGTAATCATTGAAGACAAAATATGCCCCCTTTAAAAATGTATTGCAGAAGAATAAAGTGAAACTTTAAAAAAGAGTTGTAATATGTCAGGTATATGGCCCAAAACTAAAATGTATGTTGTGACAGACTCACATCTGGAGAATGATTACACCAGAGATTGAGGCATGCAGCAACATATTCATTTCAAAGCTGAAACTTAATTTTAAACTATGTGTATACAACTTATCCAAAAAACTAAAAAATTAATGTGATTAATTTGCTTTTCTTTAGTCTCAGAGACAAGATCAAGGCAATTGTGGAAGCTACATATACACATTCAAGAAACTTAGCACTTTTTGTGTTTGCGTTTAAAGGTTTAACATCCACTTTGTCATGGGGGGAATCGAAATCTCATCAGCTTCATGCTTTCCTCTCTGCATTTTGTGCTGGCTTTGTCATTTTTGGCAAATACAATAAAGTTAATGAACAAGTATGTAACCACTTATTTAAAACAAAAAGTTTACTATCTTATTAAAATATTTTTGTTTATAAACGCAATTTAGTTTCACATCAATGAATTCTTTATTGTGCAGATTTGGTAAAATAATTTTTTCTTTCAGATCAATCTTTACCTATTATCAAGAGTAATATATGGCTTAGCAAAACTGCTAGTCCAGAAGAAAATAGTTCCAGAGCCCCAAACCAATATATTCCCATGGTTTGCTGCCATCATGTGGGGAACAACTCTATGGTTATTTGAGTATCAGCAATCTTGTCTCCAGTCCTCGCTAGTCTCCTCAATGACCTACATTTATAAGGATAGTGAGAAATGGACAAGTCTCAGGGATTTCTTGCTATATAATGAGTAACTTAGACAAAAGATCTGTCACTGTAAGTTTAGAAAATTTAAAATACGTTTTCAATTTCGTTTTTCAATTTCATCTCGTCAGTGGTGAAATTATGGTCTCAAATCTTGTCTAGTTAATTTATCTTGTCTTACCAAGACTATTTCTGTCAACTATGCTGCTTAATATTTTGACCTTAAGCTAATGGTATGATTCACTATCACTAATAGTATAGATTAATGTTCTGAGCTTAATTGTGAAGTTAAATTAATGAAGCAGTCTGTCCATAGAAGATACTTGTTGCCTTATTTTATGTAGAAAAATTATTTAATTTTAATACTTTTGTATTTCTCAGACAACCTGCATGTGGTCTAGTAAATGAACCAAGCTTGCTTGTAGTACAGTGACAACATTACCACCAGCTACACATGAATTTAAAAAAATGTTTTATCAGTGACAACACATAAGTAACAGTATATAATACAGTGGACACAAAACTATTTGATTTGCTGATTGTAAATTTGTGCTTCACACAAGATCCCAGTGCAAACAAGTTTTTTTTAAATTACTTGTCCACTGCTTCTTGATGACAAGTCTAAACTTGTCTGTTCCTTGTCTTTCATAGAATTTTACTCCAGCAGTAATTGAAATTGACAAACATTTTTGATGAAACAAAACTCCTTTACAAATATTCAACTGTGTTTATATAAATATTTCCCTAAATTGGTTATCCCACTGTACTTTTATTTATGAGTTAAAAAGATCTCATTCTTAAAGCTTATTTTTTTAGAACATTTTAGACACAGACTTAGGAAACTTTTTTTTCTGAAATCATTATGTCAATAAATAGGAACTTTGTTAAATTATATTTCATTACAATAGCAGAGAGATAATGTTTCAAATATGTCATTTGAAGAAAAATCCTCATAGATAATAATAGGTAATTTGTTAATGCTTGGCATTTTAAAAACTAAGTGTGAAAGGTTACGTTGATCCATTTTTTAAGAGCCTTTTTTTTAAAATATTTTTCCTAGAACCAATTAACTAACAGAATATTTAATTAATGGGCATTGATATTTTTATGCATTAATAAGTAAATAATTGATCCCAAGTTCCACATTCAAGGTTACTTAGCTTGCACAACCTGAACCACCATGGACTGGCTTCTGTTGCATGCACTGAACAGTGACCTTGCCGTGTTGGCTAAGTGAATACAGTCATGTTCAGACTGTACCTGGACAGTTCTTGTCAAATATATTTTTAATTCTCTTGGGTTTACCATATCTAGTTTTAAAAGCAACTGGTTCTTCATACATACTAAAGAGATGTTACACAACTGTATCAACCATCCCAAATGTCTGAACCTCAATTAATGACTACCCTCATATCCAGTGAAAAATACAATGTCATAGTAACAGTTGGCTAAATACATTTATTTGTTTGCTTTTATACTTTGATTTTATTCTTTGATTTTTTTTCTTGCATTAGGTTTTTAAAAAAGCAAAATGCAAAGAAATCCTCAATTTTCTCCAGATTGATTATTTTTTTAGGAAGAAAAAAAATTACTCACTATCTCTTGCTTATTTAGCTTGGTTTCTTCCTGTCACTTAAAAAATATTGGTAGCTTCATAGATATTTTAAGTTCACTAATTTGATTAAAATCAACATATGCTTTATAGTTTAACAGGCAATTGATTTTTTTTAAAAGGTTGTTTTATCATGCATTATGTTTGCTTACTTAAGCAATAGAGAATGCTTCAGTGATATGCAATGCTATAATGTCAGAGTAAATATTTTTTCCATCTGTTATTACATGGTTTTTCTTCATCTTCGTATGTTATTTATTCATGTTATATTTCAAGTATATATATTTATACTGTATTTATATATAGAAGAAGAATCAAACATTTATGTGTATATATACTTTATATACATCTTTATATATGTGTATATATACTTTATATACATACATATATATAAATATATGTATGTATTATTTTTTGCTGCATAATCATTTTAGATTTTATGCCAAGTATGATGTTTGTGTACCTGATTCATGTTAGGGAAACAAAACATTGAGCTGAACTCACTGTACCTCTGTATGTCAAGGTCATAAAAACAAAAGAGCTCTACAGGAGAAGATGATGATGATGTTTTGTCATAAGATTTCTGTATACATTCATTGCAAACTGACACCTTTAGAAATATTTCAATATAAATATTGGCTCAATAACTTGACGAATATCTCCATATAGATTGATACCAATAATATACTAATACAGGTTTGGTACTACATTGTTCAAAATAATAATTTTGAAATAGTGCTAAGGAATGTGAACATTTTATTGGTGTAAAGGTGTGTTTAATTACCCAAGATTGTGGTTTGACTTAGCAGCAAATTTCACGTGACTGGCCTAACAGTAGTGGAGTAAAACAAACAGCTTAAGGAAAGAATTTACATTGTAGGTGCCATTTCTGTGTGAATGTTTCTTTCATTTTAGTTTGGAAGGGAAAATGTTTGTGTAATGGTTATGCAGCAAAAAAATGACATTGAGGTAGAGAATGCCCATGATTGTTACCTGAAGTAAGAAAAAACATTTCCCCTTTAGTTTTGTGCCTTGAGATGCTGTTTTTAAATTAAAAAATTCCGTTCCTACCGAGTAAATCAGAGAAAATGTTTAGCCCTGGTGTACAAACCTGCTAGTTGTTTTTTTCAGTTCACTATTTAATGTGACTACATAACGATGTGAAAAAGGCATATTTATCCACCAGATTTTAATGTCTACATTTGTCTCTAATAAATTACAATAAATATTTATATATTATATACAGTTACATTTAAAAAAAAATCTTCTGTAATGTTAAATTACTAAGCTCATGCATGTCCTTATTTTTGTATTTAGCCTACACAAATGCATACACTAACTACATGTCTGCTGAGGTTTGGTATTAAAAAAATGCTTACTTGGGCATGTGGTGTTCCTGCTTCCATTACTTTTAAAGTTCAGTTATATATATATATATATATATATATATATATATATATATATATATATATATATATATATATATATAAAGTTTTACATATTTTTATTTTTTCAACACAGCTTTTTACATCATTTCACTAGACTTCTAATTTTATTGCTGTTTGGTTTGCCAAATTTGTAGATGTTTTATTAATCCATTATGAGCCTTCACGTGTGATTTTTGGCTAGCAAATAGTTGTGCATAGGATTCATGTGACAACATAGTAAGATTAGCTGTTTATACAGCAATGTTTTCTATAAATAAAAGTATTGGAATTATTGTAGCTGTTGACATAAATCTCTCTTGTTTAAATTATGTTACTTTTGTCTAATATTGTCATATATTTTAGATGTAACTTGGTGAGCTAAAGTTTTTTTGTCTTTAAATATCTGAAGGTACACTTGTTAATAAACTTTCTAATATCTGGCATTGCAAATTACAGACTCAAGATTAGGAATACGCCACAGACAGCTTTTACTTTGTAAACCACACTAAAAAAATTTATTACTTCATTTTTATCTGAATTATGGTCATCTTTACAATAATTTATATTGGCACTCTGCTGAACAAGACACAACCCTCAGGTTTTTTAAAAACAGGATATCAAGCTCAATATATGAGGATATTTACAGACCACAAACAACAATAGTTTAGTGTCAACAGAATGGCTTCAGAGTTTCATCAGGTCTATTTTTAAATGTAAGGTTGTTTTAAGTGGTCATATGTAGTAAATTCTTGCTAAAGTTTTTAATATAATAATACCACAAAGACAAAGGCTAGATTCTCAAATTAAGAACAGACAACCATCAGTTTTCAAGTTTGTTTTTGGATTTTGTTTTCCTACCAGGTAATCACTGCCTACATTTAATGTAACATTTTCATAGTTTTCCAATTTTTATAAGTGATTTTATTGTACTTTTAATTATTAATTGTAGTCAGTAATTTAATTTCGATGTTTTGATTTATATAGTTTTACATTCTAATTTCTGTATGTTTTGTTTGATGCACTTATTAAAAATAGTTTAAAATAACAGAAAATAATTTATTAAATAAAAATGCATACTAGACTTATGATTTATATATGAAATTAAAAGAAATGCTTTCTAAAAAAATCCTCAGTTTGTCTGTCTGTCGATCTCTCTCCGGATATATATATATATCCATCTGTCCAACCAGTTGTCTGACTCTGTATCCATTTGGAGAAAAAACAAACAAATTTACAAGATTTATGCACTATTATTACATAATTCCATTTCATCAAATGCTTAATATAGAAATGTTAAGGAAAACAAAACTTAAATGCTTTGTTGGAGTTAAAATAGTTAGGTTCTAAGGTAGTGATACAAATATATATATATATATATGTGTATATATACATATATATATATATTACACACGACGTAGTGACGCCACTAGCTTAAAACAAATATCTTAAATATCAAACCACAAATATCTGCCCTGTATTCTGGACACTACGTAATTTGATCATCTTTTAAACAAAAGTTAACCTAAATGTCGATTTCCCGACGTCACGAATACTTTTAAACACGCAGAGGTGGTTCATGAATTGATGTTGGCATATTATCTGGGTGTGAGTCGTCGTTCTCTAAAGCAATGATATATAGCCTAAAACTCTTTTTAACCATTCTTAGCTCTGAAAGTCAAAATAATACCACTAGTCTAAAAAAATCGCCCCGTGGACCTACATTAATATATGTACAAGAAAGTGTTTTTTTTTGTTTAAATTGAGTGCAAGACAAACGCCACTGCTCGTTCAATACCTACACAAGTTACAACAGAAGAGCAATTTGAAATTTCCATCTTAAAATCACCGTGAGCGACATCTGTTTTCCTTTGTCTGAGACAACAGTGACTACATCTCCCCATCTGTTTTCCTTAGGCTGACTGAGACAACAGTGACTACATCTCCCCATCTGTTTTCCTTAGGCAGACTGAGACAACAGTGACTACATCTCCCCATCTGTTTTCCTTAGGCAGACTGAGACAACAGTGACTACATCTCCCCATCTGTTTTCCTTTGAGACAACAGTGACTACATCTCCCCATCTGTTTTCCTTAGGCTGACTGAGACAACAGTGACTACATCTCCCCATCTGTTTTCCTTAGGCTGACTGAGACAACAGTGACTACATCTCCCCATCTGTTTTCCTTTGGCTGACTGAGACAACAGTGACTACATCTCCCCATCTGTTTTCCTTAGGCTGACTGAGACAACAGTGACTACATCTCCCCATCTGTTTTCCTTTCTCTGAGACAACAGTGACAACATCTCCCCATCTGTTTTCCTTAGGCTGACTGAGACAACAGTGACTACATCTCCCCATCTGTTTTCCTTAGGCAGACTGAGACAACAGTGACTACATCTCCCCATCTGTTTTCCTTAGGCAGACTGAGACAACAGTGACTACATCTCCCCATCTGTTTTCCTTTGAGACAACAGTGACTACATCTCCCCATCTGTTTTCCTTAGGCTGACTGAGACAACAGTGACTACATCTCCCCATCTGTTTTCCTTAGGCTGACTGAGACAACAGTGACTACATCTCCCCATCTGTTTTCCTTTGTCTGAGACAACAGTGACTACATCACCCCATCTGTTTTCCTTAGGCTGACTGAGACAACAGTGACTACATCTCCCCATCTGTTTTCCTTTGTCTGAGACAACAGTGACTACATCTCCCCATCTGTTTTCCTTAGGCAGACTGAGACAACAGTGACTACATCTCCCCATCTGTTTTCCTTAGGCAGACTGAGACAACAGTGACTACATCTCCCCATCTGTTTTCCTTTGTCTGAGACAACAGTGACTACATCTCCCCATCTGTTTTCCTTAGGCAGACTGAGACAACAGTGACTACATCTCCCCATCTGTTTTCCTTAGGCAGACTGAGACAACAGTGACTACATCTCCCCATCTGTTTTCCTTTGTCTGAGACAACAGTGACTACATCTCCCCATCTGTTTTCCTTAGGCTGACTGAGACAACAGTGACTACATCTCCCCATCTGTTTTCCTTTGGCTGACTGAGACAACAGTGACTACATCTCCCCATCTGTTTTCCTTAGGCTGACTGAGACAACAGTGACTACATCTCCCCATCTGTTTTCCTTTGTCTGAGACAACAGTGACTACATCTCCCCATCTGTTTTCCTTAGGCAGACTGAGACAACAGTGACTACATCTCCCCATCTGTTTTCCTTAGGCAGACTGAGACAACAGTGACTACATCTCCCCATCTGTTTTCCTTTGTCTGAGACAACAGTGACTACATCTCCCCATCTGTTTTCCTTAGGCAGACTGCGACAACAGTGACTACATCTCCCCATCTGTTTTCCTTAGGCAGACTGAGACAACAGTGACTACATCTCCCCATCTGTTTTCCTTAGGCTGACTGAGACAACAGTGATTACATCTCCCCATCTGTTTTCCTTTGTCTGAGACAACAGTGACTACATCACCCCATCTGTTTTCCTTAGGCTGACTGAGATAACAGTGACTACATCTCCCCATCTGTTTTCCTTAGGCTGACTGAGACAACAGTGACTACATCTCCCCATCTGTTTTCCTTTGTCTGAGACAACAGTGACTACATCTCCCCATCTGTTTTCCTTAGGCAGACTGAGACAACAGTGACTACATCTCCCCATCTGTTTTCCTTTGTCTGAGACAACAGTGACTACATCTCCCCATCTGTTTTCCTTTGTCTGAGACAACAGTGACTACATCTCCCCATCTGTTTTCCTTAGGCTGACTGAGACAACAGTGACTACATCTCCCCATCTGTTTTCCTTAGGCTGACTGAGACAACAGTGACTACATCTCCCCATCTGTTTTCCTTTGGCTGACTGAGACAACAGTGACTACATCTCCCCATCTGTTTTCCTTAGGCTGACTGAGACAACAGTGACTACATCTCCCCATCTGTTTTCCTTTGTCTGAGACAACAGTGACTACATCACCCCATCTGTTTTCCTTAGGCTGACTGAGATAACAGTGACTACATCTCCCCATCTGTTTTCCTTAGGCTTACTGAGACAACAGTGACTACATCTCCCCATCTGTTTTCCTTTGTCTGAGACAACAGTGACTACATCTCCCCATCTGTTTTCATTAGTCTGAGACAACAGTTACTACATCTCCCCATCTGTTTTCCTTAGGCTGACTGAGACAACAGTGACTACATCTCCCCATCTGTTTTCCTTTGTCTGAGACAACAGTGACTACATCTCCCCATCTGTTTTCATTAGTCTGAGACAACAGTGACTACATCTCCCCATCTGTTTTCCTTAGGCTGACTGAGACAACAGTGACTACATCTCCCCATCTGTTTTCCTTAGGCTGACTGAGACAACAGTGACTACATCTCCCTATCTGTTTTCTTTTGACTGAGACAACAGTGACTACATCTCCCCATCTGTTTTCATTAGTCTGAGACAACAGTGACTACATCTCCCCATCTGTTTTCCTGAGGCTGACTGAGACAACAGTGACTACATCTCCCCATCTGTTTTCATTAGTCTAAGACAACAGTGACTACATCTCCCCATCTGTTTTCCATAGGCTGACTGAGACAACAGTGACTACATCTCCCCATCTGTTTTCCTTAGGCTGACTGAAACAGCAGTGACTACATCTCCCCATCTGTTTTCCTTTCTCTGAGACAACAGTGACTACATCTCCCCATCTGTTTTCCTTAGACTGACTGAGGCAACAGTGACTACATCTCCCCATCTGTTTTCCTTAGGCTGACTGAGACAACAGTGACTACATCTCCCCATCTGTTTTCCTTTGGCTGACAGAGACAACAGTGACTACATCTCCCCATCTGTTTTCCTTAGGCCGACTGAGACAACAGTGACTACATCTCCCTATCTGTTTTCTTTTGACTGAGACAACAGTGACTACATCTCCCCATCTGTTTTCCTTTGACTGAGACAACAGTGACTACATCTCCCCATCTGTTTTCCTTTGTCTGAGACAACAGTGACTACATCTCCCCATCTGTTTTCCTTAGGCTTACTGAGACAACAGTGACTACATCTCCCCATCTGTTTTCCTTTGTCTGAGACAACAGTGACTACATCTCCCCATCTGTTTTCCTTAGGCTGACTGAGACAACAGTGACTATATCTCCCCATCTGTTTTCCTTTGTCTGAGACAACAGTGACTACATCTCCCCATCTGTTTTCCTTAGGCTGACTGAGACAACAGTGACTACATCTCCCTATCTGTTTTCTTTTGACTGAGACAACAGTGACTACATCTCCCCATCTGTTTTCCTTTGACTGAGACAACAGTGACTACATCTCCCCATCTGTTTTCCTTAGGCTGACTGAGACAACAGTGACTTCATCTCCCCATTTGTTTTCCTTTGGCTGACTGAGACAACAGTGACTACATCTCCCCATCTGTTTTCCTTTGAGACATCTCCCCATCTGTTTTCCTTAGGCTGACCGAGACAACAGTGACTACATCTCCCCATCTGTTTTCCTTTGTCTGAGACAACAGTGACTACATCTCCCCATCTGTTTTACTTAGGCTGACTGAGACAACAGTGACTACATCTCCCCATCTGTTTTCTTTAGGCTGACTGAGACAACAGTGACTACATCTCCCCATCTGTTTTACTTTGTCTGAGACAACAGTGACTACATCTCCCCATCTGTTTTCCTTTGGCTGACTGAGACAACAGTGACTACATCTCCCCATCTGTTTTCCTTTGGCTGAGACAACAGTGACTACATCTCCCCATCTGTTTTCCTTTGTCTGAGACAACAGTGACTACATCTCCCCATCTGTTTTCCTTTGTCTGAGACAACAGTGACTACATCTCCCCATCTGTTTTCCTTTGTCTGAGACAACAGTGACTACAACTCCCCATCTGTTTTCCTTTGTCTGAGACAACAGTGACTACATCTCCCCATCTGTTTTCCTTTCTCTGAGACAACAGTGACTACATCTCCCCATCTGTTTTCCTTTGTCTGAGACAACAGTGACTACTCCTCCCCATCTGTTTTCCTTAGGCTGACTGAGACAACAGTGACTACATCTCCCCATCTGTTTTCCTTTGTCTGAGACAACAGTGACTACATCTCCCCATCTGTTTTCCTTAGGCTGACTGAGACAACAGTGACTACATCTCCCCATCTTTTTTTTGCTTTGTCTGAGACAACAGTGACTACATCTCCCCATCTGTTTTCATTAGTCTGAGACAACAGTGACTACATCACCCCATCTGTTTTCCTTAGGCTGACTGAGATAACAGTGACTACATCTCCCCATCTGTTTTCCTTTGGCTGACTGAGACAACAGTGACTACATCTCCCCATCTGTTTTCCTTAGGCTGACTGAGACAACAGTGACTACATCTCCCCATCTGTTTTCCTTTGTCTGAGACAACAGTGACTACATCACCCCATCTGTTTTCCTTAGGCTGACTGAGATAACAGTGACTACATCTCCCCATCTGTTTTCCTTAGGCTTACTGAGACAACAGTGACTACATCTCCCCATCTGTTTTCCTTTGTCTGAGACAACAGTGACTACATCTCCCCATCTGTTTTCATTAGTCTGAGACAACAGTTACTACATCTCCCCATCTGTTTTCTTAGGCTGACTGAGACAACAGTGACTACATCTCCCCATCTGTTTTCCTTTGTCTGAGACAACAGTGACTACATCTCCCCATCTGTTTTCATTAGTCTGAGACAACAGTGACTACATCTCCCCATCTGTTTTCCTTAGGCTGACTGAGACAACAGTGACTACATCTCCCCATCTGTTTTCCTTAGGCTGACTGAGACAACAGTGACTACATCTCCCTATCTGTTTTCTTTTGACTGAGACAACAGTGACTACATCTCCCCATCTGTTTTCATTAGTCTGAGACAACAGTGACTACATCTCCCCATCTGTTTTCCTGAGGCTGACTGAGACAACAGTGACTACATCTCCCCATCTGTTTTCATTAGTCTAAGACAACAGTGACTACATCTCCCCATCTGTTTTCCATAGGCTGACTGAGACAACAGTGACTACATCTCCCCATCTGTTTTCCTTAGGCTGACTGAAACAGCAGTGACTACATCTCCCCATCTGTTTTCCTTTCTCTGAGACAACAGTGACTACATCTCCCCATCTGTTTTCCTTAGACTGACTGAGGCAACAGTGACTACATCTCCCCATCTGTTTTCCTTAGGCTGACTGAGACAACAGTGACTACATCTCCCCATCTGTTTTCCTTTGTCTGAGACAACAGTGACTACATCTCCCCATCTGTTTTCCTTAGGCCGACTGAGACAACAGTGACTACATCTCCCTATCTGTTTTCTTTTGACTGAGACAACAGTGACTACATCTCCCCATCTGTTTTCCTTTGACTGAGACAACAGTGACTACATCTCCCCATCTGTTTTCCTTTGTCTGAGACAACAGTGACTACATCTCCCCATCTGTTTTCCTTAGGCTTACTGAGACAACAGTGACTACATCTCCCCATCTGTTTTCCTTTGTCTGAGACAACAGTGACTACATCTCCCCATCTGTTTTCCTTAGGCTGACTGAGACAACAGTGACTATATCTCCCCATCTGTTTTCCTTTGTCTGAGACAACAGTGACTACATCTCCCCATCTGTTTTCCTTAGGCTGACTGAGACAACAGTGACTACATCTCCCTATCTGTTTTCTTTTGACTGAGACAACAGTGACTACATCTCTCCATCTGTTTTCCTTTGACTGAGACAACAGTGACTACATCTCCCCATCTGTTTTCCTTAGGCTGACTGAGACAACAGTGACTTCATCTCCCCATTTGTTTTCCTTTGGCTGACTGAGACAACAGTGACTACATCTCCCCATCTGTTTTCCTTTGAGACATCTCCCCATCTGTTTTCCTTAGGCTGACCGAGACAACAGTGACTACATCTCCCCATCTGTTTTCCTTTGTCTGAGACAACAGTGACTACATCTCCCCATCTGTTTTACTTAGGCTGACTGAGACAACAGTGACTACATCTCCCCATCTGTTTTCCTTAGGCTGACTGAGACAACAGTGACTACATCTCCCCATCTGTTTTACTTTGTCTGAGACAACAGTGACTACATCTCCCCATCTGTTTTCCTTTGGCTGACTGAGACAACAGTGACTACATCTCCCCATCTGTTTTCCTTTGGCTGAGACAACAGTGACTACATCTCCCCATCTGTTTTCCTTTGTCTGAGACAACAGTGACTACATCTCCCCATCTGTTTTCCTTTGTCTGAGACAACAGTGACTACATCTCCCCATCTGTTTTCCTTTGTCTGAGACAACAGTGACTACAACTCCCCATCTGTTTTCCTTTGTCTGAGACAACAGTGACTACATCTCCCCATCTGTTTTCCTTTCTCTGAGACAACAGTGACTACATCTCCCCATCTGTTTTCCTTTGTCTGAGACAACAGTGACTACTCCTCCCCATCTGTTTTCCTTAGGCTGACTGAGACAACAGTGACTACATCTCCCCATCTGTTTTCCTTTGTCTGAGACAACAGTGACTACATCTCCCCATCTGTTTTCCTTAGGCTGACTGAGACAACAGTGACTATATCTCCCCATCTTTTTTTTGCTTTGTCTGAGACAACAGTGACTACATCTCCCCATCTGTTTTCATTAGTCTGAGACAACAGTGACTACATCTCCCCATCTGTTTTCCATAGGCTGACTGAGACAACAGTGACTACATCTCCCCATCTGTTTTTCTTAGGCTGACTGAAACAGCAGTGACTACATCTCCCCATCTGTTTTCCTTTCTCTGAGACAACAGTGACTACATCTCCCCATCTGTTTTCCTTAGACTGACTGAGGCAACAGTGACTACATCTCCCCATCTGTTTTCCTTAGGCTGACTGAGACAACAGTGACTACATCTCCCCATCTGTTTTCCTTTGTCTGAGACAACAGTGACTACATCTCCCCATCTGTTTTCCTTAGGCCGACTGAGACAACAGTGACTACATCTCCCTATCTGTTTTCTTTTGACTGAGACAACAGTGACTACATCTCCCCATCTGTTTTCCTTTGACTGAGACAACAGTGACTACATCTCCCCATCTGTTTTCCTTAGGCTTACTGAGACAACAGTGACTACATCTCCCTATCTGTTTTCTTTTGACTGAGACAACAGTGACTACATCTCCCCATCTGTTTTCCTTTGTCTGAGACAACAGTGACTACATCTCCCCATCTGTTTTCCTTAGGCTGACTGAGACAACAGTGACTATATCTCCCCATCTGTTTTCCTTTGTCTGAGACAACAGTGACTACATCTCCCCATCTGTTTTCCTTAGGCTGACTGAGACAACAGTGACTACATCTCCCTATCTGTTTTCTTTTGACTGAGACAACAGTGACTACATCTCCCCATCTGTTTTCCTTTGACTGAGACAACAGTGACTACATCTCCCCATCTGTTTTCCTTAGGCTGACTGAGACAACAGTGACTTCATCTCCCCATTTGTTTTCCTTTGGCTGACTGAGACAACAGTGACTACATCTCCCCATCTGTTTTCCTTTGAGACATCTCCCCATCTGTTTTCCTTAGGCTGACCGAGACAACAGTGACTACATCTCCCCATCTGTTTTCCTTTGTCTGAGACAACAGTGACTACATCTCCCCATCTGTTTTCCTTAGGCTGACTGAGACAACAGTGACTACATCTCCCCATCTGTTTTCCTTAGGCTGACTGAGACAACAGTGACTACATCTCCCCATCTGTTTTACTTTGTCTGAGACAACAGTGACTACATCTCCCCATCTGTTTTCCTTTGGCTGACTGAGACAACAGTGAGTACATCTCCCCATCTGTTTTCCTTTGGCTGAAACAACAGTGACTACATCTCCCCATCTGTTTTCCTTTGTCTGAGACAACAGTGACTACATCTCCCCATCTGTTTTCCTTTGTCTGAGACAACAGTGACTACATCTCCCCATCTGTTTTCCTTTGTCTGAGACAACAGTGACTACATCTCCCCATCTGTTTTCCTTTGTCTGAGACAACAGTGACTACATCTCCCCATCTGTTTTCCTTTCTCTGAGACAACAGTGACTACATCTCCCCATCTGTTTTCCTTTGTCTGAGACAACAGTGACTACATCTCCCCATCTGTTTTCCTTAGGCTGACTGAGACAACAGTGACTACATCTCCCCATTTGTTTTCCTTTGTCTGAGACAACAGTGACTACATCTCCCCATCTGTTTTCCTTAGGCTGACTGAGACAACAGTGACTACATCTCCCCATCTGTTTTCCTTAGGCTGACTGAGACAACAGTGACTACATCTCCCTATCTGTTTTCTTTTGACTGAGACAACAGTGACTACATCTCCCCATCTGTTTTCCTTTGACTGAGACAACAGTGACTACATCTCCCCATCTGTTTTCCTTAGGCTGACTGAGACAACAGTGACTACATCTCCCCATTTGTTTTCCTTTGGCTGACGGAGACAACAGTGACTACATCTCCCCATCTGTTTTCCTTTGAGACATCTCCCCATCTGTTTTCCTTAGGCTGACCGAGACAACAGTGACTACATCTCCCCATCTGTTTTCCTTTGTCTGAGACAACAGTGACTACATCTCCCCATCTGTTTGCCTTAGGCTGACTGAGACAACAGTGACTACATCTCCCCATCTGTTTTCCATAGGCTGACTGAGACAACAGTGACTACATCTCCCCATCTGTTTTCCTTAGGCTGACTGAGACAACAGTGACTACATCTCCCCATCTGTTTTCCTTTGTCTGAGACAACAGTGACTACATCTCCCCATCTGTTTTCATTAGTCTGAGACAACAGTGACTACATCTCCCCATCTGTTTTCCATAGGCTGACTGAGACAACAGTGACTACATCTCCCCATCTGTTTTCCTTAGGCTGACTGAAACAGCAGTGACTACATCTCCCCATCTGTTTTCCTTTCTCTGAGACAACAGTGACTACATCTCCCCATCTGTTTTCCTTAGACTGACTGAGGCAACAGTGACTACATCTCCCCATCTGTTTTCCTTAGGCTGACAGAGACAACAGTGACTACATCTCCCCATCTGTTTTCCTTTGTCTGAGACAACAGTGACTACATCTCCCCATCTGTTTTCCTTAGGCTGACTGAGACAACAGTGACTACATCTCCCTATCTGTTTTCTTTTGACTGAGACAACAGTGACTACATCTCCCCATCTGTTTTCCTTTGACTGAGACAACAGTGACTACATCTCCCCATCTGTTTTCCTTAGGCAGACTGAGACAACAGTGACTTCATCTCCCCATTTGTTTTCCTTTGGATGACCGAGATAACAGTGACTACATCTCCCCATCTGTTTTCCTTCGTCTGAGACAACAGTGACTACATCTCCCCATCTGTTTTCCTTAGGCTGACTGAGACAACAGTGACTACATCTCCCCATCTGTTTTTCTTAGGCTGACTGAGACAACAGTGACTACATCTCCCCATCTGTTTTACTTTGTCTGAGACAACAGTGACTACATCTCCCCATCTGTTTTCCTTTGGCTGACTGAGACAACAGTGACTACATCTCCCCATCTGTTTTCCTTTGTCTGAGACAACAGTGACTGCATCTCCCCATCTGTTTTCCTTTGTCTGAGACAACAGTGACTACATCTCCCCATCTGTTTTCCTTTGTCTGAGACAACAGTGACTACATCTCCCCATCTGTTTTCCTTTCTCTGAGACAACAGTGACTACATCTCCCCATCTGTTTTCCTTTGTCTGAGACAACAGTGACTACATCTCCCCATCTGTTTTCCTTAGGCTGACTGAGACAACAGTGACTACATCTCCCCATCTGTTTTCCTTTGTCTGAGACAACAGTGACTACATCTCCCCATCTGTTTTCCTTAGGCTGACTGAGACAACAGTGACTACATCTCCCCATCTGTTTTCCTTAGGCTGACTGAGACAACAGTGACTACATCTCCCTATCTGTTTTCTTTTGACTGAGACAACAGTGACTACATCTCCCCATCTGTTTTCCTTTGGCTGAAACAACAGTGACTACATCTCCCCATTTGTTTTCCTTTGTCTGAGACAACAGTGACTACATCTCCCCATCTGTTTTCCTTTGTCTGAGACAACAGTGACTACATCTCCCCATCTGTTTTCCTTTGTCTGAGACAACAGTGACTACATCTCCCCATCTGTTTTCCTTAGGCTGACTGAGACAACAGTGACTACATCTCCCCATCTGTTTTCCTTTGTCTGAGACAACAGTGACTACATCTCCCCATCTGTTTTCCTTAGGCTGACTGAGACAACAGTGACTACATCTCCCCATCTGTTTTCCTTTGTCTGAGACAACAGTGACTACATCTCCCCATCTGTTTTCCTTAGGCTGCCTGAGACAACAGTGACTACATCTCCCCATCTTAGTACACCTAGTTGGTTGAGTGTGTTTTTGTCTCTCCGTGTGTGGTACATGTGGAGTGTGTGTGTGTTTCTATTTCTCGGTGTGTGGTATATGTGAACAGTGTGTGTGTGTTTCTATCCCTCTTTGTGCGTGGTACATGTTGAGTGTGTGTGTGTGTGTTTCTATCTCTCCGTGTGTGGTACATGTGGAGTGTGTGTGTGTTTCTATTTCTCGGTGTGTGGTATATGTGAACAGTGTGTGTGTGTTTCTATCTCTCGGTGTGTGGTACATGTGGAGTGTGTGTGTGTGTTTCTATCTCTCGGTGTGTGGTACATGTGGAGTCAGTGGCGTAGCGAGGTCGGGTGTCACCCGGTGCGGCACTTAATGATGTCACCCCCCCATAGGCATAGAGACCCTTCCCAGGGACAAACTTTCAAATTTGCGATTTGCACCCCCCCCCCCCCTCGAGTTTTCGATTTGCACCCCCCCCTCGAGTTTTTCTCTATATATTTTGCTATTTTTTGCCTTGGTGTCACCCCCCTAAATGGTGTCACCCGGTGCGGTCCGCACCCCCCGCCCCCCCCCTCGCTACGCCCCTGTGTGGAGTGTGTGTGTGTGTGTTTCTATCTCTCGGTGTGTGGTACATGTGGAGTGTGTGTGTGTGTGTTTCTATCTCTCGGTGTGTGGTACATGTGGAGTGTGTGTGTGTGTGTTTCTATCTCTCGGTGTGTGGTACATGTGGAGTGTGTGTGTGTGTGTTTCTATCTCTCGGTGTGTGGTACATGTGGAGTGTGTGTGTGTGTTTCTGTCTCTCGGTATGTGTGATACATGTGGAGTGTGTATTTCTGTCTTAAACTCTAATTAATTAGGATTATGGTCAGGTGACCGGTGCACTAATAACATAAGACTATGTATCAAGGTGTTCGTTGAGGGCCAGGTTTGGGTTATTAGTTAAGCGGTTAGACGGGCATGTGGAGTAGCGTGATGGCCGATATACCAAATAACAGATTGTCTAGGAAAATTATTCTAAAGCACCTTGAGTGTTTTTATGCAACATGTTACAAAAGGCTGAAAATTAGCCGAGAATAAAAAGCTGATCAATAACCTGCTCTAAGAGAGTAGCAACAAAGGTCGGGGGAGGGAGGAGGCAGCTCTTACAAGGTGACACCATTTAGGGGGTGACACCAAATTTTAAAATAATGGTAATATTTACTGTCCAAGTAAATTTTATTCAGTTAAACAATGAAATATTCGGGGTAAGGTTGACATTACAGAGAATACTTGTGACACTTGGCCAGGAGAGAGTGACACTGGACCACAAGATACTAGGCCAGGAGAGTGTGATAATAGATCAGGCGAGTGATACTAGGACAGGAGAGTGTGACATTAGCTCTGGATAGAGCTGTACTGTACACGCTCTCCTCTTTGTGAAATAGTGCCGCACCCAAAACATTTGACGCGTGAACTCTTGAAACCAGTGTTTAAGTTGTCCAGATTTAGCATCACCTAATTGACTGCCATTCGCGTAGTTAGGGTTATATTTGGCCTTTTAAGTGGCATAATCAAACTTGTAGAAACCCAGTTCACCTCTGCTCGGGTGGATACAAGGTTTTCGGATTTTCAAAGATAGGAGATCTCGGTACAGTTTTCTTGCACATTAGTCATTCTGAAGTCGCATTTTTTTAAATGTTAAAATTAGTCGGCTGATGAAATAACATAATTATTTTACGTTTCATAGCTACATTTTCATAGCTACATCGTAATTAAATTCCAAACATTAGTCTCTAAATTCCAACCTTTACCATAATATTTACATTCAAACCGCTATAATCTTCAAATTCCCACTTAGCCATAAAGTTCCTACTTTACCATAGTCTTAAAATCCCACCTTTACACCGTGTGCCATGTGGTGCCATATGAGCTAAGTTACTGTGAATTAAAACAATTTATAAACGGTAGATTCGTCATTTTTAACTAACCTAATCAGCCTGGAAAATGCTGAAAACCAAATTTAGACACCCTGAGGCTTAAGTAATTAAAAAAAAGTCCCTAGTGAGATTGTCTAAAAAAAACAACACGTTGATTTAAAAAAAACAATGGTGGCGCTAGGATGTGACCTCAGTGTGAGAGTTGAGGGGGGGGATTAGAGGGTGAGGCTTGGGGAAATAAAATTGGCGTACCAAATCTTCATGTCGTATGTCCTTGTCACGATTGCGATTTTTTAAACGTACCCTAGCGACGGTTGGATCATTTTTCCTCCTATCAGTCACAAGACACGCTGTTTTCCTAAAAAACTTTCGAAGAAAATAAATAAGTAAAGACTAGCTAAAATATAAGGCATTTGGTGTTGCTTTGTACAGCAGATTAGGACAACAAATTAATTCAAAATAAATTTCCAATGTAAAATTGCAATATTCCTTTATTAAACGACCGACAGTCTTGTAAATTTGTTGACATTTAAAAAAGAGATAAGTGTTTTTTCTCCAAAGAAAACAAAATCAACGCAGTATTGGAATAGTGACAAAACATTTTTAAGCCTATGTTAAAAAGGTATTCTTACATACGCAATTTAAAAATATTAAATCTATAACACAAAAAAAAAAAAAGAAATCCAATTTTACTTTAAGAAATTTTGAAAATTAGTACAACATAGGCTACTTAAGGACAGAAGGACAATTATTTCTTTAATCTTCATGTTAAAAGTTTTTCTCAACATCCCCTCTCTCCCCCATCACAACCGTTTAGATACCTCTATCAAATGTAGGTAACACACCTGGTTCTATACACAAGTATCAACATAACCAGCCGGAATTTTCTTGTCAGAATTAACTGTGAAACGCTGAGCTGATTAATTTGTACTCATTTATGTTTGTAATTGTGGACAGACAATGTTTACATTTGTAAAGACACTTTTCTGACACACTCATTGTGTATTCTGCAATCTGAGCTAGTGTAGACCCAATGCTCGGACAAAGTGATGCTTCTCATCCGAACATTCGTACTTAAAATACCTTCAGTCTTAGTAGATGGCATGCGGTAGATCACTTGAAAATTCGGTATGAAATTATGTGTGTGTGGTCCTGTCCGCTTGATGCCCCAGCATTTACTTATAACCTAGCTTAGTGTGGTGGGTACATGACATGTGGTGTGTGTGTGTGTGTGTGTGTGTGTGTGTGTGGTCCTGCCCGCTTGATGCTCCAGCATTTACTTATAATGTGAGACCTAATGAGAACAAAAATGTGAGACCTAATGAGAACAAAAATGTGAGACCTAATGAGAACAAAAATGTGAGACCTAATGAGAACAAAAATGTGAGACCTAATGAGAACAAAAATTTGAGACCTAATGAGAACACAAATGTGAGACCTAATGAGAACAAAAATTTGAGACCCACTGAGAATAACATTTTGAGACCTAATGAGAACAAAAATGTGAGACCTAATGAGAACAAAAATGTGAGACCTAATGAGAACAAAAATGTGAGACCTAATGAGAACAAAAATTTGAGACCCACTGAGAATAACATTTTGAGACCTAATGAGAACAAAAATGTGAGACCTAATGAGAACAAAAATTTGAGACCTAATGAGAAAAATGTGAGACCTAATGAGAAAAAAAATGTGAGACCTACTGAGTACAGCCACACGGATACAGAAAAAACACACACTCAATTGCACATTCGTCACATTTAACCGGAGTAAATAAAAGGGGCATTATCTCTTCATTTTAAAATGCGCACTAACAAATTTCGTGTAAACGTTGTATTTCAGTAACGTTAAGCAATTTTTGTGTGCGGTGAACGACAGGTGAACTCATTTGCTGCCAGCTTACTCCTTCAATTAATTTGTCCTATTTATATCCATCCTAAGTTATAAAGATATAAATAGTTCTTTAAACTTAACGGGACGTAGATTTAAATATTAATAAGTTCACAGACTTGAGCCAATCCATGTTTTTCTTCTCTGTACCGGCAATCTCCGTGTCCGACACGGTGCGTACACCGGGCAGACGTGTTGAGGAGTACAGACATCAGCGCAGCCATGTTGATTTGAGTTTTTCTCTAACATCGCTCAGTTAGTGCAAGCAGTTTTAACTAGCTGAGTTAGTGCAAGCAGTTTTAACTAGCTCAGTTAGTGCAAGCAGTTTTCACTAGCTGAGTTAGTGCAAGCAGTTTTAACTAGCTGAGTTAGTGCAAGCAGTTTTAACTAGCTGAGTTGGTGCAAGCAGTTTTAACTAGCTGAGTTGGTGCAAGCAGTTTTAACTAGCTGAGTTGGTGCAAGCAGTTTTAACTAGCTGAGTTGGTGCAAGCAGTTTTAACTAGCTGAGTTGGTGCAAGCAGTTTTAACTAGCTGAGTTGGTGCAAGCAGTTTTAACTAGCTGAGTTAGTGCAAGCAGTTTTAACTAGCTGAGTTAGTGCAAGCAGTTTTAACTAGCTGAGTTGATGCAAGCAGTTTTAACTAGCTGAGTTGGTGCAAGCAGTTTTAACTAGCTGAGTTGGTGCAAGCAGTTTTAACTAGCTGAGTTAGTGCAAGCAGTTTTAACTAGCTGAGTTAGTGCAAGCAGTTTTAACTAGCTGAGTTGATGCAAGCAGTTTTAACTAGCTGAGTTGGTGCAAGCAGTTTTAACTAGCTGAGTTAGTGCAAGCAGTTTTAACTAGCTGAGTTGGTGCAAGCAGTTTTAACTAGCTGAGTTAGTGCAAGCAGTTTTAACTAGCTCTTTCTTATGTTGGTGTTTATCAGAGTTTCTTCCAGGCATTTCTTCGGGGGGGGGGGGGGGGGGGGGGGGGGGCGAAGAAAGTCTACCGCCACCCCCCCGGAACAAAATGAAATTTATATAGAAATATACTTTTAACAGTGTCCGCCCCCCCCCCCCCCCCCCGAAAAAAAGTCTACCTCCCCCCCCCCCCCGAAAATTCTGGAAGAAACACTGGTGTTTATAGAAACAGCTGCTAGGTCGGTTTGACCTGATCTCACCATTAAGTGCCGCACCAGGTGACACCCGACCTCGCTACGCCACTGTATGTCAGTAGTCAGGACTAGGTATGACATTTGACATTTGAACCCAATCTATCAAAGTCATCACTTGGTTTGACATTGACATTTGAACCCAATCTATCAGAAGTCAGCACGGGTATGACAATCAGTAGAGTCATCAGGACTGACATTTGCATGTGGATTATGTGGCGTTGTCGCTATAACTAGATGTAGTAAAGAATTGTTAACGATTTCACGTTTTTTAAACTATTACCCTTTATTTATACAAGATCGATACCACTATTTATACAAGATCGATACCACTATTTATACAGGATCGATACCACTATTTATACATACAAGATCGATACCACTATTTATACAAGATCGATACCACTATTTATACAAGATCGATACCACTATTTATACAGGGGTGGAACTACAATACTGTCAGACTGTTTAAGGTTTCCAAAATCTGACCAAAAATCAATGATAATTTTTGGCACCTTTATAGACTAGTGGTTTTGTAGAAATATAAAAAGATCCACGATTGTAGTGATTGTTGCGTATAAAATAAAATAAAAATCTACATGAGCTGGAGTGGTGCCCGTAAAGATTAAAATAGTTTTGTACTAAGGGGTCGCCATAAATGACGTCACACTCGTAGGGAGGAAGGGGGGGGGGTCGGTAATTTTGTTGAGGGAAGGGGGGGGGGGGGTTCAGATGGTGTGACGTCACGATTTTGCTTTATATATAAGAAATGTTAGGAAACTAATTTTAGACGTTATTTAGCGTTTTAGAAAACAGTTTTAATAAATTATAATAGGAATTGATTAAAATACTCTATTTTGACATATTTCAGACAAGATTTTGGAAAAATATCGATGTTTAAAAAAATATTCAACTGCAATTTTGAGGGGGGGGGGGGTTGTAGGCTGAGGTGTGACGTCATTTTAGGGGGGGGGGGGTCTGGCTTTTTGTGACAACGTGTGACGGAGAGGAGGGGGAGGTAAAAATCGTCAAAAAAAGCGTGACGTCATTTATGGATGACCCCTAAGCAAATTAAAAAGTAATTTCTTGTCTTAATTATCATTTAAATAAGGCATCTTAAAGAATGACATAGCAACCAAAAGTAATATATTTCTAATTAATAATATAAATACAAAAAAGAAGGAGAAATCAAACACAAGAAATCAATACACATAACAAGTTTCCGTGTTTGATATACTTTTGACCAGCTTGCCAGATATTAAGTTACATTTTCACAATTTTCGTCGCGCAAAAAAATTACATAAAAACATTTTAAACACTCAATTATTTCAGGCCCGAAATGAGTTTGAGCCTATTTTAGTGTGGTTGGTTGTCTCACTATGAATTATCTTAAATTACTATATATATATATATATATGTATATATATATATATATATATATATATATATATATATATATATATATATATATATATATATATATATATATATATATATATATATGTACATATGTATATATATATATTTAGCGGAAGTATTTCTTTTTCTATTTTCGCCACTGACTTTATACCAAAATTTACGGACATCGCCCCCAGATTTATACCACAACTTATCATTTATTTTACCGACATCAAACCTTGATCGACACACAATTCAACCCTCGTTCCTGAAATGTCTACCTTCGACACACAATTCAACCCTCGTTCCTGAAATGTCTACCTTCGACACACAATTCAACCCTCGTTTCTGAAACGTCTACCTTCGACACACAATTCAACCCTCGTTCCTGAAACGTCTACCTTTGACACACAATTCAACCCTCGTTCCCGAAACGTCTACCTTAGACACACAATTCAACCCTTGTTCCTGAAATGTCTACCTTCGACACACAATTCAACCCTCGTTCCTGAAACGTCTACCTTCGACACACAATTCAACCCTCGTTCCTGAAACGTCTACCTTCGACACACAATTCAACCCTCGTTCCTGAAACGTCTACCTTCGACACACAATTTAACCCTCGTTCCTGAAACGTCTACCTTCGACACATAATTCAACCCTCGTTCCTGAAATGTCTACCTTCGACACACAATTCAACCCTCGTTCCTGAAATGTCTACCTTCGACACACAATTCAACCCTCGTTCCTGAAATGTCTACCTTCGACACATAATTCAACCCTCGTTCCTGAAACGTCTACCTTCGACACACAATTCAACCCTCGTTCCTGAAACGTCTTCATAGATGTCCGCCCACGCTTCACAGTTTTGACCTATATTGATATAACCTATAAAATTATGTAGATTTACACCCAACCTTCATTTACTTTGATAAGAGGAGTGCACTCCTCTCCCTAGTTCATATTTATTTAATACTTGTAGATCTGAGCATATACTTGTAGAATTCAGATCTACATGTTACATTAGCTGGAGATGATTCCCTTTAAAAAGAAAAAGAGAAAGCCCGACCTTTCCCCCTTTCTGCTACCTTTAAAGAAATTCTCAGTCCGACCCAACGGTCATTATGATAGATACGCTAGGTATATATATAGGTATATATATATAGGTATATATATATATATATACCATATATACATATATATATACATATATATATATACATATATATATATACATATATATATGTATTTATATTTATATATATGTATACATACGTATATACATACGTATATACATACGTATATATTTATATATATATATATATATATATATATATATATATATATATATATATATATATATATATATATATATATATATATATATATATATATATATATATATATATATATATATATATATATATATATATATATATATATATATATATATATATATATATATACAGTTCAATTCTGTATGTTTGTATAAAACCGTGGATTACAAAAGATTATAAGAATTTAATCTATTATTTTCGTCATAGTGTAATACGTATAAAGTGCTCATGGTCTAATTTAAAAAAAAAATAATATTCAAAGTGTTGTAAAACAATTTTCATTTTTCAAACTCATAGTGATAATTGTCGGCATGTCCATCAAACACAATTTTTAAAAATGTATCGCCTTTCACAAAAATTTTAATTATGTCTGAATATTATTTACATTTAGTCCTTTAGCACTCAGTACTTCCCTTGATAAATTAGGAAAACACAATTACTTCCCTTTATAATAAACATTACCTTGGGGGACGGGAATTTACTTTTTATTATTTTGTTTTGGTGTTGGGGGAAAAAAAATTCCTCTATGTTTACTTCTTTCCGTATGCTGATAAGCTTGGGGTATTATAATTGTTCACTAAATTAAAACAGGCGCGTCCGCCGGCGCCCAGGCACGGTTCGATCTGGGCGCCTTGGGCTATCATGTGAGCGCTATGGTACATAATTTTGTTTTAAACAGTGCGATAGACTCGATAAGAAAGGTTACTATAGTCTTTAAGTGAATCCAATCCGGGCGTCCTCTGATACCCGACAGGGTGCTATTTGGCGCTCCGGACCTTCCCTACGTTCATTTAAGTGAGTGCAAAAGACTATGAATAAGTTAGGGTACTATAAATATAACTATAGTCGTTTACTAAACTGAAACAGGCGATTCCGCTGGTGCCCCAGCATGGTGCGATTTGGCGCCCCGGGCTAGACTGTGAGCACTTTGCGTTTATGTTTGCGTTTGTGTTTTCTTTGTGTTTGGGTTGGTTTTGCGTTTGTGGTTGGGTTTCTGTTTGGATTTGGTTTGTTTTCGATTATGTTTTCTTTGTGTTTGTGTTTGTGTTTGAGTTTGTGGTTGGTTTTGTGTTCGCATTCGCGTTTGTGTTTGTGTTATGTTTGCGTTTTTTTGTTTGTTTAGGTTTTGGTTGGTTGTAGTTAGGGTACCGGGTATATGCTGATTACTAAACACACATGTCATGGTCCTTTACAGAGGTTTTTCACAGAAGCCAGTGCAGAGCTTGGCCGGGACGGCAAGTATATATATATATATATATATATATATATATATATATATATATATATATATATATATATATATATATATATATATATATATATATAATATCAGTTCTAGGCTAGGTTGTGAAAAATGACAGATAATAGGGCAGTAGATGATAGTCCAGAGATTAGAGGATAACAGAAACAGAAACAGTTTCTTTAGCTCAGCCCCACCCCCCTCCTGACACCATCCCACCTTGACCAAAGCCCACCATATCTTACACCATCCCACCTTGACCAAAGCTCACCATATCTGACACCATCCCACCTTGACCAAAGCCCACCATATCTTACACCATCCCACCTTGACCAAAGCTCACCATATCTGACACCATCCCACCTTGACCAAAACCCACCATATCTTACACCATCCCACCTTGACCAAAGTCCACCATATCTTACACCATCCCACCTTGACCAAAGCTCACCATATCTTACACCATCCCACCTTGACCAAAGCTCACCATATCTGACACCATCCCACCTTGACCAAAGCTCACCATATCTGACACCATCCCACCTTCACCAAAGCCCACTATATCTTACACTATTCCACCTTGACCAAAGCCCACCATATCTTACACCATCCAGCTTTGACCAAAGCCCACAATATCTTACACCATCCAGCTTTGATAAAAGCCCACTATATCTTACACCATCCAGCTTTGATAAAAGCCCACTCTATCTGACACCATCCAGCTTTGATAAAAGCCCACTCTATCTGACACCATCCAGCTTTGATAAAAGCCCTCTATATCTTACACCATCCAGCTTTGATAAAAGCCCACTCTATCTGACACCATCCAGCTTTGATAAAAGCCCACTCTATCTGACACCATCCAGCTTTGATAAAAGCCCTCTATATCTGACACCATCCAGCTTTGATAAAAGCCCACCATATCTTACACCATCCAGCTTTGATAAAAGCCCACTCTATCTGACACCATCCAGCTTTGATAAAAGCCCACCTCTCACAACCTTCCCATTTTAGACGAACACAAAAGATGCGAGCCAAAGATACATCCAATGATTATATACAACGTTTATTTAACAGCAGCAACATCATGTCCATATCACAAGTCAACACAGTCCATCCAAACACTCTCCTGAATACCTGGACACAAATCCCGAGCTTCTAGTGGGCAGGATCATACAATCCTTTAATCCCGACCTTCTAGTGGGCTGGATCATACAATCCTTTAATCCCGACCTTCTAGTGGGCTGGATCATACAATCCTTTAATCCCGACCTTCTAGTGGGCTGGATCATACAATCCTTTAATCCCGACCTTCTAGTGGGCTGGATCATACAATCCTTTAATCCCGACCTTCTAGTGGGCTGGATCATACAATCCATTATATGATCCAAAACCTCGACAATTAAAAAAAAAAGCCTGTTGACTATGCATGTATACAATATACTTGATGTGGAAAATGTCATCATGTAGTAGACGACTTGTTTTAAAATGAAATGTATATTATTTATCGCAGAGGTGTAGTATTAATTTCATACAACACCAACAAACATCCCAGCCGAGCCAGTATTATACATTTGTTCATGCTTGAATACCTTATGTTAACAGCACTCCAGCAAAGTCAAACAGCATAAAAACACCGCCGCAACAACGGCTACAATATTTTCAGTGGCTAGCGACAAAGGTGATTTTTACAGAAGACGAAATGGTTTATAACTATACAATTTTTAAAAAATGTACGAGCATTATAAAACTAAAAAGATACGGAGGGAAAAATAGCAAATGAAAGAAGCCCCAAAGAGAAGTTGAATGGTTTCCAATCTGTTTCACTGTATCGAACCTAATCTAGAGTAGATCTGTCAGGCAAGAGTAGCCTACCCATCTTGTCCCCCAAATTACAAAAATTGATTGAAAAATATTTGCAAACGTGTAGCAGACTTAAAAGTTTATTCGAAAAAAAAATCCCATCACTACTTGATTAAACTGGATAAAAACACATTGAACACATCGCATAACTCTGGTTGAGAAAACTGAATTTGGTTGTTGAAATAAAAAAAAATGCAACCAATCCCAATCTCCATGCGTCAAGCCTCCATTTACCATTGTCTTGTACTGGAAGACTGGAGAGAAATATTTGCTGAGCTTACATTGTCTGATTTGTTGGTTTCGGTTCTAGACGTTAAAAATAGATTTCACCTGCCATATTTAAACCTGGCCTTTTGTTTATCAAACAAACTCCAGCTCTAAAAATGTGCCAGTTCTAATACCAGCAGGGGGAGGGGTGGGGGGTGGAGGGTGAAGAGGGGGAGTAGAGTGAGGGGGGGGGTTCAGTGGGCTGGGTGTCTGTGTGCGGTCAGTTGGCGGCTAAGGAGAGGTCAATTATACATTCATAAGTAACAGCTTGATTGGCAGCCTTTGGGCACTCACCAATCTTGGGTTGTTTGTTCAAATAGATTTCTCTCTAATTATTTTTTTCAAATATATTTCTTTCTTATTATTTTTGTAAACTAATATTGATTGTTTCTTATCATCTCGTGTTGAGCTCATAATTTAGTTTGTCTTGCCTTGGTTCTTTGCTTCCTACAACAATGCTTGTGACTCTTTCAGTAGCATTGGTGAGAATTTCACTGGCAGCTCGTGGTGCAAATATAGGTTTGAAAATAAATGTGTTGAGTACAGTTACTGGATCCAATGTTGTACTAAGTGTCTTCGGTTATTAAAGGGGTTTGTAGGAGAGAGGGTTGTGGGGTAAACCATCTAGACTAGGTTGCAGGTTCCTAAAAGGTGTGGGTAAACCATCTAGACTAGGTTGCAGGTTCCTAAAAGGTGTGGGTAAACCATCTAGACTAGGTTGCAGGTTCCTAAAAGGTGTGGGTAAACCATCTAGACTAGGTTGCAGGTTCCTAAAAGGTGTGGGTAAACCATCTAGACTAGGTTGCAGGTTCCTAAAAGGTGTGGGTAAACCATCTAGACTAGGTTGCAGGTTCCTAAAAGGTGTGGGTAAACCATCTAGACTAGGTTGCAGGTTCCTAAAAGGTGTGGGTAAACCATCTAGACTAGACTGAAAGCTCCTATGAGTGTATATTTAGTACATCGTCAAATTGTAGAGAAATACATGGAATAAATAAATGAATAATGTTGTTTTAAAGTGATGAAGTATGCAAGGACAGCCAAGTTATTTACAGATTTCAATGTTTACAGTTCGTCCTGCCCCGCGCACACATATTGCTTGACATAACCATAACTAATTCTACATGATACTTGTCTAATTATATGCACGATATTTTTCTATTTGTTCTATGCTATTGCTATACACAAGTCATCTAGCTTCTATTGACGACAAATGTCAAATGCCAACTTGTCATTGACTGTTGACATGGGAGGTCACTCCACACGGACCAGATGCCACGTAGACCGGAAGTTCCTAAGTTACCTCCCCTTTCATGATTGTAAAAGCCACGAGTTCTCCTCCCCTTTCATGATTGTACAAGCCACGAATGTCCAGGTAATGTTATGTGGGCTCCAAGAATTCAAACACGAAGTCATCGATCGACTGACCGGGTAGTCAGCGGGCGGCCTTGATGAAAGTGCTCAGCGCGCGATCCTCCAGCTCAGACTTAGATGACCCCTTCTCTTTGTTCTTTTTGTTTTTATTTTTCTTGTTGGCTTTTCCTTTCTTTTCATTGTTATTGTTTTTCTTCTTCGTTCCTTTCTTCCCCTTTTTATCTTTTTCTTTATCTTTCTTTCCATTACCATTATTTACCTTCTTCTTTTTCTGACCATCCTTTGCCGCGCCCGCTGTTGGCTTGGGTTCGACGCCATTGTTGAGAAGGTCCTTGGAGATGATCTCGCATGTGTTCCCTTTGCGAATCTGCCGCAGACCCTTCTTGAATTCCTTGTCCTTTTTGTTCCAGACGATGCCGAAGTTGATGACGAGTTTCTCGTCCTTCCAGGTCCCCATCAGCAGGTAACGTTCCTGCGTGGAGTTGATCGTCTCGCACGTGCACCCGGCCCCGCCCTCAATGATTGCTGTCGTCTGCTGTTTGAATTCCTTTTTGCCGGGCGCCGTCTTGTAAATGTTTCTCTTGTTGTGAAGCACCAGCTCCATGTGTCCGTTGTTCTCTTTGAATTCCTTGATCGTAGCTCGCAACACTGGAACAATAAAAGAACGGGTTCAGTAAATAAAACAAGCTTGATCAAAACTCACTCATATATAATCGATAACACGACTGTGTCGAGTTTCGAACATATTTTTTACAGTCGTCAAGGTCAAGTTCAGAACAAAAGTCAACAAGGGGAGAGAAATATCAAGCCATCAATTCTAATGTTGACACGACAACCGACATCATCCCGACTTCTTTTGTTTTGTTAGAATCCGGTAAGAAACAACGTCTTTGACATCGAGGGGAAAAAATCTCTTTAATTAAAATACGGATCAATTCCATGGAGGAAATTCAATTGTAGCGGGTCATCGTGACCTGCCAGGACGGGTCGTGGCAGGGGAAGAGGGAGAGAACTCACTCACTGCGGCTTCTCCTGCGGGGAGATAATTCGATTAAATACATTTTTCCTTTCGTGGAAAAACATGGTTTTAATTTTTTTTAACCCAACCAAACTACACAACACATAGGGCTCAAGTTTTGATTTAAAACTTGTTCGCTCATGTTTAGTCATGTTGTTCAGATGTTTAGTCATGTTGTTCAGATGTTTAGTCATGTTGTTCAGATGTTTAGTCATGTTGTTCAGATGTTTAGTCATGTTGTTCAGATGTTTAGTCATGTTGTTCAGATGTTAAGTCATGTTGTTCAGATGTTTAGTCATGTTGTTCAGAAGTTTAGTCATGTTGTTCAGATGTTTAGTCATGTTGTTCAGATGTTTAGTCATGTTGTTCAGATGTTTAGTCATGTTGTTCAGATGTTTAGTCATGTTTTTCAGATGTTTAGTCATGTTGTTCAGAAGTTTAGTCATGTTGTTCAGATGTTTAGCCATGTTGTTCAAAAAATATAGGCGTCTAAGCTATGAATTTCAAAACAATTTACCTATGGATGTAACAATTTACCAATGGATCTAACAACTTACTATGGATCTAAGAACTTACCTAGGATCTAAGAACTTACCTAGGATCTAAGAACTTACCTAGGATCTAAGAACTTACCTAGGATCTAAGAACTTACCTAGGATCTAAGAACTTACCTAGGATCTAAGAACTTACTTAGGATCTAAGAACTTACCTAGGATCTAAGAACTTACCTAGGATCTAACAACTTACCTAGGATCTAAGAACTTACCAATGGATCTAAGAACTTACCTATGGATTTAAGAACTTACCTACGGATATAAGAACTTACCAATGTCAGCCCGACAGAAATGGTCTATCATGGACTTACCAATGTCAGCCCGACAGAAATGGTCTATCATGGACTTACCAATGTCAGCTCGACAGAAATGGTCTATCATGGACTTACCAATGTCAGCTCGACAGAAATGGTCTATCATGGACTTACCAATGTCAGCCCGACAGAAATGGTCTATCATGGACTTACCAATGTCAGCCCGACAGAAATGGTCTATCATGGACTTACCAATGTCAGCCCGACAGAAATGGTCTATCATGGACTTACCAATGTCAGCCCGACAGAAATGGTCTATCATGGACTTACCAATGTCAGCCCGACAGAAATGGTCTATCATGGACTTACCAATGTCAGCCCGACAGAAATGGTCTATCATGGACTTACCAATGTCAGCTCGACAGAAATGGTCTATCATGGACTTACCAATGTCAGCCCAACAGAAATGGTCTATGATGGACTTACCAATGTCAGCCCGACAGAAATGGTCTATGATGGACTTACCAATGTCAGCCCGACAGAAATGGTCTATCATGGACTTACCAATGTCAGCCCGACAGAAATGGTCTATCATGGCCTCGTGAGTCAGTGGATGCCTGCATGCCGAGCAGTTGTTGTCAGCTGGTGAGAAAAAAAAACCCGTTGGTTTTGGATTTTCAAATGGTTGTCAAAATGTTTGAATAGTTTAAAAACTAGGAGCTACAGGGAAGCAATATTTCTCTCTAGGAGATAAAGCGCCTTAATCAAACAACTGCTGCCTTGTAGTTTGTTCTTGGTTGGACAAAAGCTATAGAACCAAATCAAACAATTGCTGCCTTGTAGTTTGTTCTTGTTGGACAAAAGCTATAGAACCAAATCAAACAATTGCTGCCTTGTAGTTTGTTCTTTTTGGACAAAAGCTATGGAAGCAAATAAAAAAAAAACAGGCTCTAATCGGAGTCAACAGCCTAAATTGCGCATAACCAGTTGGCACGTATACTTAATTATTGCCATCCAACACTATAATTAAGATAGAAGACGAAATATGTATTTAGTTATTAGATAAATGATTGGTATGGACAGCTAAAAGTCTACAATAAAGCTGCATATTAGTTTACTTGATAAGATGGTGTATACAGAACAACCTTTGGATAAATAGGAAATATCTAATCTTTGGGGCGATGTTTTCAGTCATTGGTATCATACAATCTTTGGGGCTATGTTTTGAGTAATTGGTATCATACAATCTTTAGGGCAATGTTTTGAGTCATTGGTATCATACAATCTTTGGGGCTATGTTTTCAGTCATTGGTATCATACAATCTTTAGGGCAATGTTTTGAGTCATTGGTATCATACAATCTTTGGGGCTATGTTTTCAGTCATTGGTATCATACAATCTTTAGGGCAATGTTTTGAGTCATTGGTATCATACAATCTTTGGGGCTATGTTTTCAGTCACTGGTATCATACAATCTTTGGGGCAAGAAGCAAAAGTCAATGTTTTGGGGCGAAGAGCGAAATTTAAGCAAATTAAAACAGTTGCAACAGGCAATCTTTGAGGTAAGAAGAATCAAGAAATCCATGAGGGGGGGGGGGGGGGAGGTTGTGAGTCGGTCTGTTGAACATTTCAGTGGATTACACAAATAATTAAAGTCGTGAAATGTGCTCAGTGGATTACATAAATAATTAAACCCGTGAAATGTTTTTAGTGGATTACACAAATATTTAAAGTCGTGAAATGTGTTCAGTGGATTGCACAAATAATTAAAGCCGTGAAATGTGTTATGGCTTGGCAAATGTAAAAAAAAAAAAGCTTTTCTTTCACATGCACCAATTAAGCCTAATGAGCCAAATGATATAAAAAACCGGAGGAATTTTTAAAAACTAGATGGAAGAGAAATCCAAATAAATCAATCGATGCAGCACAGTTCAGAATTATTGAGTTCATACGACGTTTACTTACTACATCTTAAAGACAAGCCTCTATGGAGACATTTACCTATTTCATATTAAAGACACGCTTTTATGACGACATACATTTACCTACTATATCTTAAAGACGAAGACATTTACCTATTACATCCTAAAGACGAAGACCTTTACCTATTACATCTTACAGACAAGCTTCTATGGAGACATTTACCTATTACATTTTAATAAAGACGAAGACATTTATCTATTACATCTTAAAGACGAAGACATTTATCTATTACATCTTTCAGACAAGCCTCTATGGAGACATTTACCTATTATATCTTAAAGACGAAGACATTTACCTATTACATCTTACAGACAAGCCTCTATGGAGACATTTACCTATTATATCTCAAAGACACGTTTGTATGACGATGTTAAGTAGCCGAAGTTTTGTCGTTTAAAAACAACCTGACAAAAGCATTTCAGGAATTTTGTGAAACTAAAGCTAATCAAGGCATATCCACATTACCACCCACACACTTTATAGTTGTTTTTTTTCTCTATCAGTCTCCCCCTTCCCCCCCTCTCTGTCTATGTTTTCCATGTTTCTAATAGTTTCTATGATGTCTAAATCCATTTTTATAGGCCCATCCAAACACTTGGCTCGGTCTATTCCGTTTTTAATGTACCAACAACCCATAGAGGGCGCAACTCTGAGATTCTTCAGCTGGCTCGTTTGGTAAAGGGATGTAAGGGAAGCTTATTACAGTAATAGTTGGGATGTAAGGGCAGCTTATTACAGTAACGGGATGTAAGGGCAGCTTATTACAGTAACGGGATGTAAGGGCAGCTTATTACAGTAACGGGATGTAAGGGCAGCTTATTACAGTAACTGGATGTAAGGACAGCTTATTACAGTAACGGGATGTAAGGACAGCTTATTACAGTAACGGGATGTAAGGGCAGCTTATTACAGTAACGGGATGTAAGGGCAGCTTATTACAGTAACGGGATGTAAGGGCAGCTTATTACAGTAACGGGATGTAAGGGCAGCTTATTACAGTAACGGGATGTAAGGGCAGCTTATTACAGTAACGGGATGTAAGGGCAGCTTATTACAGTAACGGGATGTAAGGGCAGCTTATTACAGTAACGGGATGTAAGGGTAGCTTATTACAGTAACGGGATGTAAGGGTAGCTTATTACAGTAACGGGATGTAAGGGCAGCTTATTACAGAAACGGGATGTAAGGACAGCTTATTACAGTAATAGTGGGGATGTAAGGACAGCTTATTACAGTAATAGTTGGGATGTAAAGGCAGCTTATTACAAAAACAGTGGGATGTAAAGGCAGCTTATTACAGTAACGGGATGTAAGGACAGCTTATTACAGAAACGGGATGTAAGGACAGCTTATTACAGTAACAGTGGGGATGTAAGGACAGCTTATTACAGTAACAGTGGGGATGTAAGGACAGCTTATTACAGTAATAGTTGGGATGTAAAGGCAGCTTATTACAAAAACAGTGGGATGTAAAGGCAGCTTATTACAGTAACGGGATGTAAGGACAGCTTATTACAGAAACGGGATGTAAGGACAGCTTATTACAGTAACAGTGGGGATGTAAGGACAGCTTATTACAGTAACGGGATGTAAGGACAGCTTATTACAGTAACAGTTGGGATGTAAGGACAGCTTATTACAGTAATAGTTGGCCATATTGCACATAAAATGTTGACACGTTGCTTTTGTTGGAGGCCGCCCAGCATTAAGAAGGAAGACAAAGAAAGAGGTCAGCTAGAAGCTACTGGGATTTATTCATTGTTTCAGGCAAATCTTCGGGACTAAGTAGAAACAACTATACCATTCAAATAGACAGTATATACTTCAACCACTGCCCTCCTACCATTCAAATAGACAATATATACTTCAACCACTGCCCTCCCCTTTCGGAAATTTTTTAGTGGCCCGCACCCCCAGATTTATTAAAGAAAGTAATTGTAAGCCTATATGTTCAAGAACTCATTCAAATATTAAAAAATGGATTTATTACAGAAATTAATTGTAGGCCTCTATGTTCAAGAACTCATTAAAATATTAAAGAAATAAAAAAGATTGGAAAAAAAGACGATTTTAAAAAGAATGGAGTTGAAGCCAACGGCAGAGAGCTTTCTTGTGCGTGCTGGGCCATTCTTGAGTCGAATAATTCCTCATCAGCTCCATCAGCTGGCTAGCACATAGTCGTGCCCTTAGTCATGTGCGCCCACTGAACTCTCGACTTGAAGAGTTCTCTAAATCCTCACCCCGGTTCTCCTTCGTGCCATCCGCCCAAAGATCAGCGCGAATATTCAATTAGCCTGGACGCTGGTTCTTCCCGGCATTTCCCAGGAGTACTTGCATGCAAATGTTAGCTCCATCAGTTAGCATGCTGAGCTTAAATATAAAGGCGACTGGTCATTCACTGAGCTTTGTAATATAGAGGCGACTGGTCATTCCCTGAGCTTTGTAATATAGAGGCGACTGGTCATTCATTGAGCTTTGTAATATAAATTTCCCCGGATATATATATATATATATATATATATATATATATATATATATATATATATATATATATATATATATAGGTACCCGACATATTATAAACCCTTTAGGGTAAATAGACAACGACAATAGTCTCGAAATTAGTCAAAAGCCCATTTCATATTCACAAAATCATGTGCGATGTTACACATAAATATAATTATAAAATCCTGTCTATTTGGTTTTTGTCCGACTAAATTAAACATTAGAAAAATCAGTCCCATGTAATATTAAAGTGGTCAGTCCCATGTAATATTAAAGTGGTCAGTCCCATGTAATATTAAAGTGGTCAGTCCCATGTAATATTAAAGTGGTCAGTCCCATGTAATATTAAAGTGGTCAGTCCAATGTAATATTAAAGTGGTCAGTCCCATGTAATATTAGTGTGGTCAGTCCCATGTAATATTAAAGTGGTCAGTCCCATGTAATATTAAAGTGGTCAGTCCCATGTAATATTAAAGTGGTCAGTCCCATGTAATATTAAAGTGGTCAGTCCCATGTAATATTAAAGTGGTCAGTCCCATGTAATATTAAAGTGGTCAGTCCCATGTAATATTAAAGTGGTCAGACCCATGTACTACAAATATGATCTGTCCCATTCAACCTGTGTCAATCAAAGTTTTATCTACTTGTGGTCAAAACAATGTAAAATGTTTATGAAAGCACCAACAACTAACAGATTTTTGCCACTTGCTTTAAAAAAGTTTGACTTAAAAAAATAGTTTTGACAGCTTACATGCGACTTTATGAGATAAAAATGTATTTGGCCGTGGATTTTTTAATTTTATTTTAAGATTCAATTTGATGAGAACACGTGGAATGTTTTTTCTTGTATTAATAGAAAAGTTATAAATGCTAAAAAGTTTATGATGATAAATATTTGTACCCCATTCTGGCTGGCAGGTGGGAGGGAAGGCCATCTGTCAGGTAGGGTGAGCTTACAGGTAGGTATACAGGTAGACATACAGGTAGACATACAGGTAGACATACAGGTAGACATACAGGTAGACATACAGGTAGACATACAGGTAGGCATACAGGTAGACATACAGGTAGACATACAGGTAGACATACAGGTAGGTATACAGGTAGGCATACAGGTAGACATACAGGTAGGTATACAGGTAGGTATACAGGTAGACATACAGGTAGACATACAGGTAGGTATGCAGGTAGGTAGACAGGTAGGTATACAGGTAGGTATACAGGTAGGTATACAAGTAGGTATACAGATAGGTATACAGGTAGGCATACAGGTAGACATACAGGTAGACATACAGGTAGACATACAGGTAGGTATACAGGTAGGTATACAGGTAGGTATACAGGTAGGTATACAGGAAGGTATACAGGTAGGTATACAGGTAGGTATACAGGTAGGTGTACAAGTAGGTATAGAGGTTGGCATTTAGGTAGGTAAACAGGTAGGTATAGAGGTAGGTGTACAGGTTGGCATACAGGTAGGCATACAGGTAGGTATACAGGTAGGTGTACAGGTTGGCATACAGGTAGACATACAGGTAGGCATACAGGTAGGCAGAGAGGTAAGTGTACTGGTAGGCTGAGGGTTGATGTACAGTTAGGCACACAGGTGGGCATACAGGTGGGCAAAGGGGTCCTGCGTGGTCGGGTCGGTAAAGCTCATAGTTGCTCAACCAAAAACTCCCGAGATCGAACATCCGGGTAGATGAGGCTCGATAGCTGGGGACAGCAACCCATCTAGGGGAGAAAACTCAAAAATAAAACAACTACTGCCTTCTAGTTTGGACAACGTCGATGGAAGCAAGTCCAGAAAAAATAAACCGGGAGTGATCTCCCCTAAACTTTCTCGAATATTCTTATATAAAACATCAGGGGATGGGAACTCGGGCTATAGTCATGATTTTTAATCCATTTTAAATACTTAAAGTTTTAAAAATTGAATAAAATCTCGTAGACAAAAGAATTGCACACCAAGTGAACGCTAAATAAAAAAGTGCATAATAGTGCGCAATATTATTAGTAAATCGGAAGTAGCGTAAATTACTACTTCCGGTCAACGGAAATGACTCAAAATTTAACAGAAGGTAGAGAATTAGATCTTTTACTTACATGTGAAATTTCGTTTATCTATCTGAAATAGTACTCAAGTTATAGGCTTTTGAAAATTTCAAAGTAGAAAAAGTACCACTTCCGCTTATCGGAAATCGCTCAAAAGTTGATACGGATCTACGATTTTGATAAAATACTTATATATGAAATTTCATCAACCTAGCTGTAACGGTACTCAAGTAATCGTGTTTACACAGACAGACAGACACACAGACATACGGACAGAGTTGCAAAGCCCCGTTTTTCAGACTGGATTACGCACAAAACCTCTTAATTTTGATAAATCTGGATTGATAATTTTTGCCCGATTAAAATAAGTCCTCTATACTTCGGATGTGATGAAGGACTGAGGTGTAATACGGTGAAAATTGTTAAAATTTCAAGTGATTTTTGTGCACGATTACAATACTTTCTCTATACTTCGTATATACGAGAAAGTAAAAAAACGGATTTGAGGCCTATATATCGCACAACAGGTTGACACGTAATACTTTTTGTGTTTGAGGAAATCCTGTCTAATAATACGAATAAGGACGGAGAAGAAGAAGAAATACAGGTAGGCATACAGGTAGAAAGACAGGTAGAAAGAAAGGTAGGCAGGCAGGTAGAAAGCAGGCAGACAGGTAGAAAGAGAGGTAGGCAGATAAGTAGAAAGCAGGCAGATAGACACGAAGAAAGAGTGGTAGGCAGATAAGTAGAAAGCAGGCAGATAGACACGAAGAAAGAATGGTAGGCAGATAAGTAGAAAGCAGGCAGATAGACACGAAGAAAGAATGGTAGGCAGATAGGTAGAAGGTAGGCAGATAGACAGATAGAAAGAGAGGTAGACAGGTAGGTAGAAGGTAGGCAGATAGACAGATAGAAAGAGAGGTAGGCAGGTAGGTAGAAGGTAGGCAGATAGACAGATAGAAAGAGAGGTAGGCAGATAAGTAGAAGGTAGGCAGATAGACAGATAGAAAGAGAGGTAGGCAGATAAGTAGAAGGTAGGCAGATAGACAGGTAGAAAGAGAGGTAGGCAGGTAGGTAGAAAGCAGGCAGATAGACAGGTAGAAAGAGAGGTAGGCAGGTAGGTAGAAAGCAGGCAGATAGACAGATAGAAAGAGAGGTAGACAGGTAGGTAGAAAGCAGGCAGATAGACAGATAGAAAGAGAGGTAGGCAGGTAGGTAGAAAGCAGGCAGATAGACAGATAGAAAGAGAGGTAGGCAGGTAGGTAGAAAGCAGGCAGATAGACAGATAGAAAGAGAGGTAGACAGGTAGGTAGAAAGCAGGCAGATAGACAGATAGAAAGAGAGGTAGGCAGGTAGGTAGAAAGCAGGCAGATAGACAGATAGAAAGAGAGGTAGGCAGGTAGGTAGAAAGCAGGCAGATAGACAGATAGAAAGAGAGGTAGGCAGGTAGGTAGAAAGCAGGCAGATAGACAGATAGAAAGAGAGGTAGACAGGTAGGTAGAAGGTAGGCAGATAGACAGATAGAAAGAGAGGTAGACAGGTAGGTAGAAAGCAGGCAGATAGACAGATAGAAAGAGAGGTAGGCAGGTAGGTAGAAAGCAGGCAGATAGACAGATAGAAAGAGAGGTAGACAGGTAGGTAGAAAGCAGGCAGATAGACAGATAGAAAGAGAGGTAGGCAGGTAGGTAGAAAGCAGGCAGATAGACAGATAGAAAGAGAGGTAGGCAGGTAGGTAGAAAGCAGGCAGATAGACAGATAGAAAGAGAGGTAGACAGGTAGGTAGAAAGCAGGCAGATAGACAGATAGAAAGAGAGGTAGGCAGGTAGGTAGAAAGCAGGCAGATAGACAGATAGAAAGAGAGGTAGGCAGGTAGGTAGAAAGCAGGCAGATAGACAGATAGAAAGAGAGGTAGACAGGTAGGTAGAAAGCAGGCAGATAGACAGATAGAAAGAGAGGTAGACAGACAGGTGGGATGGGTTTACTGAATCTTTTGTTCACTAGCAGAATGTTAAGGCTTTCAATGACTTGACGGAGAACGCTAACAATCGGCGGACATGTTCATTGCTGTCTGCAGCATTTACTGTTCCATTGCTGTCTGCAGCATTTACTGTTCCATTGCTGTCTGCAGCATTTACTGTTCCATTGCTGTCTGCAGCATTTACTGTTCCATTGCTGTCTGCAGCATTTACTGTTCCATTGCTGTCTGCAGCATTTACTGTTCCATTGCTGTCTGCAGCATTTACTGTTCCATTGCTGTCTGCAGCATTTACTGTTCCATTGCTGTCTGCAGCATTTACTGTTCCATTGATGGTCCCAACCTTAACCCTAACCAACTATATCAATAATTACAATCTTAACCCAACCTATTACATTAATAATTACATGCTCTAATTAGGTAATCAGGATGATGGGCAAACCAAGCAGCTATTATTAGTTCCCCCCTCCCCACTGTGGAGCGGGGGGGGGGGGGGAAGAGAGGGGGCGGAGCGTTTTCTTTTCAAGACGTGTCACTGTTTTGTATCGCCCCAGTGCTAGAGAGCGGGGCGGGGTGTCAGTGTGTTGACACAGCAATAGACCCGTACTCAGCATAAGGGCTGTTTACTCGCAGGAGACAGGAACGTTCAATGTGAGAGAAGGAAAAAATTAGCATGTGGGCTTTTCTCTACAACAAAACCAACCTAGCAGTCTCACTTTTCTATACAACAAAACCAACCTAGCAGTCTCACTTTTCTATACAACAAAACCAACCTAGCAGTCTCACTTTTCTATACAACAAAACCAACCTAGCAGTCTCACTTTTCTATACAACAAAACCAACCTAGCAGTCTCACTTTTCTATACAACAAAACCAACCTAGCAGTCTCACTTTTCTCTACAACAAAACCAACCTAGCAGTCTCACTTTTCTCTACAACAAAACCAACCTAGCAGTCTCACTTTTCTCTACAACAAAACCAACCTAGCAGTCTCACTTTTCTCTACAACAAAACCAACCTAGCAGTCTCACTTTTCTCTACAACAAAACCAACCTAGCAGTCTCACTTTTCTTTACAACAAAACCAACCTAGCAGTCTCACTTTTCTTTACAACAAAACCAACCTAGCAGTCTCACTTTTCTTTACAACAAAACCAACCTAGCAGTCTCACTTTTCTCTACAACAAAACCAACCTAGCAGTCTCACTTTTCTCTACAACAAAACCAAGCTAGCAGTCTCACTTCTCTCTACAACAAAACCAACCTAGCAGTCTCACTTTTCTCTACAACAAAACCAACCTAGCAGTCTCACTTTTCTATACAACAAAACCAACCTAGCAGTCTCACTTTTCTCTACAACAAAACCAACCTAGCAGTCTCACTTTTCTTTACAACAAAACCAACCTAGCAGTCTCACTTTTCTTTACAACAAAACCAACCTAGCAGTCTCACTTTTCTCTACAACAAAACCAACCTAGCAGTCTCACTTTTCTTTACAACAAAACCAACCTAGCAGTCTCACTTTTCTATACAACAAAACCAACCTAGCAGTCTCACTTTTCTTTACAACAAAACCAATTGAGCAGTCTCACTTTTCTTTACAACAAAACCAATTGAGCAGTCTCACTTTTCTTTACAACAAAACCAATTGAGCAGTCTCACTTTTCTCTACAACAAAACAAACCTAGCAGTATCACTTTTCTATACAACAAAACCAATTGAGCAGTCTCACTTTTCTATACAACAAAACCAATTGAGCAGTCTCACTTTTCTTTACAACAAAACCAACCTAGCAGTCTCACTTTTCTTTACAACAAAACCAATTGAGCAGTCTCACTTTTCTCTACAACAAAACAAACCTAGCAGTATCACTTTTCTATACAACAAAACCAATTGAGCAGTCTCACTTTTCTATACAACAAAACCAATTGAGCAGTCTCACTTTTCTATACAACAAAACCAAGCTAGCAGTCTCACTTTTCTATACAACAAAACCAACCTAGCAGTCTCACTTTTCTCTACAATGAACCAATTGTGCAGTCTCACTTTTCTCTACAACAAAACTAATTGAGCAGTCTCACTTTTCCAGACGTTACCAGTCTATTTAAAGAAGATATTAGTACCGCATAAACAATGATAATATTTATTTATATTTATAAACAGTGTGATGCCATGTGGAATTTTGATACGACATAAACAGGGGGGGGGGCTGTCATGGCGAATATAGATTGAAACCAACTAGATAGACATTTAAATTAACTAGACAGACATTTAAATTAACTAGACAGACATTGAAACCAACTAGACAGACATTGATTGTGCACGCGTTGATAAAACCTTGAATATTCTCTACACGAATGTAGCCACTATGTAAGGAACAAAGTGTGGCCCGTGATTTCCTTGATATCTTCGTGTACTCAACAATCTACAAATGTTGATATCTTCATGTAATCAACAATCTACAAATGTTGATATCTTCGTGTACTCAACAATCTACAAATGTTGATATCTTCGTGTACTCAACAATCTACAAATGTTGATATCTTCATGCAATCAACAATCTACAAATGTTGATATCTTCGTGTACTCAACAATCTACAAATGTTGATATCTTCGTGTACTCAACAATCTACAAATGTTGATATCTTCGTGTACTCAACAATCTACAAATGTTGATATCTTCGTGTAATCAACAATCTACAAATGTTGATATCTTCATGTAATCAACAATCTACAAATGTTGATATCTTCGTGTACTCAACAATCTACAAATGTTGATATCTTCGTGTACTCAACAATCTACAAATGTTGATATCTTCGTGTACTCAACAATCTACAAATGTTGATATCTTCGTGTACTCAACAATCTACAAATGTTAATATCTTCGTGTACTCAACAATCTACAAATGTTGATATCTTCGTGTACTCAACAATCTACAAATGTTGATATCTTCGTGTACTCAACAATCTACAAATGTTGATATCTTCGTGTAATCAACAATCTACAAATGTTGATATCTTCATGTAATCAACAATCTACAAATGTTGATATCTTCGTGTACTCAACAATCTACAAATGTTGATATCTTCGTTTACTCAACAATCTACAAATGTTGATATCTTCGTGTACTCAACAATCTACAAATGTTGATATCTTCATGTAATCAACAATCTACAAATGTTGATATCTTCGTGTACTCAACAATCTACAAATGTTGATATCTTCGTTTACTCAACAATCTACAAATGTTGATATCTTCGTGTACTCAACAATCTACAAATGTTGATATCTTCGTGTACTCAACAATCTACAAATGTTGATATCTTCGTTTACTCAACAATCTACAAATGTTGATATCTTCGTGTACTCAACAATCTACAAATGTTGATATCTTCGTGTACTCAACAATCTACAAATGTTGATATCTTCGTGTACTCAACAATCTACAAATGTTGATATCTTCGTGTACTCAACAATCTACAAATGTTGATATCTTCGTGTACTCAACAATCTACAAATGTTGATATCTTCGTGTACTCAACAATCTACAAATGTGTACCCACCCACATCCTACCCATCCTCACCCCCCCCCCCCCCCACCCCTCCACCTCCGTAGAATTTCATTGGATGTCAATGCATGTACGATATTTTCTTAACCCTATACAGAAAAAATCTGAACTTACTGCCTGGTGTTTTTATAGCGATTTTTCCTTCGACTACCCCGGGGGATTATCCCTGGGTAACACAAACCCTTGCCACGCCGCAACAAACCCTGGCCACGCCTCTAGAGGGCAAGCCAGATGCGGCTTTATCTCCACTATCTGCGCAATTTCTAAAAGCTTCAAGAAAATATGACATGTGTTGGTTCAATAACTCGCGAATAACAAATGCCGTAATAGAAATGAGTGTTTTGTTTGTCATGTTGGAATATAACAGGTTTTAAAATTCTAGTGTCGGCCTGACCTCAGAATCTAATTTTAGAATTGAGTAAACATTTGTTTCTAGCTTCCCGTGGGTGACGTCAATGTTCGTCTGGCATTCCAGTTCATTGAGTTCTAAACTCACATTTCTCGTTCTGTGAAATTCACACCCAGTCGACAGCACGATCAAAATATTGAAAGGAAAAACAAACCGCCTCGTTTCCGCTACAGAAATAATCCCCTATAGTATCTCTCCTCTGCGTGACTAAACAAGTTAACTTGTGGAGTTAGAGCTAAAATAGATCTTAACTTTTGTGGAGTTAGAGCTAAAACAGATCTTAACTTATGGGGAGTTAGAGCTAAAACAGATCTTAACTTATGGGGAGGTAGAGCTAAAACAGATCTTAACTTATGGGGAGGTAGAGCTAAAACAGATCTTAACTTTTGGGGAGGTAGAGCTAAAACAGATCTTAACTTATGGGGAGGTAGAGCTAAAACAGATCTTAACTTATGGGGAGGTAGAGCTAAAACAGATCTTAACTTATGGGGAGGTAGAGCTAAAACAGATCTTAACTTTTGGGGAGGTAGAGCTAAAACAGATCTTAACTTATGGGGACGTAGAGCTAAAACAGATCTTAACTTATGGGGAGGTAGAGCTAAAACAGATCTTAACTTATGGGGAGGTAGAGCTAAAACAGATCTTAACTTATGGGGAGGTAGAGCTAAAACAGATCTTAACTTTTGGGGAGGTAGAGCTAAAACAGATCTTAACTTATGGGGAGGTAGAGCTAAAACAGATCTTAACTTTTGGGGAGGTAGAGCTAAAACAGATCTTAACTTATGGGGAGGTAGAGCTAAAACAGATCTTAACTTATGGGGAGGTAGAGCTAAAACAGATCTTAACTTTTGTGGAGTTAGAGCTAAAACAGATCTTAACTTATGGGGAGTTAGAGCTAAAACAGATCTTAACTTATGGGGAGGTAGAGCTAAAACAGATCTTAACTTATGGGGAGGTAGAGCTAAAACAGATCTTAACTTTTGGGGAGGTAGAGCTAAAACAGATCTTAACTTATGGGGAGGTAGAGCTAAAACAGATCTTAACTTATGGGGAGGTAGAGCTAAAACAGATCTTAACTTATGGGGAGGTAGAGCTAAAACAGATCTTAACTTTTGGGGAGGTAGAGCTAAAACAGATCTTAACTTATGGGGACGTAGAGCTAAAACAGATCTTAACTTATGGGGAGGTAGAGCTAAAACAGATCTTAACTTATGGGGAGGTAGAGCTAAAATAGATCTTAACTTATGGGGAGGTAGAGCTAAAACAGATCTTAACTTATGGGGAGGTAGAGCTAAAACAGATCTTAACTTTTGGGGAGGTAGAGCTAAAACAGATCTTAACTTATGGGGAGGTAGAGCTAAAACAGATCTTAACTTTTGGGGAGGTAGAGCTAAAACAGATCTTAACTTTTGGGGAGGTAGAGCTAAAACAGATCTTAACTTATGGGGAGGTAGAGCTAAAACAGATCTTAACTTTTGGGGAGGTAGAGCTAAAACAGATCTTAACTTATGGGGAGGTAGAGCTAAAACAGATCTTAACTTTTGGGGAGGTAGAGCTAAGAGAGACCAAGACTTATAACAGACTACTTGTCTAGATATACCAAGACTTTCAACAGACCTTGCTCAGATGGATCAAAATAACACACCTCATGTCTCGTTGTTTGTGCCTCGATTTAAAATAAATTTAAAACTACGTGTTTGTTTTGTGCATGAAGATTTCACAGCCCTCCCAAATTTTATTAAACTACGTGTTTATTTTGTGCAGGAAGATTTCACAGCCCTCCCAAATTTGATTAAACTACGTGTTTGTTTTGTGCAGTTTGTTTTGTGCAGGAAGATTTCACAGCCCTCCCAAATTTTATTAAACTACGCGTTTATTTTGTGCAGGAAGATTTCACAGCCCTCCCAAATTTGATTAAACTACATGTTTGTTTTCTGCAGGAAGATTTCACAGCCCTCCCAAATTTGATTAAACTACGTGTTTGTTTTGTGCAGGAAGATTTCACAGCCCTCCCAAATTTTATTAAACTACGTGTTTGTTTTGTGCAGTTTGTTTTGTGCATGAAGATTTCACAACCCTCCCAAATTTTATTAAACTACTTGTTTGTTTTGTGCAGGAAGATTTCACAGACCTCCCAAATTTTATTAAACTACGTGTTTGTTTTCTGCAGGAAGATTTCACAGCCCTCCCAAATTTTATTAAACTACATGTTTTGTGCAGGAAGATTTCACAGCCCTCCCAAATTTTATTAAACCACGTGTTTGTTTTGTGCAGGAAGATTTCACAGCCCTCCCAAATTTTATTAAACCACGTGTTTGTTTTGTGCAGGAAGATTTCACAGCCCTCCCAAATTTTATTAAACTACGTGTTTGTTTTGTGCAGGAAGATTTCACAGCCCTCCCAAATTTTATTAAACCACGTGTTTGTTTTGTGCAGGAAGATTTCACAGCCCTCCCAAATTTTATTAAACTACGTGTTTATTTTGTGCAGGAAGATTTCACAGTCCTCCCAAATTTTATTAAACTACATGTTTTGTGCAGGAAGATTTCACAGTCCTCCCAAATTTTATTAAACTACATGTTTTGTGCAGGAAGATTTCACAGCCCTCCCAAATTTTATTAAACCACGTGTTTGTTTTGTGCAGGAAGATTTCACAGCCCTCCCAAATTTTATTAAACTACGTGTTTGTTTTGTGCAGTTTGTTTTGTGCAGGAAGATTTCACAGCCCTCCCAAATTTTATTAAACTACGTGTTTGTTTTGTGCAGTTTGTTTTGTGCAGGAAGATTTCACAGCCCTCCCAAATTTTATTAAACTACGTGTTTATTTTGTGCAGGAAGATTTCACAGCCCTCCCAAATTTTATTAAACTACGTGTTTATTTTGTGCAGGAAGATTTCACAGCCCTCCCAAATTTTATTAAACTACGTGTTTGTTTTGTGCAGTTTATTTTGTGCAGGAAGATTTCACAGCCCTCCCAAATTTTATTAAACTACGTGTTTATTTTGTGCAGGAAGATTTCACAGCCCTCCCAAATTTTATTAAACTACGTGTTTGTTTTGTGCAGTTTATTTTGTGCAGGAAGATTTCACAGCCCTCCCAAATTTTATTAAACTACGTGTTTGTTTTGTGCAGTTTATTTTGTGCAGGAAGATTTCACAGCCCTCCCAAATTTTATTAAACTACGTGTTTATTTTGTGCAGGAAGATTTCACAGCCCTCCCAAATTTTATTAAACTACGTGTTTGTTTTGTGCAGTTTATTTTGTGCAGGAAGATTTCACAGCCCTCCCAAATTTTATTAAACTACGTGTTTATTTTGTGCAGGAAGATTTCACAGCCCTCCCAAATTTTATTAAACTACGTGTTTATTTTGTGCAGGAAGATTTCACAGTCCTCCCAAATTTTATTAAACTACATGTTTTGTGCAGGAAGATTTCACAGTCCTCCCAAATTTTATTAAACCACGTGTTTGTTTTGTGCAGGAAGATTTCACAGCCCTCCCAAATTTTATTAAACTACGTGTTTGTTTTGTGCAGGAAGATTTCACAGTCCTCCCAAATTTTATTAAACTACGTGTTTGTTTTGTGCAGTTTGTTTTGTGCAGGAAGATTTCACAGCCCTCCCAAATTTTATTAAACTACGTGTTTGTTTTGTGCAGTTTGTTTTGTGCAGGAAGATTTCACAGCCCTCCCAAATTTTATTAAACTACATGTTTTGTGCAGGAAGATTTCACAGTCCTCCCAAATTTTATTAAACCACGTGTTTGTTTTGTGCAGGAAGATTTCACAGTCCTCCCAAATTTTATTAAACTACATGTTTTGTGCAGGAAGATTTCACAGTCCTCCCAAATTTTATTAAACCACGTGTTTGTTTTGTGCAGGAAGATTTCACAGCCCTCCCAAATTTTATTAAACTACGTGTTTGTTTTGTGCAGTTTGTTTTGTGCAGGAAGATTTCACAGCCCTCCCAAATTTTATTAAACTACATGTTTTGTGCAGGAAGATTTCACAGTCCTCCCAAATTTTATTAAACCACGTGTTTGTTTTGTGCAGGAAGATTTCACAGTCCTCCCAAATTTTATTAAACTACATGTTTTGTGCAGGAAGATTTCACAGTCCTCCCAAATTTTATTAAACCACGTGTTTGTTTTGTGCAGGAAGATTTCACAGTCCTCCCAAATTTTATTAAACTACATGTTTTGTGCAGGAAGATTTCACAGTCCTCCCAAATTTTATTAAACCACGTGTTTGTTTTGTGCAGGAAGATTTCACAGCCCTCCCAAATTTTATTAAACTACGTGTTTATTTTGTGCAGGAAGATTTCACAGCCCTCCCAAATTTTATTAAACTACGTGTTTGTTTTGTGCAGTTTGTTTTGTGCAGGAAGATTTCACAGCCCTCCCAAATTTTATTAAACTACATGTTTTGTGCAGGAAGATTTCACAGTCCTCCCAAATTTTATTAAACCACGTGTTTGTTTTGTGCAGGAAGATTTCACAGTCCTCCCAAATTTTATTAAACTACATGTTTTGTGCAGGAAGATTTCACAGTCCTCCCAAATTTTATTAAACCACGTGTTTGTTTTGTGCAGGAAGATTTCACAGCCCTCCCAAATTTTATTAAACTACGTGTTTATTTTGTGCAGGAAGATTTCACAGCCCTCCCAAATTTTATTAAACTACGTGTTTGTTTTGTGCAGTTTGTTTTGTGCAGGAAGATTTCACAGCCCTCCCAAATTTTATTAAACTACATGTTTTGTGCAGGAAGATTTCACAGTCCTCCCAAATTTTATTAAACCACGTGTTTGTTTTGTGCAGGAAGATTTCACAGTCCTCCCAAATTTTATTAAACTACATGTTTTGTGCAGGAAGATTTCACAGTCCTCCCAAATTTTATTAAACCACGTGTTTGTTTTGTGCAGGAAGATTTCACAGTCCTCCCAAATTTTATTAAACTACATGTTTTGTGCAGGAAGATTTCACAGTCCTCCCAAATTTTATTAAACCACGTGTTTATTTTGTGCAGGAAGATTTCACAGCCCTCCCAAATTTTAGCTCCATTAGACGGAGTTATTGGCGAACCTGATAAGTTCACAACATTTCATCCATGCTAAACCCCCCCCCCCCAACCCTACCCATGTTTACCCCCTAACTCTATCCTTATTTAACCCCCTCCCCCCCCCTCCTATCCTTGCTTAACCCGAACCCAACCCTTGCTTACATCTCAACCGAACCGAACCCAACCCTTGCCTACCCACCAACCCAAACCTTGGTTACATCCCAACTGACCCAACCCTTGCTTAACTCCCAACCGAACCCAACCCTTGCTTAAATCCCAACCGAACCCAACCCTTGCCTACCCCCCTTACCCTCACTGTTAAAAAAATACAACAGCTGAACTTACGCTTGACGTCATGAATCAATTTGATGCACATATCGTTATCCAATGGAAACCTGTCACACTTGAGCATATCTGGCCAACCAAAGCCGTACGTTTTCATTCGGCCGGCACATGCCGCTTGTACACTCTCACAAAGCGTCCTTAAGTCAAAGACAAAATTAACAAAATCAATTTAAACAATTGGCACATTTTTTCTCGCTCAGATGTTTATTAGAAAGAGGAGGCAATAATTTTAGCTTAAAAGTCTAAAAACGAGTTAAGTCGTTTTATTGAACATAATGTTTAACTGACAGAATCGAGAAGTAAAAATATCTGTTAATAAACACCATCTTTCCCTCGTGTCAGAGTCGTAGCGACCCTTCCCGGCGCCCGGGGACAAGCTCTCAATTTGGTGTACCCCTTGGGAACAACCATTCAACTTTCAATTTGCACCCCCCCCCCTCAAACTTTCAATTTGCCCTCCCCCTCAAACTTTCAATTTGCACCCCCCCCCCTCAAACTTTCTTTTGCACCACCCATATATTTTTATATTTATAATTCAAAACTGCCTGCATCTAAAATGATATTTTAATTTGTTTTTACAACCCATTTTGGCGCCGCCTAAGGTCGGCGCCCGGGGGACACTTGTACCCCCCCCCCTCCCCGCCGCCACTCTCGCTACGCCTCTGCCTCGTGTAAAAAATATCAGTTAAAACACACCATTTGTGTAGTTGTGACATTAGATTTTAGACTTGTAATTGTGACAGAAATATCACACTACCTTATATTTTAGACTTGTAGTTGTGATTCTATATGACGCTGAGTTACAATGGGTTAATGTGTGGCTAAGAGTTTTAGACTTGTAGTTGTGATTCTATATGACGCTGAGTTACAATGGGTTAATGTGTGGCTAAGAGTTTTAGATGTGAGGCATGAGTATATCTCCCTTCAAATAGACGAATAACTAGGACTAGGGCGAAAGCTCGGCAAAATGTTTTGTATATTTGCAGCTATGACTAAAGGCGTCTGTGTTACTATAACTGCTACATTCAAACAAACTGATGTTACGATATGTAACTGCTACATTCAAATTCAAACAGACTGATGTTACGATATGTATTGTAACTGCTACATTCAAACAGACTGATAATACAATATGTTACTTTAACTTTGTGTCTAGCGGCCTATCTGTTGCAATGTGTTAATTCTAGATTGGATACTGAGATCTATTAAACTATGAAACAACTTCCATTCTCATTTTATTGGTACAAAATTATATTGAAATTTTAACGCGAAACAAATTCTGGAGAAAAATTCCATAAAACCGACCGGTTCTTAATTTTTTTTTTCTAAAAGAAAAAAGTTTTCAATATTTAAAACGGCTTTTAATCAATAATGTAAAATGATTTTTTTTATGAACAACAAATTCTATGATTACAGGTTTTCTAGTTAATTTACTAATTAATTTTGTCCCATATTCTCATTAATCCAAAGCCGTGTTTATTACAGATAGTAGCTACAGTAAAACCGCTAAAAAGTGACGGACGTAAATGGCTACATTTACAGCCTCAAAAAAAAAACAAAAAAAAAACAAAACAAAAATTGAAAAAAACAAAAACGGAAGCGATTATTACATAGTTGTAACTGATTTTATTTACGTCTGTTTGTGGGAGACGGGGAAGGGGGTGGAGGAGGATCACTGAAAAGTTACCGTGGCAAGAGAATTATTTTCATATCAAGTCACAATAAAATCAGTTGTACATTAAATTACCCTAATGTGAATTTAACATAAAGTTTAAGTAAGGAGACTACAATAAGAAAAATAATTAACGTCATATTGCAATAAGGAAAATAACGTCATATTGCAATAAGGAAAATAATTAACGTCATATTGCAATAAGAAAAATAATTAGCGTCATATTACAATAAGAAAAATAATTAACGTCATATTGCAATAAGGAAAATAATTAACGTCATATTGCAATAAGAAAAATAATTAGTGTCATATTGCAATAAGAAAAATAATTAACGTCATATTGCAATAAGGAAAATAATTAACGTCATATTGCAATAAGGAGAAGCTACATTAAGAAAAATAATTAACGTCATATTGCAATAAGAAAAATAATTAACGTCACATTGCAATAAGAAAAATAATTAACGTCATATTGCAATAAGGAGAAGCTAACTAAGAAAAATAATTAACGTCACATTGCAATAAGAAAAATAATTAACGTCATATTGCAATAAGGAGAAGCTAACTAAGAAAAATAATTAACGTCATATTGCAAACGTGGCAAAAAGTTATGATTAAAAAATGATCCACCCCCACCCCATTCCCTAACGACAGAAAATGTATTCCCTTTAATCAACGATCTCACACTGTACACACCAGTACAGCCGAGGTTATTCAACAGATGAACTCTACTTCATCTACCTAATGGGTCTTGAACACTACCTGGACAACGGGGATCAATCCCCCACTATCAGAAAATGTATTTCCCCCAATCAACAATCCCCCACTATCAGAAAATGTATTCACCCCCCCTCCAATCAACAATCCCCCACTATCAGGAAATGTATTTCCCCCAATCAACAATCCCCCACTATCAGTAAATGTATTTCCCCCAATCAACAATCCCCCACTATCAGTAAATGTATTTCCCCCAATCAACAATCCCCCACTATTAGGAAATGTATTTCCTCCAATCAACAATCCCCCACTATCAGTAAATGTATTTCCCCCAATCAACAATCCCCCACTATCAGTAAATGTATTTCCCCCAATCAACAATCCCCCACTATTAGGAAATGTATTTCCTCCAATCAACAATCCCCCACTATCAGGAAATGTATTTCCCCCAATCAACAATTCCCCCCCCCCCCCCCCCCCCCCCCCCGCTGGCGGCCAGGATTTAATCTTGACAGGCACGCCATCCGTTTTGTTTATAAAGAAGCATTGAGGGCATGTAAAAAGTGTTTTACCTGCACGGGTAGATTAGCCGCTCCAGACAGACGGGGGAGAAGAGGGAGCAGAGGAAGACCTTGGTGTCGGGGTGGCAGTTGATGTTGATGAGCGGCACCCAGGAGCCGGCCTGCTGGGTGACCTCGTACAGGGAGTCGTGGTCCAGTATGTTGGGCAGCAGCATCTTCTTGTAGCCGATGCCCTGGCACAGGGTCAGGTTGCTGGGGATGTCCACACACTTAGACGGCAGTGTCCGGCTGTTCAGCTTGCCCCACTCACTCGTGCTCCAGTCGCTGGCGTACTCGTCTTCTCCGGCGCCGTTGTTGTTGCCGTAGAAATAATCGTAGCTGTAACTATCCTTGCCGTATCGATACGAGTCAGCCGTTGTTGCCAGTATTGGATAGATATATACAGAGAGCAAGAATACAATATCGATACTAAATTTGAACGCCATTATCACCCGCCACTACTTGAGCACCGGCAACAACAACCCGTAATGAAAAATTCAAGCGACTTGTGCCGATGTTCTCGCTGTAATTCAAGCGACTTGTGCCGATGTTCTCGCTGTAATTCAAGCGACTTGTGCCGATGTTCTCGCTGTAATTCAAGCGACTTGTGCCGATGTTCTCGCTTTAATTCAAGCGACTTGTGCCGATGTTTTCGCTGTAATTCAAGCGACTTGTGCCGATGTTTTGGTTTTTTTCTTTTCAAGCAACTTGTGCCCAGGTTCTTGCAAACAATTTGACCTGCTGATAAAATATTTTCTCAACGCTGGCTGGACGGAACTTCACATTTTCTGTTGGTCATGACGGTCTATGGACCTGAAAGTAACCGAAGTTTATATTGATCGGTTATATAATATATATATATATATATATATATATATATATATATATATATATATATATATATATATATATATATATATATATATATATATATATATATATATATATATATATACATATATACACACATATATATACACATATATATACACATATATATACATATATATACTTATATACAGATTATATATATATATATATATATATATATATATATATATATATATATATATATATATATATATATATATACAGATTATATATATAAATATATATATATATATATATATATATATATATATATATATATATATATATATATATATATATATATATATATATATATATATAATGTTTCTAGCGCTGGCTGAAGGAAGGTAGTTTTGCCGCGTGCCTAGATAAACATTCCGCTCCTACCTGTATGCGTTACCTGTATGCGTTACCTGTATGGGTTTCCCATCGCCAGGCTGAGCCCGCATACTTGACGTCAGAACTTGTAGATTTTATATCCCATTGCCTGAGTTATCGTTTTCTTTGAGTCATTGCGAGCAGAGAATTGTTCAAGTTTCTAAAGATAGATAACTAGCAAGCATCCAGCCCGTAGATCAGGCGAGCGTGCCAACCCCGGCTTCCCCCCACGGAGATATACATTCATTAAAAACACAACTTGTTAATATCTTGCCTATCATAAGTTAAGCCAGGGAGGGGTGGAGCCAGCTGACTATAAATCTTCATTAAAGAGATGATGAGAGAGAGAGAGCTCATCCCACTTTCATCCTATCATTACCTATATGTGTGTCACATTTTTGGCATGCGAGAAGTTTCAAACTTTATTTTAAAAATAATGGCCGTTGGGCAATTCGTGGGATATATATTTTTTACTGAGGAACACATTCGGGAAATTGTATATCCAGCATCAGATACATGCTAATGCACGAATTATTAGCTGACAAAATTACTTTTAATGGGCGATACAATTTACTATAACACAAACATAATATTTAATTAAGACACAATTTATTATAACAAAAAACATAATATTAAATTAGGACACATTATAACACAGACATAATATTAAATTAGTCTACATTATAACACAAACATAATATTAAAATTAGGACACAATTTACTATAACAAACACAAACATAATATTAATTTAGCACACATTATAACACAAACATAATATTAAATTATGACACATTTACTGTAACATGACAAAGAGACATCAACGCCAAAATCCGCGTATTGATTAAAAGGATGAAAAATGTTATCATGTTTAGAAGGCTAAATTGCTACGATTTTTAAAGGTGCGGGAAGGGACGTGGGGGGGGGGGGGGGGGTCCAGCACTGTCGGTATGCAAAGAAAATACTTTAAAGCATTCGAATTTTTTTTTATTAATAACAATTAAGCATTACATTTATTTAAAGAATAGCCTATAGCCTGAAATAAAAATAGAAGTGGACTTTTCGGGTGCGATAATGTAGCCTAGTCGCAACAACCCTTCACGCTACGCCTGTAAACCCGCTAGTTTTTCCCCTGTATTATATCCAGTCTAGACCAGGGCTTAGCGGCTCTATAATAAAAACGCGGCCCTAATATATTGTGTACAATGAAAGTTGTACAAGTGTACCTTGTAGCATTTTGTGTAGCACGGGAATCCTGGTTTGATAACCAAAAACAATTTATAAGTACCAATGTCGTCACCCCCCCCCCCCCCCCCCCCCAACTACAATATTATATTTCTCACGAAATATTCAACTTCGAGCTGCTAACTAAACTAACCCTTATACTTTTTAGACTAAGGCGTTTTGCACGTTTTGAAAAAAAAAGTTTTTCCTAGTTTTTGTAAAACAAAACATTGTCATGTAAAATAGAGATTTTGTTCGGCATTTAAAGGGAGATTTTGGTCGGTATTTAAAAGAAAGGTTTTGTCTGGCATTTAAAAGAGAGATTTTGGTCGGTATTTAAAAGAAAGATTTTGGTCGGTATTTAAAAGAAAGGTTTTGGTCGGTATTTAAAAGAAAAATTTTGGTCGGTATTTAAAAGAAAGGTTTTGGTCGGTATTTAAAAGAAAGGTTTTGGTCGGTATTTAAAAGAAAGGTTTTGTCTGGCATGTAAATGATAACGTTATCATGTTGTCTACTCTGTAATTCATTAAAAGCTATGGCGAGCAGCGAGAGATTTTGTGTACCATGTACAGATTTTTTTAAATCATGTAAAGAAAGATTGAATCTTCTACTGTAAAAGAAAGATTGAATCTTCTACTGTAAAAGAAACGATTGTGTCTACCGTGAAAGATTGTGTCTAGCACGAAAGATTTGTCTGTCAAGTAAAAGAAAGATTGTGTCTGCCCTACAAGAGAAGACATGTAGTTTCCCCTCTTAAGAAAGATTGTGTCTGCCCTACAAGAGAAGACATGTAGTTTCCCCTCTTAAAAAATCACAGCCCGCCACAGACGTCTATTATTGCACTTTTCCCCTCCACCCCCGCCCTTCAATACATTTTTTCGTCGTCTATTGAACGGTTCCCCCTTCAAATTCTCTCCCTTACCACGAAAAGTTAAAATAATAGCTACTGAAGGCACCACGTTCTTCTGTTTAATCCTAGACTTACTTCAAGTCCTATTATAACCAAAGCCTTAGTGTGGGAAAATCGCAGTTACAAATTTATAGGATACACATACACACATATGTACTTATGTCAACACATATACACATGAGTACCTATTTATATACATACGCCATAACTATATTTCTGCATATAAATGTACAGAAAAATGTGCATTTATACACAAATGCGCAAATGCAAATATATACGCATATGTATTACTTCTACATATACGTAGGCCTAAACGTATACATATCGCAATATATATATATATATATATATATATATATATATATATATATATATATATATATATATATATATATATATATATATATATACTATTTGTATATATCCGTATTGAATGTTGTTTTCAGTGATAAAGTGAGTGAGGTTATATATTGGAGTAATGAATTTTATAACTAAATCACTATTATAGAATGGAGTAACGAATTCTATACGACCATTATAGTATAAAGTAAAGAATTCTATATTACTTTTATAGAATGGAGTAACGAATTATATAACTAAATCACTATTATAGAATAGAGTAGCGAATTCTATAACTTAATCACTATTATAGAATGGAGTAAAAAATTCTATATTACTTTTTTAGAATGGAGTAACGAATTCTAAAACTAAATCACTGTTATAAAATGCAATAAAGAATTCTATATTACTTTTATAGAATTGAGAAAAGAATTCTATAACTATATGTCTATTATAGAATTGAGAAAAGAATTCTATAACTATTTGTCTATTATAGAATGGAGAAAAGAATTCTATAACTATTTGGCCATTATAGAATGGAGAAAAGAATTCGATAACTATATGTCCATTATAGAAGTGAGAAAAGAATTCGATAACTATATGTCCATTATAGAAGTGAGAAAAGAATTCTATAACTATATGTCCATTATAGAATGGAGTAAAGAATTCTATAACTATATGTCCATTATAGAATGGAGAAAAGAATTCTATAACTATATGTCCATTATAGAATGGAGAAAAGAATTCTATAACTATTTGGCCATTATAGAATGGAGAAAAGAATTCGATAACTATTTGGCCATTATAGAACGGAGAAAAGAATTCTATAACTATATGTCCATTATAGAATGGAGAAAAGAATTCGATAACTATTTGGCCATTATAGAATGGAGAAAAGAATTCTATAACTATATGTCCATTATAGAATGGAGAAAAGAATTCTATAACTATTTGGCCATTATAGAATGGAGAAAAGAATTCTATAACTATTTGGCCATTATAGAATGGAGAAAAGAATTCTATAACTATTTGGCCATTATAGAATGGAGTAAAGAATTCTATAACTATATGTCCATTATAGAATGGAGAAAAGAATTCTATAACTATTTGGCCATTATAGAATGGAGAAAAGAATTCTATAACTATTTGGCCATTATAGAATGGAGAAAAGAATTCTATAACTATTTGGCCATTATAGAATGGAGTAAAGAATTCTATAACTATATGTCCATTATAGAATGGAGTAAAGAATTCTATAACTATTTGGCCATTATAGAATGGAGAAAAGAATTCTATAACTATTTGGCCATTATAGAATGGAGAAAAGAATTCTATAACTATTTGGCCATTATAGAATGGAGAAAAGAATTCTATAACTATTTGGCCATTATAGAATGGAGTAAAGAATTCTATAACTATATGTCCATTATAGAATGGAGAAAAGAATTCTATAACTATTTGGCCATTATAGAATGGAGAAAAGAATTCTATAACTATTTGGCCATTATAGAATGGAGAAAAGAATTCTATAACTATTTGGCCATTATAGAATGGAGAAAAGAATTCTATAACTATATGTCCATTATAGAATGGAGAAAAGAATTCTATAACTATATGTCCATTATAGAATGGAGAAAAGAATTCTATAACTATATGTCCATTATAGAATGGAGAAAAGAATTCTATAACTATTTGGCCATTATAGAATGGAGAAAAGAATTCTATAACTATTTGGCCATTATAGAATGGAGAAAAGAATTCTATAACTATATGTCCATTATAGAATGGAGAAAAGAATTCTATAACTATATGTCCATTATAGAATGGAGAAAAGAATTCTATAACTATATGTCCATTATAGAATGGAGAAAAGAATTCTATAACTATTTGGCCATTATAGAATGGAGAAAAGAATTCTATAACTATATGTCCATTATAGAATGGAGAAAAGAATTCTATAACTATATGTCCATTATAGAATGGAGAAAAGAATTCTATAACTATATGTCCATTATAGAATGGAGAAAAGAATTCTATAACTATATGTCCATTATAGAATTGAGAAAAGAATTCTATAACTATATGTCCATTATAGAATTGAGAAAAGAATTCTCTAACTATTTGGCCATTATAGACTGGAGTCCCCGAAAGCCAGCGGTTTGAGACTATGAGTAAACTGACAATGGAGGTCATTACAAGCAGGTGACACTGCGACAGCGGTGGGATGAGGTCAAGATGAAAGTTCAATGACACTCTCGGTTTGACACCTCCAACAATAAACGGCTGAAGTGACCGGGTGAAATGACCGGTCTATAGGCTGGCAACACGAATCGGGGCTGATTGTTGTGTCAAAAAACTGCGAACCACTCCAGCTGTGGGTAGAATGGTGCTGAAATTGGAGTTAAAATACTGGCTGACGGGCCCTGCTAGTGTCGCATGTCTCGTGTTTCTGAGGTGTTAGAGTTGGGTGTACACCGGCGTGTGTTGGGTTACAGAACGCTCCACGCACAAACCGGTGTTCATTGTTTTTATAAGGCCCTTATATTTATACTTTAGAGAAAAGTTTTTATAAGGCCCTTACATTTATACTTTACAGAAAAGTTTTTATAAAGCCGGTACATTTACACGTTACAAAAGTTGTTATAAGGACCTTACATTTACACATTATAGAAAGGTTTTACAAAGCCGGTACGTTTACACATTAAAAAATGTTGTATAAGGTTTTCGTTTACACATTACAAAAGTTGTTATAAGGTCCTTACATTTACACATTACAAAATGTTGTAGAAGGTCCTTTCATTTACACGTTACAAAAGTTGTTATAAGCTCCTTACATTTACACATTACATAAATAAATTTACGGCTGTTACATCTGCATGCTACAGAAAAGTAGGCCATCCAATTTACGACAAAAGCACGATATTATTGACCCAGCTCTCCTTCATATAATTTTATTTAACATTTCAACAGACAGAAAGCTATCAAATTAAACACTAGCAACAACCTAACCCCATGGTTTAAAAAAGTTTGGATTGTCAAAGTAATTCACCGTAGAAGATTGCTTTTACAGAAAACCCCTTACAACACTTACAGCAGAAACTGCAAAAAAATTGTATGTTGAGCTAAGATCACTTGTACACATTCAATTAGAGGCTACTGTAAAACTATGTTGAGCTAAGATCACTTGTACACATTCAATTAGAGGCTACTGTAAAACTATGTTGAGATAGAATCACTTGTACACATTCAATTAGAGGCTACTGTAAAACTATGTTGAGATAGAATCACTTGTACACATTCAATAAGAGGCTACTGTAAAACTATGTTCAGCTAAGATCACTTGTACACATTCAATTAGAGGCTACTGTAAAACTATGTTGAGATAGAATCACTTGTACACATTCAATTAGAGGCTACTGTAAAACTATGTTGAGATAGAATCACTTGTACACATTCAATTAGAGGCTACTGTAAAACTATGTTGAGATAGAATCACTTGTACACATTCAATTAGAGGCTACTGTAAAACTATGTTGAGATAGAATCACTTGTACACATTCAATAAGAGGCTACTGTAAAACTATGTTCAGCTAAGATCACTTGTACACATTCAATTAGAGGCTACTGTAAAACTACGTTGAGATAGAATCACGTGTACACATTCAATTAGAGGCTACTGTAAAGCTATGTTGAGATAGAATCACTTGTACACATTCAATGAGAGGCTACTGTAAACCTATGTTGAGCTAAGATCACTTGTACACATTCAATTAGAGGCTACTGTAAAACTATGTTGAGATATTAAATTAGATTCAATTCGCGTGCAGAGCTCGTGTAGGCTAGATATGACGCTTTACATTGATTCACTCAACCATTCAGTAGAGTCGAGTTTTTTGAGAAAATTAGAATTGAGACGAGCACTAGTAGTGATATCAGAGGCGTAGCGGGGGGGGGGGGGGACATGTCCCCGGGCGACGACCTTAGGGGGCGCCAAAATGGGTTGGAAAAATAAATTGAAAGGTTGAGGGGGGTGCAAATCGAAAGTTTGAGGGGGGTGCAAATCGAAAGTTTGAGGGGGGGGGGGGTGAAAATCGAAAGTTTGAGGGGGGGGGTGCAAATCGAAATCTTGAGGGGGATACAAATCGAAAGTTTGAGGGGGCGGGGGGAGTGCAAATCGAAATCTTGAGGGGGGAGGGGAGTGCAAATCACAAGTTTGTCCCCGGGCGCCGGGAAGGGTCGCTACGCCTCTGAGTGATATATATATATATATATATATATATATATATATATATATATATATAATAACAAAACCAAACATAAAACAATGATAAATCCTAATATTATGTGTACGACCCCCCCCCCCCACCCCCCCCCCCCCCCCCCCCACACACACACTGAGATTAGACAGACGAATGTAATTTTGAAAGATTAAAAGTCTTCAGTGAATTAAAATATTATAATATAAGTCACTTGAAGATACAGATCAATAATTCAAACTTTATACTTTATAAAGTCCACTAGACTTAGTAGTTGCTTATAAAGCCCACATGATCTGTGGCTTGTTATAAAGACACAAGATCTGGTGGCTTGTTATAAAGCCCACATGATCTGGTGGCTTGTTATAAAGCCCACACGATCTGGTGGCTTGTTATAAAGCCAACACGATCTGGTGGCTTGTTATAAAGCCCACATGATCTGTGGCTTGTTATAAAGTCCACATGATCAGTGGCTTGGCCCAATGAAGGATCTAGTCACAAGGAGAAATGTTCTAAAGTGAATATTTGACTCCAATGTGTTATTGAAACCTAACGTTATCCCTAGATAAAGTTAACATTATCCCTAGATAAAGTTAACATTATCCCTAGATAAAGTTAACACTATCCCTAGATAAAGTTAACATTATCCCTAGCTAAAGTTAACATTATCCCTAGATAAAGTTAACATTATCCCAAGCTAAAGTTAACATTATCCCTAGCTAAAGTTATCATTATCCCTAGATAAAGTTAACATTATCCCAAGCTAAAGTTAACATTATCCCTAGATAAAGCTAACGTTATCCCTAGATAAAGTTAACATTATCCCTAGATAAAGTTAACATTATCCCAAGCTAAAGTTAACATTATCCCTAGATAAAGTTAACATTATCCCTAGATAAAGCTAACGTTATCCCTAGCTAAAGTTAACATTATCCCTAGATAAGTTAACATTATCCCAAGATAAAGTAAAGTTAACATAATCAATAACTAAAGCGTTAAAACACAAGTTACTATCAGTAAATATAATTTGCGTTAGTGTGTGATTAAGTACGTGTAGTTAATTAATTACCTTGAGTTTAATGCCATATGTCATCACCAAGGAATCTTAACTCCCCGGGGTAATTTAGTCGTGTACACCAGCGGCGATGTCTGTGATTGAGTGATTGGTTATCGAACTGAGCGATCTCGCGGGTATCCCGACATCTGCTCATGCGCACATCGCGATGTGTCGGCGTCTGCCAAAAGTAAATTTTTCAAATCTAGAATTGAAATTTTGAGTTTGGAAAGAAAAAAAAAGCACCCCTCGTCTGGTGTTTGGCGGTTGGGAGACGCCGTCATCCACCGGGCTGTAAGCCATGTGCCGAGGCTGGGAACTAGCGCGGGGGAATTTGGTCGAGGCGAGCCAGCGAGGCAGACGTCAGCTCTCTTACATGGGTTCATTTGTTAGCTGGGCTGCCACTTGGCCTGACACCCCTCGACACCCCTCTTCTCCCTAATCCCCGCTTTAAGGGATCGGGTGGTGCGGGAGGGAGGTGGTGGCGGTGGGGAGGGGGAATAGGGGGTGTTCGGGCTAAAAAAAATAATTGAAGACTTACAGGATTAATGCCAAGTAAGAAAAGCGACTAGTAGGCCTACGATAGACGTCACAAGGGCTTGTATGAATTTAAAGGAGTAACTTTGTTGTTGTTTGGGGGGGGGGGGGGGGCGATTTGAAAGGCGGGGTGCAAGAAAGTGAGGGGGCGTGACGGGAGGAAGTGTGGGGGCGTGGTCAGAGGATTGTGCGGGGGTGTCTATCAAACAAAGATTACGTTGTCAGACATAAACAAATAAATATCGCCTGATTAAGGGCTGTAGCAATTACTGGAGCATCAAGCTCGTTAGCTCTAAATCATACTGCTATTAATTATGTTATAATCGGTGTAAACCACGTGCCATAATACTTTACACTCATTACATGAAATCACACAAGAAACGAATGGCAAGGCCTACAAATATAACCATCATAAGTAACACGGTGTTGTATTTTCCCCACTTACTGCCGTCTGTCATCAGAGTTCTTTCCCCTAAGTTGTGACGGCTATTTTATCCAACAAGTTCTGGCAACTTGTTCTTGTCCCTAACACAACTCACACAACTTGCTCTTGCCACTAAACAATATCTTACAATTTAGAACATACATAGACATGTGTAGATATGTTAAACAATGCACCAGCACATATTTGTGTGAAAGAATACTTTTTGGTGGTTTTATAAAAAACAAAAATTAAACATAGTTTTAAATTCACAAGTTTTAATTTTGTTTTTGTGCTAGATTAAATCGCTGAGAAACAAATAACAATCAGTGTTTCTTTCATGCATCTTTTCTGGGAAAGTTGGGGGCAGAGGCGTAGCGAAGGGGGGGGGGGGGCAGGGGGGGGTACATATGTCCCCGGGCGCCGACCTTGGGGGGCGCCAAAATGGGTTGGAAAAACAAATTAAAATCTCATTTTAGGAGCAGTTTTGCATTTTAAATATAAAATATATATGGGGGGGGGGGGGTGCAAATGGAAAGTTTGAGGAGAAGGGGGGGGGGGTGCAAATGGAAAGTTTAATGGGGGTGAGCAAACTGAAAACTGAAGGTTTGTTCCCAAGGGGGGCGCCAAATTAAAAGTTTGTCCCCGGGCGCCGGGAAGGGTCGCTACGCCACTGGTTGGGGGGGGGGGGGGGGGGGTCACCGCCACCTTCCCTCCACAATCTGGATGAAATAAAATGTATATTTAAAAAATATACTATTACCAGTCTTCCCCCCCCCCCCACACCGGAGAATTTAGCCTCCCCCCCCCCCCCTTCCCCAAGTTTCAAGTGCCCGCTGTGAAACACTGACAACAATGGGGTCGTGAGAGTAAAGATGATTGGAATGAACACAGTCACGACTTAAGGACTTGAATCCCTCGGATGACCAAGTTGTTCTGATAGAAATATGTGTGGTCTACTCGCTTGCAACCCTTATATTTCTATGTTGGTTTCATTATTTTTTTTACCAACTGATTGATCAGTGACTAGCGTGTTCTAAATGTCCGGCTGTTTTTATATTGGGTAAGATTTCCTCAGACTAATAGACGTCATAGTATGTTAGGTACAGAGTGAGATCCTGCCGTCATTAGTCTGCGAGCTACAGAGTGAGATCCTTAACGTCATTAGCCTGCGAGCTACACAGTGAGATCCACTAATAGACGTCATTAGTCTGCTAGCTACAGAGTGAGATCCTTAACGTCATTAGTCTGGTAGCTACAGAGTGAGATCCACTAATAGACGTCATTAGTCTGCGAGCTACAGTGTAAGATCCTGACGTCATTAGTCTGGTAGCTACAGAGTGAGATCCACTAATAGACGTCATTAGTCTGCGAGCTACAGTGTAAGATCCTGACGTCATTAGTCTGGTAGCTACAGAGTGAGATCCACTAATAGACGTCATTAGTCTGCGAGCTACAGAGTGAGATCCTTAACGTCATTAGCCTGCGAGCTACACAGTGAGATCCACTAATAGACGTCATTAGTCTGCTAGCTACAGAGTGAGATCCTTAACGTCATTAGTCTGGTAGCTACAGAGTGAGATCCACTAATAGACGTCATTAGTCTGCGAGCTACAGTGTAAGATCCTGACGTCATTAGTCTGGTAGCTACAGAGTGAGATCCACTAATAGACGTCATTAGTCTGCGAGCTACAGTGTAAGATCCTGACGTCATTAGTCTGGTAGCTACAGAGTGAGATCCACTAATAGACGTCATTAGTCTGCTAGCTACAGAGTGAGATCCTGACGTCATTAGTCTGCGAGCTACAGAGTGAGATCCACTAATTGACGTCATTAGTCTGCTAGCTACAGAGTGAGATCCTGACGTCATTAGTCTGCGAGCTACAGAGTGAGATCCTGACGTCATTAGTCTGCGAGCTACAGAGTGAGATCCACTAATAGACGTCATTAGTCTGCTAGCTACAGAGTGAGATCCTGACGTCATTAGTCTGCGAGCTACAGAGTGAGATCCACTAATAGACGTCATTAGTCTGCTAGCTACAGAGTGAGATCCTGACGTCATTAGTCTGCGAGCTACAGAGTGAGATCCACTAATAGACGTCATTAGTCTGCTAGCTACAGAGTGAGATCCTGACGTCATTAGTCTGCGAGCTACAGAGTGAGATCCACTAATAGACGTCATTAGTCTGCGAGCTACAGTGTAAGATCCTGACGTCATTAGTCTGGTAGCTACAGAGTGAGATCCACTAATAGACGTCATTAGTCTGCTAGCTACAGAGTGAGATCCTGACGTCATTAGTCTGCGAGCTACAGAGTGAGATCCACTAATTGACGTCATTAGTCTGCTAGCTACAGAGTGAGATCCACTAATTGACGTCATTAGTCTGCTAGCTACAGAGTGAGATCCTGACGTCATTAGTCTGCGAGCTACAGAGTGAGATCCTGACGTCATTAGTCTGCGAGCTACAGAGTGAGATCCACTAATTGACGTCATTAGTCTGCTAGCTACAGAGTGAGATCCTGACGTCATTAGTCTGCGAGCTACAGAGTGAGATCCTGACGTCATTAGTCTGCGAGCTACAGAGTGAGATCCACTAATAGACGTCATTAGTCTGCTAGCTACAGAGTGAGATCCTGACGTCATTAGTCTGCGAGCTACAGAGTGAGATCCACTAATAGACGTCATTAGTCTGCGAGCTACCGGCGTGACATGCAAGCCTGTGTTGACACCGTCTTAATTCTTCAATGTCGGTTAACATCAACTGGAGCAATATGTAAAACTCAATGTAGCACAACCAGTGTGTGAAGAGGAAGTCAAGGACCAGTATATATATATATATATATATATATATATATATATATATATATATATATATATATATATATATATATATATATATATATATATATATATATATATATATATGTTTGTGTGTGTAGATATATATATATATATATATATATATATATATATGTGTGTACATGTATATATGTGTGTGTATGTCTATGTCTATGTCTGTGTCGTATGTGTATGTGTATGTGTATGTGTATGTGTATGTGTATGTGTATGTGTATGTGTATGTGTATGTGTATGTGTATGTGTATGTGTATGTGTATGTGTATGTGTATGTGTATGTGTATGTGTATGTGTATGTGTATGTGTATGTGTATGTGTATGTGTATGTGTATGTGTATGTGTATGTGTATGTGTATGTGTATGTGTATGTGTATGTGTATGTGTATGTGTATGTGTATGTGTATGTGTATGCGTATGCGTATGCGTATGCGTATGCGTATGGGTATGCGTATGCGTATGCGTATGCGTATGCGTATGCGTACGCGTATGCGTACGCGTACGCGTACGCGTACGCGTACGTGTACGTGTACGTGTATGTGTATTATATCTACGTGTGTATGTATATATCTACGTGTGTGCGTGTGAGAGCGTGTGTAACTCGTATGCTGCCGTTGACATATAAAGATTTTGTTTGCAAAACAAGTACGTTTTGTTTTGATACCATGAAAGCATACAGATGGTAAATTTAACGTTTTGAAATGCAAGCATACAGATGGTAAATTTAACGTTTTAACAATATGCAAATATACAGATGGTAACTTTAACGTTTTGGCAACTCAGTGGTGGACATGGAACCAGCTCCCTATGACACTGACCGGGGGGGGGGCGCACATGACAGCAGCCACTGTCGTTCCCTCGTCCCAACACCACATTTTTTTTTAACCGCAAGTAAATAAAACCTTTTAAAAATTCTTTTTAGATAAATTCATTTAACCATTCTGAGCGACGAATAAAAAAAGACCAACATACCCCCCACCCCCACACACACCAAAAAGGAATCGTTTATAAATGACGTCATGTTTTTTAAAACTCCCCTCTCCCCATAGTCACACTTTGTCAAAAATATTCAGACATCACCCTTGGAAAATGATATCCTCATAAATATTAACTGAGCCTTTTTATTCAAAGTAGGTATATTGATCCTTTTTATTTCAATTTATAAATGTCTTTCAAAATGCGAAATATATTTTAAAATACAGATTAATAATCACTTACTTACCCTAGTAATATATATATATATATATATATATATATATATATATATATATATATATATATATATATATATATATATATATATATATAAAATATTTACTATTATATACAGCGATACCTCGAGATACGAGTTAAATTAGTTCTTAGTTTGCTCGAATGTAAAATTGCTCGCATCTCAGTACAATATTTTATTCGTTGAAATTAATTTACATAACATTAATTCGCTCCAGCCCTCAAAATGGCACACCATGTTGTTTTTTTTTATTCGTGTTTGTTTTTAATAAGAAAAGTTAATATATATAGGCCTACATGATAAATATTTGTTCAATAACATAATAAAGGATAATGCAAAGAAATAAGCTTGTTTTGAAAAGTGTATTTACCCCCCCCCCCCCCCAGAAAAAATTCTACCGCCCCCCCCCCCCCTAACGAAATGAAATTTATATAAATTATATAGAAAATATATACTTTTAACAGTGTCCGCCCCCTCCCCCCCCCCCCCCGAAGAAAGTCTACCCCCCCCCCCCGAAATTTCAAGTGCCCCCCTCCCCCGGAGAAAAAAGTCTGGAAGAAACACTGTGTAAGTCAAATGTGGGGTGGAGGAAATAGGCGGAGGAGCTTAACCTAGTTCACTTATTCATTGTAACTGCTAAGCTCTTTAGCTCACTTTAATTCGCTTATTCATTGTAAATGCTAAGCTCTTTAGCTCACTTTAATTCACTTACTAGTTTCGCCCTAACGCTGCACATGATCCTAAACTTAACGAAACCTAAACTTCCCCGAAAATAATTGAACCTAAATCCTACTGTATAATGTTTTGTTACTTTTGCTTAATTTTTTTACAGCTTTTCTCTTCCCTGGTCTTTGTTTTTTTTTCGCCACTATTTCCTCACTTTCCTAAACAGGCCGTAAATAAACATACAAGAAGGTTTGTGTTTTCCTCCTTTCTAGAATGTTTTGCTAATCTCAAATTTTTGCTCGTATGTCAAAGCAAACTTTAGCTCGCTCGATAGCTCTTATCTAAAGAATCTCGTATGTCGAGGTACAAGTATATATATATATATATATATATATATATATATATATATATATATATATATATATATATATATATATATATATATATATACAGAGGTGTCGCGAGGCGGGGGCCGGGGGTGTGGACTGCACCGGGTGACACCATTTAGGGGGTGACACCAAGAAAAATATTGCAAAACAGAAGAAAAATGCTTTTCGTCTCTTCGATTAATTAGAGTTTAAAAAGTCTTTTAAGTATAAATTGCCGATCCCGACAAAATGGAGGGGGTTCGACACCATGACGTAAACTTGCTAGCTAAAGAAGAAATAATGCGACATCCAGCTATATTTATAACCGACTATAGATGAACATAGTTACTATCAACTGTGTGCATATTAGCGTTATACTCTACTTCTTTTCGCTCACCAAAGGTTTGTGATCATGGTAGACGCATACCCTAGCTACGCCACTGGAGCCCACATAGCAAATGATAACTCCCACCTAAATCCCCTTCGTATGTTTTAAATCTGATAACTCCCTTGCTAGGTAAGCTCACCAGTTTATAGCAGAGTTTCTTCCAGGCATCTCTTCGTGGGGGGGGGGGGGGAGTCCACCCGTCCCCACGCATTTTAAATTGGAATTTGTGGAGAAAACATAATTTTACCAGGATCCGCCCCCCCCCCACCCCAGAAAAGTTCCCCCCCCCCCCCCCCCCCCCCCAGGAGAAAAAAGTGGAAGAAACACGGGTTTGTATGTATTTACTATTATACTGGACTATAAAATGGAGGAATTTAAAAATACAAAAAAAAAAAAAAAAAAAAACACAAAAAGTGAAAGTACACCCGAACCGTGTAACTAGGGGCGCGGTCCTAGTTTTGAAATTTCAATATTTAATATTTGTGGCAAGATATTAAAAAAACTTGATCAGTCAGACCACATGCCACATGGTTTAAAGATCTCAAATAGTAAATAATTTTAATTAATTATTGGTAGAGGTCTGTATTCCTCGGCTGTTGCTTTAAACTCTGAGTAAATTGACACTTATTTTAGATTTAGTAAAATTTATTATTTAACTATTCATTATTATTATTATCACTTTGATAATAAACTTTCATTAAGATCTGGACTAGATTAGTGATTAGTCAAGTGGCGTCTCTAGGTCGGGTGTCACCCGGTGCGGTAACTGAAGATGTCACCCCACCTCCTCCTACAATGTATTTTCGGTTTGGTGTCCCTCTCCCCTACTGTTTATTATTTCAACTAGACAAAACATTGTTTTAACAGGTTTTTTTTTTCAATTGTCACCCGGACCCCCACCCACCCCCCGCCCCACGTCATGTGACGCTACAGATCTAGATAAGAAATTGATGTTTAAAATATTTTTAAAATACCAATTTTGAGGGGGCTGATGTGTGACGTTTTAGGTGAGGAGGTCTGGCTTTTTGTGATGATGATGGGGTTGGGTGGGATCATTTTTGAAAGCATAACATTACCATTGTTTTGTCAGGTCTAGTGTTAGGCCAGAATAAGGGTGAGGGATAACATTGACATTATTCAGTGAAGGTATTAAAATTATCAGAAATTAGAATGAAACATACACTCAATGGTTGTTTCTGCAATGTTTAAATTCGTAAAAGAATGAGTTAAAGTTTTTGTTTTACCAGTTACTAACTACTACAATCTACAGAGTTGGCACTTGCTTTAAACTTTTAATGTTAGGTTCACCTGTCTCTTTTGGCTATACCTATTTGTGATGATGCATACATTATGTAACACATATACTGACATAGGGTAGGATGGTGGTCAACTTTATAAGTTACTGTACAAACCATTTGCTTAATCCTTATTTACATTGGTCTTGGTTTTTTTTTTGTATTACAGACACTGACTCAAAGACAATGTCAGCATCAAGATCAGGAAGATCTACAAAGTTACGGCTGAAAAAATGCTTGCATGATTCTAACAGTAATCCCAACTCTGTACAACAGATCAAGTTACCATCAGAACAGACCACTTTACCATCAGAGAAGACCACTTTAACATCAGAACAGACTACTTTACCATCAGAAAATACCATGTTACCATCAGAACAGACCACTTTACCATCAGAAAATACCATGTTACCATCAGAAAAGACCATGTTACCATCAGAAAATACCATGTTACCATCAGAAAAGACCATGTTACCATCAGACCAGACCACTTTACCATTAGAAAAGACCATGTTACCATCATAAGACTGTTACCACAAAGACAGTTACCAAAACCTTAAAAGACAGTTTCATTGATTTTTAAATACAACAAGTACTTTTGGACAGGAAACAAATCTTCAACTTAAAAATGCCATAATTAAAAAAAACCATTTCACTGTGATTCATACAGCTAACTCTCATCTACAATGTACACTCCATAAATCAATGTACATCGAATCAGAATTGTGATGTGTGTGATTTTTATTTTCATATATGTTTGAGTATGACATATTTTAAAACTTCAAGAATCATTTGCTGACAAATTTGGTTGGAGATTATCTTAGTAACGGTTTAAGACAAACCTCACATCAAATTGTTTTTATTCACATTACTACTTTTATCTTTTAAATTTGGTTTATATTGATAATTTTTGTTTTAATTTAAATATGGGTTGTTAAATAAAAACTAACTACAATGGTATTTTTTTTTTACCCTCTATGTTAGTCATGCCAATGAAACAGCTTATATATTTTTATTTACTAATGAAAAATCTTTTTTCTCTTCTGATTATGTGCAAGTTACAAAAATAGTTCAATGAACCTTGAAATTGTTCTCATTTAGTTTTTAAAATACTTCAAGGAAGCGATCAAATTTTAACCAGGCTGTTTGAGGGGTTACATTTCTTCTATCATCAGTTTATTGTCAGCTTGTACAAAGCTCTTCATCAGACCAGTTTATATCTTTGAAGAGTACTGTAGCTGTACATTTCTTACTCTGGTCAGTTCAAACTTTCTTTGTTGGCCCTATTTATATATAGACCTGTATGTCAATTTTTATTGAATCATATTTGTTTTACCCAATAAAATAATTTGACAATAACTTGCTGATCAGATCTTTTATTTAAAGTTTTTATTTTTTATCAAAACATTCTACTACTTTTAATATTTAATACAAGCTTAAGACATTTCCAAAAAGAATAAACTGATGAAGCATAGAGATTTATTAAACATGCAATTTACACACAACCAATACATGTTATACGATCAAAATATTTATATTAAACATACACATCTGGGGGGATGGAGAATCACAACAGAAAAAAGATGGCACGTTTTAAGAAATGACACTAAATTGGATGCCTCAGGGAAAAAGAAAACGCAAGCACATGAATGACATGGAGGCGCACAGCAGAAAAGCAACTGACAAAGGCAGGACTATGTTAGGGGACTGTCTCAAAATTACCAGAGACCGACAAAAGTGGAAGGAGCTTTCTGTGGTGGCCCCATGTCTTGGGCACAAACAGAAAAGATGATGAATTGATTTATAAGTGTATTTGTTAAGTAGAATATCATTTGGCTTTGAAATTAAATGCTTTATTAGGATCAACATACTCCCCAAAATATTTAGTTGGAAGATTTCGAGATTTTTTGAGCGAATTTGTTACATTTTTGTGTTCTGACTTGAATTTGGTTTTCTCTATATGCTTCTGGACACTGCTTGTTTTCCTGAAATAAAATGATAAAAACATTTCTAGAATGAATGTATCTAAAAAGTTGCTATGATTTGAGAAAAACATGAATGAAGAGTGGAACTTAAGAGTTGTTTTAGGAATGTTCTGTTAAGAGAGACCTTAGCAAGTATAATTTGTCTAAAAGTGTGACATCATATATGGGCAATATCTTAAATACATTCCATGTATTAAAATTACATTAAACTTTGGTGATGCTTTTTTTTAAATTAATGATTTTGTTTTTTCCAAATCAACAAAATTTGAAGCTGAATATTACTAAATTTTTTACATCAAAGTATTTGAGGGAATATTTTTGGTAACTATCTAGGCAGCCATAGTTATAATAAATCTTAAAGCCATATCAGGTTCATGACTGCTACTTCTCTGTCCTTTGTTGCTCAGTTACAGCAAGGTACTAATGTATAAATACTATTGACTTAATAGTTTAGCTGGTTTAAAAAAAACACCAGCAAATTACAATTTAAAAAATGTAAGAGGGTTTCATACCCAGATAAGGGAGATGAGTAGGCTCTTGATTTGGCTGCAGTAATTGACCTCTCAACAGTGGAAGGTGCATGAGCAAGATCATATTCTTCTTTCTCAAATTTTACATAACACATTGGACACACAACCATATTGGTGGCTGGAAGTAGTAGAAGAATAATTACAAGGATTTTTTGTTCAATCCAAATTGTGCTTCTATGAATTTAATATGTAATAACTAACTATATGTATACATTTTTAAAATAAAAAGGTGATTACTTAAAAAACAAAATTAATTATATTGTATGTATTTTATAATTATCATTTGACATCTTCATTTGATGAATTGGATTTAGTGTTAATAAAATATTATTTTAAAAGTAATTTAAACGTATATAAAAAAAAGTTGCTAAAAAGTTAATAGCTAATCCTCAAATTTTAACTTAAGACATTTATTGTATACTGTATTTTGTGTGGTTGTCAATCATTAAAAAACTCTGTTTGGTCCTACTTGCTTTCTCCATGAGTAAAAAATGTCCACTCTTTCTGGCCTTATCCATGGGTACTTCTCCCTTAGCATTGACCAGAGAAAGTAAAGCATCATGCTGCAGACAACAGTTAAAGCACTCAGCCTTTCCCTCTTGTGCTGCATAGTGGCTTGGTGTATTGCCTTCAGCTGTGTGGTAGAGGGGGAAATGAAAACCAAGAAAACACATAACCATACCTAATCTAACCAGAAATTTCTGAATGAATATATTTACAATCTTGCAAGTTGATGTTGGCTCCAGCTTCTAGCAACCAGTGTAAGACATTCACAGATCCATGCATTGCAGCCTGATTGAAACAATATCTTTATATAGTATAGCCTTCACAGGTGTACAAGCAGAAAGAAAAATATTCTGATTTTAAAAAATATATATGAAAAAATTATTAAACAAAAAGATATATCTAAAGTTCAGTATTAAAACTGACCAAAATGAAAAAAAAAGACAAAATTCCTGAAGAATCGTAGTAATTAAGAAATAATTTATTTTCAATCACTTCCAATAAGAAAACAATTGTCAATAAAGGTTGTCAAATTGAAGAAAATGTCCCTTATTTTTATGTTTTATTGATTGATCTCTTGAATTGATTAGTTCTTAATAGAATATTTCATTACTTGTCTACTTCAGGATTTTTAATAAAACATTAACGGAGATGCAGCTTTGCTGTTGTTATTTTTTTCACTTTGAGACAAATTTCTATTAATTTTGGTGCTCAGTTGCCTCTCTGCATTTGTTACTTACAATATGTGTGCATGCTCTACCATCTTGCTGTGTTGTGTCTATGGATGTTCCTTGTTACTTACAATATGTGTGCAGGCTCTACCATCTTGCTGTGTTGTGTCTATGGATGTTCCTTGTTACTTACAATATGTGTGCAGGCTCTACCATCTTGCTGTGTTGTGTCTATGGATGTTCCTTGTTACTTACAATATGTGTGCAGGCTCTACCATCTTGCTGTGTTGTGTCTATGGATGTTCCTTGTTACTTACAATATGTGTGCAGGCTCTACCATCTTGCTGTGTTGTGTCTATGGATGTTCCTTGTTGTACCAGGTACTGCAGACAACTCAACCTGTTGTAATGTGCAGCAAGGTGGGTTGCCAGGAAGGAAAATTTATCCCCGACAGTCGTATCACAGTTTCTTTCAACTAGAAACCTTACACAATCAAGGCCTGCAACACAAAACTATATAATAAATAACATCTTAAACAAGACAAACTATAACATTAATTTAAAAAAGATTTATTAGTTCAACTTATTTCAAATATTATAAATACTTTATCATACAGAAAACAAACATTTAATGTCTACACTTGGTGGAAGAGGGGAGGGTTACAATTTATAATTGTTTTAGTTTACTAAAAGCAAGAAATGAGATCACAGAGTCTGCATCTATAAAATTTGTGTCTTTTGGAAAATTAGCTATGAAGAAAATTAAAATAAGTGGTAATCAAATAGATGAGGCATATTTTTGTGATCCTGTGACTTAAGCAAATGACAAATTTTAAGAGAATCTTATTTAGTGTGACTCTCCACAACAGGAGTGGGGAGAATTATATTTTCTTCTGGACATCACGAATAGGTGTCCAAAAACTTTTATCTGTATCCAGTGGTAATAATATGTACAGTATTGTTTTAAACTACATTTTTAAAATCTTCAATTGAAAGAGGTGTGTAAAAATACACTAGAATCAAACCTAAAATATTATCTAACCTCCGTGTTGTGCAGCATAATGAAGGACAGTCTTTCCTGTGTGGCATGGAATGTCTAAATTCAAACCAATGTCAAACAAGAATTTTAGAATGCTGACTTGATTCCTGCTAGCTGCCAGATGTGATGGTTGTCTCCCTTTGTTATCCACTGCTGTCATACTTGCCCCTATCAATAACTGACATAGCTGAAGTTATTGCTATACAATTTTAATCTAATATTATACAAATCAATTTCATTCAAATGCAACTTCAATTTTTATGTTACATATTAAAAAACTTAAAAGCTAAATTTCAATAAAGGCCTAACTGTGAAGTTGTCATAACTATGTACCAGGCCTAAATGTCAAGTTCTCATTATTATATACCATTTTCTTGAAGAAGTTTAAGAACTTTGATTTCCCCATTGAAGGCAGCATGATGAGCAGCAGTTTGACCATTACTATCTGGAATATCTATATCAGGCATCATTTGAATAAGCTGGCGAGCACATTCTAAGTGACCTCCTATACATGCATCATGAAGAGCAACTCTGTTTCTCGCACCTTTTTCTAAAGGGTTAGCTCCATTCTAAAAATATATTAATAAAAGTATTTAACAAGAGAAACATACAACAACACTTTAATTTCAATATTGTGGCATTTTAAAATAACTATAACTACAAATTAATATTATAATACCTATACACATGTATATAAAGATATTATTTTTATAATACAGAGGCTAAACTGAAATGATGTCTAGTTAAAAATGAGACATAGCTACAAGCTACAGTACAAAAAAAATTCCTTGTTGATGGGTCTGCACAAACCTGCAAAAGTTCAGCAAGAATGTGTGTTTGGCCATAAGTTGCAGCAACTGATAAGGCACATGTTGTAAAGCCCCCTCGAGTTGATTTTAAATTGACAGAGTCTTTTAGCTCTTTTAATAGTTTCTCTACTGTTGCTTCATCTCCATGTTCTGTTGCAGTTATGAAGATGTCACTCACTACAAAATGATACAAAGTTAAATGAATTAATTAATTTAAAGAGAATTTTACCTCATTAGGAACCCATTAAATAGGAGTGTTTGTTGTTCAAAAATTTAATCAAAATATATAGAAAAAGCAGGTCAGTGCTTCTCGACATCTATTTATCTGACCTTAATCTAACACTCTAATACTTGATCGTGAAATGTCTTCTGAGATTTATATAATACCTATTAATAGGACAGCATGGACGAGCACGACATTACAATCCTAAAGTTTTTATGACATTCTGGAGTCCACCTGATGTGTACCTGACTTGTGTTTTTGATTTGACTCAAAATCAAACTGCAATTAATAAGACGTAAATACAGTGTTAAGAAACTTAAGCAAAACATACCATTTTCATTTTCCTGTTTAGTAGTCTTGGTTTTTAAAGTTGAATATGACTCCATGTAGTTTATTGTTGTCTTTTTTTAAAATCAAGAATGAATAGAATCCTTTTACTAGTAACTTGGTCTATTCATCTTCAAATTTTTCATTTCTAAAAAAAAAGATTAATCATCTTGTGAAATAATAATTAATATTATTAATAAAAATAAATATAAACCAAAATGAAATCTTAATCTATTCATCTATAAATTTTCTTTTCTAAAAGATTCATAAGCAATATTTATTAATAAAAATAAGTATAAGTTGTCATCATTAAATTACATCGTGCTTTTTTTTGACAATTTCCCCCACCTCCACCTCCGACACAAAAACTCAGACCCCCCCCCCCACTAAAATGACGTCACACCTCAGCCTACAACCCCCCCTCAAAATTGCTGTTGAATTTTTCTTAAAACATCGATATTTTTCCAAAATCTTGTCAGAGTATTTCGATCAATTCCTATTACAATTAATTAAAATAGTTTTCTAAAACACATAATAACAGCTAAAACTGGTTTTCTAACATTGCTTTTTTATAAAGCAAAAGTGTGACGTCACACCTTCTGCGCATCCCCCCTCCCCCTCATCACACACCATCACAAAATTATGGCCCCCCTCCCCCCTATAGTGTGACGTCATTTATGGAAGATCCCTAAATATACAATAGACTGAAGTGGATTGTAATGACTGACGAGAAGCCGCGTTGGTTGTTAACAGCCTTTATTATATACAGACGCCATCATGCAAAGAGAGAGAGAGAAATGGCGAGAGAGAACTATTTATAGATAACAACATGTAAGGGACATCACTCAAGATAACAATATAAATATAATACTAATACAGAGAGTGAGTTCCCCTTGACCTCACAATTAACTCAATCTATTACATCCCTTTACCCTTAGAACACAATAACACATCTCTCAATAGAACAATTGATAGTATCCTAAAATCACCAATTATATTGTAACATGAACACTATGGTAGATTACATCCTTACAAACAATGCACAATATGCTACAACATAATCAAAATACAAAACAATAATGTCAAAGTCCTTTTGACCTTTAGAATCATAGGTCTAACTTATTTGGGACTTTGATTGTCCTGCTTGACCTTCTCAGTAGCTTTTGATTTGGTGACTCAAGATTCTGACCATCTGGATTCTCTATCTCAGGAGGTCTAGGATTTAAATCATTAACTCCAGAATTTACATTTTCTGACTCCAGACAACTTGGTTCACTCATATCAACAGAACTTGGTTGTGGAACAAACTGATTTGGTGTGAACTGTTCAGATTTGGTGGGATTGACAGATTCACACTTATTATCTGCACAAGTTATTTTTAACTTTATAAGACACAGGTCCTGTACATTGAACAATTTGACCTGGTATCCATTTTTCCTTTCTCCCATAATTTCTTAGATACACATTCTTATTAACACCAAATTCTCTTTCAATGAATGTTTTGTCATGATTTAATGGAACTATTTTTGAATTGGCATCTGAAAGTATTATGCTATTATTCAGATCCTTAATTGACATAGATTTCTTTGATTGATCAATTTTCTCAGGTAATCTGATAGTGCTTTCCTGGTAACCAAAAATACTGTTTATGAGTAATATTCTGGACCATATCACTTTGCAACTGTGATCCAGTATTTGAAGTGGGTGTATTAAATGGCAAAAATCTTTTTTCTTTTCTTTTGATGTTACCCTTTTAGTTTCTGTAAGTGCTAATGATGTTAGCAAAGTTGTTTGATGATCACATTCCTTCTTACTAATGTATTTTCTTTAAAACATTTGAAATTGCCATATCACCATAATCATTTATTAAGTTACAAATACTTTGTTTAGGCAACTCTGACTGATAATGGACTGCATCTTCTCCATCTTTTATATTATCTTCACAAAGGTTTTAATTTCCTATTTTATATGGCCTTAAGTCATCATTCACAGACTTTTCAGGCCAACCATTCTTACAGTACTCATATACTTTTATTAAGCACTCATCTTTTTGTGTTTCTCTTTTAATATCATTCACATTTATATTGGAGTTATCCATGATAGTGAAGAGAACAAATACATCTTCTGGTACATAGCTCAGGCTTTGGTTTTTTAAAGGTAATCTACTAAGACTATCTGCACTATTCTCAGATCCAGGTTTGTATTTCAATTCATAATTGTATGCAGTTAGTGTGATAGCCCATCTTTGAATTCTTGGTGAGGCATGCTCAGGTAGGGTTTTGTTTTCTCCAAATAAACCTAGCAATGGTTTATGATCTGTAAAGATGGTGAACTTCCTACCAAACAGAAACTTATGAAATTTCTTAACACCAAAAATGATGCCTAAGCCTTCCCTATCTAACTGAGAATAATTTTTCTCAGCCTGATTCAAAGATCTACTGGCAAAAGCAATGGGTCTGTCACCCTTCTCATCCATGTGGGACAAGACTGCTCCTACACCATCTGGTGAAGCATCACATGTTAATACAAGTCTTTTCCCTGGGTCATAGTGAGTTAGTAAGGTGTCAGAAGCCTCTTTTGCTGTATTAAAAGCAGCTTCTTGTTGTTTACTCCAGTGCCAAGTTGCATTTTTCTGTAGCAGCTTGTACAGTGGTGATAGTTTACCAGACAGATTCCCTATGAACTTTGCATAGTAATTTATCAAGCCCAAAAAAGCTCTTAGTTGTTGGGTATTTTCAGGTTTGGGTGCTTCTTTAATGGCTTTTGTTTTCTCAGGTTGAGGTCTGATGCCTTGCTTGCTTAATATATAACCAAGAAAACTAATTTCTGTCAACATGAATTGACATTTATCTTTGTTTATCTTTAAACCTTTTTCACCAACAATTTTCAATACTTTATCAAGTGTTTTAAGATGTTCAGTGTCATTCTTACCAGTTATGTACACATTGTCAAAGTACACACAAACATTTGGAATATCCTTAAAAATACTGTCCATGACAGCTTGGAAAATTCCAGGGCTAGATGATATGCCAAAACATAGTCTTTCATATTGGTAGAGTCCTTTATGTGTGTTTATTGTCGTATAGACTTTTGAATCTGGATGCAGTTCTAGTTGAGTGTAAGCATGACTAAGGTCTAATTCAGTGAATTTGTCTCCTCCTGCCAAATTCAAAGAAATTTCCTCAATGTTAGGTATAGGGTACCTATTTAGCTCTATTTGCTTATTCAGTGTAGTTTTATAATCTCCACAAATTCTTATAGAACCATCCTTCTTTAACACTGGCACAATGGGTGTCGCCCAATCGGAATAGTCTACCTTCTTTATAATGCCATTAGATTCCAATCTACTTAGCTCATTTTCAATTTTATTCCTCATTGCATAAGGTGGAACTCTAGCTTTGCAGTATCTTGGATTTGTATCTTTAATGCTTAACTTCACTGTTCTATCATTTAGTAAACCTGAATTACCAAAAACACATTTATTTTCAGATATAACTTTATCTAGTGAAGTAAGACTAGATTCTTTTACATTCTTCAATGAACAAATACTCTCCCAATTTAACTTAAGATCACTTAACCAGTTCCTACCTAGTAATGGCGGTCCATTTCCTTCAACCACAAGAAGAGGAAGTTTAACACTTTGACCATTATAACTTACATGAACCATACACTCTCCTATTACCGGAACATTGTCACCAGTGTATGTTGTTAGACACTTGTGACACGGCTGTAGAGACACTGATCCTCCTGTGACAGCGTCAAAATCTTTCTTTGTTATGACTGTTAGAGATGCTCCAGTGTCAAGTTGGAAGCTGATGCTCTTACCGTTGATATTAACTTGTACATTGATGGGAGCATGACTTATTGATTTAACAGAGAACAGGTTGAAATCCGGCTGCAAATCAATTTGAGCATTTTCACAGGTAGAGTGGTTCATTGGTTGGGTTAGGTAGTCTTGGTGAGAGTTAACATAGTGCTGCCTTTGGTTGCGGTACTGTCTTGACTGGCTAGATTTAGCAACAGACGAAGACTTTGCAAAGCAGGCCTTGGCAATGTGACCTTGCTTACTGCACTTATAACAAGTTGCTGATTTGAACTTGCACCGATGAGATGCATGGGGACCATTGCATCGATGACATTTTTGATAATTATTACTAGATTTAGATCTAGGATTTGAACGAGCAGGCTGTTTAGCATAAGTTGGAATGCTCTGATGGGGTTGATGTTTATTGACTAACCTGCTGTTTACTGCATGGATCCCTGAAGGCGTTAGAGATTTCGCCGCATCTGATGACTGCTGGTATGAAGTTGCAAGTTGTATTGCTTTTTCCAATTTTAGATCTGACTCGAGCAGCAACTTTCTTTGAATATCAGGGCTGTTTACACCTGTCACAAACTTTTCACATAATCTGTCAGACAGCGTTTCTCCGAATTCACAAAATTCACTTAAATGACGTAAAGCAGCAACATATTCTGTTATTGACTCGTTTGGTTGACGAGTCCTACTGTCAAATCTAGCTCGACATAGAAACTTTGATGGGGTAGGCGCATGGTGGTCTGTTAGCAATTTGCTCAGCTCGTTAAAGCTCTTGGTATCTGGACTAGCTGGTGCGCATAAGTCCTTTAGTAGCCTAAATTGTTGAGGCCCTATGACTGTTAACAAAACAGCTCTCTTTTTGGCTTCTATCGTCACGTCGTTAGCTTCTAGGTAAAAGCTTAACCTCTCTAGGTAATCTTGAATGATTTCATCATTCGCATCAAATTCTTTTATTTGGCCATACAGCGCCATAATTCTAGAAATAATTAGCTAATAAGCTCTAGCAAACCTCTTTTTTGCGTAAGTAGGTGCTCTTTCTAGTAGATGTTTATCCTTCGTCGCCAAATGAAGTGGATTGTAACGACTGACGAGAAGCCGCGTTGGTTGTTAACAGTCTTTATTATGTACAGACGCCATCATGCAAAGAGAGAGAGAGAAATGGCGAGAGAGAACTATTTATAGATAACAACATGTAAGGGACATCACTCAAGATAACAATATAAATATAATACTAATACAGAGAGTGAGTTCCCCTTGACCTCACAATTAACTCAATCTATTACATAGACATTTATTAATTTTTAAGATTTGTTTTCTATATTTGACTGGATTCAACTATATATATATATATATATATATATATATATATATATATATATATATATATATATATATATATATATATATATATCTTTATATTTATATTCCTATTTTATAATATTAATATATTTAATAATATATGGGCCTATATATTTTCTCGTTTATACCCAAGAGACACATAAGTTGGAGGGAGATAAGGTCCATCTGTAATTCTGTATTTTCAGAGTATTCTGTTTGAATGACTTCATTAAACAAAATATAAAACAAGGGAAGTGACTAATGACAATGATATAGATCTAATTATAATATTAATAAGACCCAGTTAATTTAAATAAATAATTTTTATTTAAAGGCCCAGTTAATTTAAATAACTAATTTTTATTTAATGTGGTAGGGCCTATGCACTTTTGCCTTTCAATGCTTTTGCATTGCCCTTTTTATTTCAATATTATAACTATTATTAGTCTTATTCAACTTTATGTGCTAACGATAAAAGTTTAAAAGTATAGTATAGGCCCTAGCTAAAAGCTAGGCCTAGTGGTAAGGGCAGTTTAGGCCTATCAGGCTATAGTAATACTAGTAGTAACTTTATTTATTTATTATTTTATAGGCATATTTTAATATTATTATTAATATATATATTTATTATTAGGCCCTACTATTAAACTATTATTTAATATTTTAGGCTACAAAAGTATTTTAGTATTTTTATATTGGTCTTTAATTAGAAAAGTCTTGAATGCTTCTAACTCACTTTTCTCTTACACATTGGAGAATAAAGACTAGATTCTACGTGTTTGATTTTACTATAGCACAAATGATTTATTTAATGAATGCGATAAAATAATTGGTTTGTTTAGTAATAATAATAAGGTATTTATTTCCGTTGTCAAGATAAAGAAGTTTAAAAAGCTAGGTCTAGTTTTTATCAGATTTATTATTTCGCCCTTTTCACCTTCATATAATACATTATGAATTAGCTCAAGACATTTCCCTAATTCAAATTAAGCCCACCCTAATTCATGAATGTGATTCTGTAGTTAGTAAACTGTAAAAGAAATGTAGTCTAATGTAATACGTACTGTAAATATAATACCTAAATCCAGATAAACATACAATGTGTATTTAAGCATAAGTTTAATTTTGAATTTTGTGTAGCCTCTGGCTCTAAATCAGCACATCTCAGATATCCAACAGAGCTATTATTTATAGAGCAAGAAGATCTATACTTCATACATAAGTAAGCAGCTACAAATAGAGATAGTTTTTTTTTTTAAAGATGGTACAGCAAGTTTTACTGCCTAATGCCCAAGCCATGTGTCTTTTATGAATCATCGACATGTGACAACCTTGGAGTCTTATCTTTACATCAAGATCTAGATCTAAATTTTAAATTAAAAACAAACAAAAAAAAACTAGATTCTGGATATCTATAAAAAGCTAATTGGTCATCCATAAATGACGTCACGCTTTTTGGACGATTTTTATCTCCCCCCTCCCCTCCGTCACACATCGTCACAAAAAGCCAGATCTCCCCCCACCCTCTAAAACGACGTCACACCTCAGCCTACAACCCCCCCCCCCCTGACAATTGCAGTTGAATTTTTTTTAAAACATCGATATGTTTAAAAAGCCCCCCCCCCCCCCCGAACGAAATGAAATTTATATAATTTATATAGAAAATATATACTTTTAACAGTGTCCGCCCCCCCCCCCCCCCCCCGATGAAAGTCTACCCCCCCCCCCCCCCCCCGAAAATTTCAAGTGCTCCCCCCCCCCCCCGGAGAAAAAAGTCTGGAAGAAACACTGGTTCGAACCCTCGGGCAGATTAGGCTCGTTAGCTGGGGGCAGCAGCTCTTCTAGGAGAGACAACTCCAAAATCAAACAACTGCTGCCTTGTAGCTTGTTCTTGGTTGGACAAAGGCTATGGAAGCACAGGAAGCAAATCCAAAAAGAAAAGCAGGCTGAAATCGGAGTCAATGGCCTCAATGGCGCATAACCAGTTGACACGTATCCTTAATTGTGATGGTCGAGTCGGCCAAAGCTAATGGTTGATAAATGCGAACAAGTCTCGATTTCAAACCTTCTGGCAGATAAGGCTCGATCCCCTCAAACACTAAAAATTAAGAAAGAAGAAGAAGAAGAAGTCTGAACTCTGTCAAAATAGAGTCTTTTAATCAATTCCTATTACAATTTATTAAAACAGTTTTCTAAATCGCGAAATAACTTCTAAAATTCGTTTTCTAACATTGCTTTTTTATAATGCACAAGTGTGACGCACCATCTGACCCCCTCCTCCTCATTACACATCGTCACAAAATTACGGACCCCCTTCCCCTATGAGTGTGACGTCATGACGTCATTTGTGGACGACCCTTAAATGAAATAAACCGGGAGTGATCTCCCCTAAACTTTCTCGAATATTCTTAAATAAAACAACAGGGGATGGGAACTCGGGATATAGTTATGATTTTTAATCCATTTTAAATACTTAAACTTTTTAAAATAAAATAGAATCTCATAGAAAAAAGTATTGCACACCAAGCGAACGCCGAATAAAGATGTTCATAATGGTGCGCAATATTATTAGTACTTTATAAATTTAGATTCGTTTTTGAGAAATCGGAAATAGCGTAAATTAGTACTTCCCGTCAACGGAAATTACTCAAAATTTGACAGAACGAAGAGAATTAGATTTCTTACTTACATGTGAAATTTCATTTATCTATCTGAAATAGTACTCAAGTTATAGGCTTTTGAAAAATTCAAAGTAGGAAAAGTACCACTTCCGGTTATCGGAAATCGATCAAAAGTTGATACGGATCTACGATTTTGATAAAATACTTATATATGAAATTTCATCAACCTAGCTGTAACGGTACTCAAGTTATCGTGTTTACACACGGACACACACACACACACACAGACACACAGACATACGGACAGAATTGCAAAGCCCAGTTTTTCAGACTGGATTACGCATAAAGCCTCTTAATTTTGATAAATCTGGATTGATAATTTTTGCCTGATTAAAATAAGTCCTCTATACTTCGGATGTGATGAAGGACTGAGATGTAATACGGTGAAAATTGTTTAAATTTCAAGTGATTTTTGTGCACGATTACAATACTTTCTCTATACTTCGTATATACGAGAAAGTAAAAAGCAAAGTCGGCAGTATTTCTTCCAGACTTTGTTTTCTCGAGGGGGAGGGAGGGGGGGGGGGGGCACTTGATATTTTCGGGGGGGGGGGGGGGGGGGCGGACACTGGTAAAAGTATATGTTTTCTATATAAATTCCATTTCGTTCGGGGGGGGGGGGGGAAGGCTACTAATCTTCTGTTTTACACGCGGAATACTAACACTTAAAAGTCTATACTGTAGAAAATAGACTTGACGTTCTAGATGTGCATTAGATCTAGATCTAGAGCTAGATCTAGATTTCTATATCTAGAATCTAATATAGAATCCAGAGACTAGATCTAGGTTTTATTGTGTCGAAATAACATGCGCAGTGAAGGCATTTTGTGACGATTCGATTCTATGTCGAAATCAGTGTCAGTCATGCACTAAAACTAAACTTCCAAACTAAACAAAACTTAACATCCTGAGTGCCAACAGGTAAGCTAAGGCTAAATATTAAATAATTTTTTTTTTAAATCTAGAAGAGAGTCCAGATCAAGAATCTAGATCTAGATATTAGATATTAGTTCTAGATCTAGATCTAGATCATGAATTTAGTTTTAGGATGCATCTACCTAGAATCTAGATCTAGAATAGATTATGATTATCTATTCGGACCCGGGTCACAATTACAATAGCCACGGCCGCTATTGAATCTGTCTGAATCTGAGTATTATATATTATAATTATTCATTTATTGTTTATTGGGACCAGCCAATAGAATTGTTAAGATTTAGTTATACAAACATTAGGTAATCTATCGTTTTAGCGTAATCAATTCGGCCGTCACTAGTAATGTAGGGATAAGGTAACTAATAGAGTCCTTGCAAACACGTGACCTAAATCACGTGATACCTACGCCTGCCGCCACAGTGGTGTACATCAGACGTAAACACAATCAGCTGTTCGCCAGCGCTGGACGTGTTCACCAGCGCTGGACGTGTTCACCGTATGTAAAGAATCGCGACCGCGGAAAAGGAAAAATACGTTAAAAAACTTGAACTCTTAGGAATTGAAGATCCTTATACAGTTATTGACAGTTTCGTGGATAATATAAATATGTGGCCGAAATTTCTAAATAAAAATACTGTTAGTAATACCGTTTGCGTTTAGAGTTTAAGTAGACGAATCTGATCAAATGCAGTAATATATTAGAGGTTATCTACTGTAGCAAACGTGAGACCACTTAACTCCTACAAAACCCACACTACAACGACTAATATAATCCATGGGTAATAACCAATCTGGGTAGCATGTTATACAATTTAAGACCCTTATAATCCAGCAGGGAAGTGATCAGACACATTAATACTGACGTTCAACCCTCACGATGGCTGCCCCCACCTGTATCTAGCCCACAATAAAACCAAAGAGGAGTCTGCCTTGCCCTCCCCTGAAAATGTCTCACCTCCGTGATACCCAGCCCCACAGAGATAGTATTTCTTATATAATTTTGACCCTCAGGGCCCAGCAGGGAGAACAAAGGGGAAAGTCCCACTGCTCTCCCCTCAACACTTCTCACCTCGGTGTCATGTTATGTCATTTATAGCACACACGGCTTATCAGGGGAAAGCATTAAGGCATTAAGAATCTTAACTCTGGACAGCTACACACTAGTATACTAGCTACACACTAGGTGCCTACTGTAAACTACTAGACTGTAGGCCCTAAGTAGACCTGCAATTGTATCAATTGTAGACTGGGTCCATTGTTATTATTCTAAACCATCTCACTTATAATGTTTCTAGCTTGATTTGTTTCTTTTATAAACAGTGGATTTAAAAAAAAAATTAGCCTAATCATTAACCAAATAATAAAAATGTGGTTATTTGTTGTTGGCTGGTATGATCTAGAATCTAGATTGTACTACTAGGCTACAAAAACTTAGTAGACCAATTACTAGATTTGAATTTAATTAAACTCAGTCCAGTATCAGATACATATTGCTGTAAAAAGACAACAAAGTAGGTAGGCCTTAGTAATTTATTAAAGCCTTCTACTACAATAATATTAACTACATGCTTGTATAAAGTTTTTACAATTTAATTTAAGTAGCAGATTCTAGATCTAAGTCTAGTCATATAATCTATTTCAATTTCAGAAAATTTCGTTTGCTAAAAAAATGATTAGATAATACTAATAGAGCGAGATTTTAGATCTTAGAGACAATTAAATGCTTTATTAGGCCTATTATGACTACTTTTGATTTATTATGGGTGTATTTTGAATCGAATGTAGATCTAAAGTAATTAAATTTAAGTAAAGAAGTAGATTCTATATTCTATGTCTACCCAGCGGAGCCAGGTATTAGGCCTACTATTAGATCTTATTATTCTTATTAGCCTATTACTTTTGACTTTGTCTTTTACTATATATTAGTATTTGTGAAGGTCGAGCATATTTGTTTTATTAATTATTAATAGTTATCTTTTATAACTAAAATGAAGTTTATTATTTTACTGTCCTTACCTGAAACAAAGTATCGAGAACTGCATTTGATCAGATTCGGCTACTTTAACTCTAAACGCAAACAGTATTCCTAACAGTATTTTTATTTAGAAATTTTGTCCACATATTTATTTATACGAAACTGTCAATAACAGTATAAGGATCTTCAATTTCTAAGAGTTCAAGTTTTTTAACGTATTTGTCCTTTTCCGCGGGTGCGGTTCTTTACATACAGTGAACGCGTCCAGCGCTGGTGAACACGTCCAGCGCTGGCGAACAGCTGATTGTGTTTACGTCTTGTGTACACCACTGTGGAGGCGGGCGTAGGTATCACGAACGGACGTGACGTCATATGAAAGGACTCTATAAATATGGCTTAAATATGAATAAATGTTTGCATATTCTACTTAAATACTAAAGATAATTGAATATTAAACCACATTTAAGGGTTAAATCAATAAAAATGTCATGAAATTAAGGTTTAACAGCGATGTTCCAGATACTAAATTTGCTATTAAAAACAGCGGCCATCTTAAGAAAATATTATTTTGAGTCATTTCCCTTTAATTTCTATTTGTATGGAACTGTATTGATGTTTGCTATTAAATACGTTAGTCTTGTGTTTAAATACAAAGCATGCGTTTTTTTTTTTAATTCTGCCCTTTAAACAATTTAATTGACTGACAATAAACATCTGTTCTAGAATTATTATTATGAGATGCAATTTTTATACATTAAGATACTCCCTTTTTTTAATAGAGCTACCACTACATATCTAATGTTTATTTAAATATTAGTTTGAGTTAATTCTTATTGTTTGTGTAATTGTTTGTTTGCTATTTTCATTTAATATGTTCATGCTTTTTTCCTTTAATTAGTGATTTAATCATAAATGACGTCCCTTTTTTTGACCTCTCTTACCTTAACCCCCCCCCCCCCCCCCCCCCACCCCCCATTTTCGCCGTCACGAAATAGTCGTAATGTCGAAAATAACCTTTTTGCCCTGTCTATTAAAAAGTCAAGCCATAATTCTAATGAAAAATATATTTTCAGCATTTTTGTATTAGGCGAAATACTTAACGTCTCACGTTTCTTACCCCTCCCACTTCCCGCGTAAAACGTCGTCTCAAAACCAGTTACTCCACCCAGAGCCGGCGTTAGGAATACGCGGGGCCTAGGGCCAACCATCCTCGCGGGGCCTTTCCATTTTATGTATGTATATATATATATATATATATATATATATATATATATATATGTGTGTGTGTGTATAAAGGCCTATATAATGTGATGTACACATAATAACACAAATGTTTTGGAGTTTATAAGCTAATGTCAAACTTTCCACTATAATAACAGATTTTTATCTCTCCCATGTATTAACCCAATTTTCGTAGTTTTTTTTTCATTTGCTAAGATATTGAATAACTTTTGACAGTTATGTAATTCATACCAAATCACTTAAGAACATTTAATCACGTGCCGAATAATTAGGAAAATAAAGTTTACAATACAGCGAACTCGGCCTGATGTATCAAAACAGTATAGACTTCAAAATTTGTTTAGAATTCATACAATATTTTAAAACCAAAAACATTATTGTATTAATTATTGAACGGGTGAATCCTTAAGGTGACACAACATAACAACAGTTTTAACTTTCTTCCAAAAAATAATAATAAATCACTATGTTTAATGCCACCTGATATAGATCCTAAGCCCCCCCCCCCCCTTGTCGCCCTCCTCCCACCCCTCTGCACGCAACTGAATGTTAATTTTGTTAACCAAGACAAATAGGCCTACATATAGAGTTTCTTCCAGGCATCTCTTCGGGCGGGGGGTGGGGTGGCAAGCCCCCCCCCCCCCCCAGAAAACGAAATGAAATTTATATAATTTATATTGAAAATATATACTTTTAACAGTGTCCGCCCCCCTCCCCCCCCCCCCCGAAGAAAATCTACCGCCCCCCCCCCGAAAATTTCAAGTGCCTCTCCCCCCCCCCCCCCCCGGAGAAAAAAGTCTGGAAGAAACACTGTACATATACGACATTATACGACATCTACAACAAGAAAGTCAGGACTAGAGTTCATCAGGTCACTAACTGTCTACTACAGACATCCCGTCTGCTCACTAAAAGGACGTCTTCATGGGTCCGCATACAATAGGGTATCTCTTTACGTCGTGGGCTAATTCTCGACCGCCATCTCCAGTCAGCTCAGGTCAAATGCCAGGCGACCGTACCCTACACAAAGGGGAGGTGTGTGACACTGTTTTTGTATCAAATTACGGCCTGTCCCAGTTCAGGTGGGACTAACCAACATCAACCGTGGCCTCAGTTATAACAATCAACAACTTCGGCATTCGACCATTTAGTTTTTCCCCATTGAATTACGAAGATAACAATGACATTGCTGAAGCGCGGGGCCCCTTCAAGCGCGGGGCCTATGGCGACCGCCCCGTTCGCCACCCCCTAACGCCGGCTCTGACTCCACCCCTTAAGTGTGCGATGTCATTTATGGTAGATGTCAAGTCCTATATACATTTTGAATAACCTTTGTTGTCAAAATGTTGATACCAAATACCCAAAATGAGTTATATTATTTATATGGGGTTGTCCATAAACGATGCTATGCTAATGTGACGTCAACTTACGCAGGGTGGTCGGGGGGGGGATGTGTGACGTCTATTTTGGAATCTTCTATAAAGCTGTGCTCAATGAAAATGAGGAACATAAAGCGTTCATTTTCAGGCATACATTTGTTCATAACGAATGATGATAACTATTGCATGCCTGTTGTCCTAAGCGGTGTTAAACAACCTCAGCACATCATCCCCGACAAAAAGGCCTGCCACTAAATGCCTACCGGCGAAAATAGGCCGCACTATATTGACTCCAAATGAAATAACTTCTGACAACAAGGCTCAAACCAAGTAGCTCCTGGCAACAATATTCGACAAGAGTCCATGACAATTATTGACTAGCAGGTAAAATGGGACAAATCGAAAATTGAAAGTTTGTCGCCTCTGGGGGGGGGGGGGGGGTGACACCATTAAGTGCCGCACCGGGTGACACTCGACCTCGCTACGCCACTGAGCTAATGTAAAGCCACAGCTCAGTATAGGCTTGAATTTAACATAAAATAGTGTTAGCAGTGGACAGCCTCTAAGACTGTGCATTAGGAGTACGGCCGTCGGCAAAACGCCAGAGTCCGACGATATCTGAACATCAATTTTGTCTTTTATGAAGTGCGGAGCACCTTTAGCTTAAGACCTGAGCTTGGCCCCTGTTGACACCACCACTAGCGCCGCTTATGTCCACATATTAATCACACGTTTTGCGTGGAGCTTAATGGACAGACGTTTATAGGTGGGACCGGGAGCCTAAATGCAGTTGCCGAAGCCGTTGTGTCAAGGGCATTTTAGAGCCGAACGTCTCAGGGCAGCATGTTGCAGAAATTAAAAGCACGTGAATTTGTATAGTAGAGGGAGAACATCATGTCACTGTAATAAATTAAACACCAATATAATTCACCGAACTAAAGTCATTTAGATCTATTCGTCAGGCTAAATGTCGCTAAAGTCTCATCGCCATAGTCATTTAGTGCCTGTTTCGATTTTTTAAAATTACGCGGTATCTCTTTCTTAAACATTAGCCTAAAGACAAATGACGTCACGCGCGCCGCGAACTTTGTGACGTTGTGCTTAGTGGGGGATGAAACGGCGTGGTTGAGAAAAAAAGTGACGTATTTCTTTTTTTTTTTTAACAGACGAATAAGTAATAGATTCTAATTTTCCTACGAACTGTAGGTTGATCTAGTTTTTTTTTTTAATAAACACAATAATCTTAATTCAGAAAAAGTGTAGGCCTAAGACTAATGTCTACAGACAAAATAAACAACTAGGCTTAATTAAATGGATCGCCCATAAATGACGTCATACTTTTCCCGACAATTTCCCTCTCACCCAATAGTTACTAAAAGCAAGATGATGATTTAATATCATATCGCAGTTCTACTATACCCGAACCCTTAATCACAATTTCTAACGAAAACGAATATATTCTTCATCATTTTTGAAAAAAATATTTTACACCGTCCCATATTTTGAGTCCAACGTCATTTATGAGGAATATGGACGACCTCATAATTGACAAGTTAAGGGGTCATCCATAAATGACGTCACGCTTTTTAAATACGATTTTTACCTTCCCCCCCCTACCCTTCGTCACACGTCGTCACAAAAAGTCAGACCCCCCCTAAAATGACGTCACACATCAGCCTACAACCCCCCCCCCACCCCCCTCAAAATTGCAGTTGATTTTTTTTTTTAAACATCGATATTTTTCCAAAATCTTGTCTGAAATATGTCAAAATATAGTATTTTAATCAATTCCTATTATAATTTATTAAAACTGTTTTTTAAAAAGCTAAATAATGTCTAAAATTCGTTTTCTAACATTTCTTATCTATAAAGCAAAAGTGTGACGTAGCACCATCTGAACCCCCCCCCCCCCTCCCCGTCATCACACATCGTCACAAAATTACCGACCCCCCCACCCCCCCTACGATTGTGACGTCATTTATGGACGACCCCTAATCAGTACAAAAGGGTTTAGTAAATGTTGGACCTCCCAAAATTTTTTGAGATCTTGGATGTACATACATACATAGCCTTCATTTCACTTGAAAATGAAATTAAAGATAAGAAGACGGCCCTCTGTCTTACTTATATTAAACAAGACAGGTATGTATATTAAACAACAAAGTCAACACAATATACATACGAATAGACATTTTTATCCAGGGAAACTACTCTAAATTTTATTTGGAAAGATGGCCGCTGTTTTTTTTCTACAAATATTGATCTCAAACACCTAGTTTAAAGTTAGTTTCATGTTATTTAAATTGTTTTGGTCACTGTTTGTTATTTTAAATCAATTATCTGTGATATTTTGTAAAATTTGACTTAAATAAACTTATTTAAACAAATATATTCATCAGCTACCTCTCCCGCACATTACTATTGCAGCCGAATTGATTACGCTAAAACGATAGATTACCCAAACATTATTTTAAGATGCAGAATATTGCTTTTCTGTTGTTATTTTTTTCCTTGTAATTCTAAACTAAATGATATATATAATATTATATTATCTTGCTTTAAATACCCGATATCATTACTGACAAATGTTATGATGAGCGGGTGTCGTTAGGTCTATTATTAAATATTCTAGATCTATAGGCTGCAGACTACAGCTCCCTCCGGGTCCATTTTCTTGAACACGAATATCTTGCATGCGCTGTAGTACGCTTTAATAGAAGCAATATGTAACATTTGAACTCACAATGACCCCAAATCCGTTTTTCCCTCTTGCTGGGTTGGGAGGAGGGGGACTACGACGACGACAAATCTCTACAAGCTCATAGCAATGGTCTTGCTATGACGTATGCTATACGCCTACACTGTTCACGCCTAAACCAATGTGAACTCACAGTGACCCTGGCTAGACCGTGTCGGTATTTTTCCTGCGCTGACCAGAAAACGCGAGCGGGCGATCAATGGAGCAACGATGTTTTTATAAAAGGCGTGTTCAAAAACCTAAACCTAGAAAAAAATATATAATCTTTTTTAAAACAAAATGTATAAAAGACACTTATGCAAGCAACTCAATGGAAAGTTAAACTTAGATAAATACACTTTACTACACGCAAAAACAAGAGCTTTGATAGGTTCCGCTCCCGTAACTGGTCAAGAATCGGGAGGTACTGCGTTCTCAACTTGACTACGACGTCTTACGATAATTACTTGATATTTAATGATTTTGTATATAGAGATAAATATAGGGTATTTAGAAATAGCAACGCAAGAACTAACGCTAGCTAATCCGCATAACTAATTACAATAAAAGACAACAAAATACGAGCAAATCCTCAAGAAAAATCAAATAAACATAAAAGGTATAATTTTAATACAGGTTGTACAAGTGCTTAACGAACTTAATGCCGGGTCCCAATAGCGGCCAAGACTATTAGGACCCGGGTGCCAATAGCGGCCGAGGCTATTAGGACCCGGGTCCCAATAGCCACTTCCTTAGTTTTAAGTTAGTACTTCTAACCTAAGTCCTAACCTAAGCCCATCCACCATCCATACTAGAATGCCTTATCAGTTATGCCGTTATGCCTTCTTATGCCTTATTGGTTTACGAAGTGACTACTTGGAAAAAGATTTTTCGCCCCAACGCCTCCACCTAGTTGACAAAAGATAGTTCTGATAGTTCTGCATGTGCAGAACTATCTTTTGTCGACTAGGTAAAAGATAGTTATGCACATGCGCAGTGACCAAATGGCTGAGGTTAGGGTTAGGGTTGGATTAGTAGGCATTAGGGATAGGATTAATTAGGGTTTGTGATGGGGTTAGGGTTGGGGTTTAGGGCTAGGGTTCTGCGGTTGTAAAAACACTCATGCCAGTACCATCGAAAACATCGTCGTAGTTTCCATTGCGCCTGTGTATCTTTTTCCGGCTAGCATCGGCCATTAATGTATAAGGCAGCGGCGGCTTTATTATTTTATTAATATTAGTAAGTTGTTAGTAGAAATTTCAATATTTCCGATTATTTCGACAATATTCGACCCTTTGAATCCCTAGCAGTAGCAGTGGTACTGACTGGCAGCCTTCAACTAGAGTTAACTAGACTAGATCGTCTAGATCACTGTCTAATAATACTAGTCTAATACTATTCAGCGGCTTATGGTTTATTATACCGTAGATGTTAAAGAACTAATTTGGAATGAAATTCCAGCTTTCACTATTGTTTGCTTTTCAAGTTGATGAATCAACAGACGCGAATTCGTTTTCGCAGTTGCTTGTCTTTGTGAAATATAATCTTCATTCAGATGATGGCAAAGAAGAGTTGCTATTTTGTGAAGATATCATGGAGAAAATAAATAAGTTTTTTGAAACAGAATGATTAAAATGGGAAAACTGCTATGGGGTTTGTAGGGATGGTGCGCCATGTTTGGGTCAAACTCGGGGTTTCAGAAAAAAGTAAAATATTTAGCTCCCTAACCAAGGGGAATCCACCGCATGATTCACCGGTATACCCTCACCAGCAACACTCTTCCGACTCCATTGCTAATAAAAGTCGTAAATTATATTAAATCTGGAGCCCTAAACACCCGTCTGTTTAAAGAACTGTGCAAAAGCATGAATAAAGATAATGAGGTTCTGCTTGTCTATGTCACAGACTGTATAATTATGTATCCTTATTATATTGTGTTTTGCATGAATGAAGAGTACCTGGCTAGCGGAAGGACTGTCTGAGCGATCGTCATGTGTTGTTTCATGCTTTTGGGTGAGATCGCTCATGTACGTAAGGGGAGAGAAAGTGGTGAATAAAAGGGAGAGCAAAAAGGTGAACGGGTGTTGTGTGCTAGAACTTGAACCTGAGGACTGTGGCTGTGAATGTAGGATGTTACTACGACACTTTGTTTCTTGACTGTGATTGTACTTATACCAGTTGTGACCATGGATTTACTATGGGTCTATTAATTCTCTGTACAAAGTGTAAATAAAGTTATTGTTTCACAACTACTGTTGCTCGTATGAGTATATTGAAGAACCCACAATAACAACAAAGAATTCATGTTGTTACATATGGTGTCAGAAGTGAGCGTCTACTGTTACATATGATGTCAAAAGTGGTTGAAGAAGTGGTGCTACTGTTACTGATTCTACTGTTACATTGTCAGAAGCAATTGAAGAAGTGATGTTGTTACATTGGTAAATTATATTGAAGTCTGAAATCGTCAACGAAGTTACAGTGTTACTACAAGTGATCAAGAATTGTCACATTATCATTGTAAGCAGTTTTCAACGTTTTTGAAGTGGTCTTCCACTGTTTACCAAGTACGTCAAGTTCTTGAAAGTCATCTATCTACACTCAAGTCAGAAGGGTTGCTGTAGTCAAGTCAGACGTCTTGTTCAAGTCAAGTCATCAACGTGATAATTTTTATCACCTTATTTCGATATTGTCTCACCAATGTCGAGTAAATATCGTCTGTGTGTTTTTTCTGTTTGGATTTAGCCGATCAAGTCTTAGTGTTTCTTTTCTACTGTTTGGATTTAGCTGTTCAAGTTTTTTCTATATGGATTAGCTGTTCAAGTTTTTCTACTGTTTGGATTTAGCAGATCAAGTTTATTTTTGTAACTGTTCCTAAACTGTTCCTAAAGATGTCTTATCTAAAACTGGACAAATTTCTACTCTGTAACAGGCTACTAGAACTATTTTGAATTTTTTCAACTTTTTGGAATCAACAAAGTGAACTATTTTTGTACTATATATGTACTATGAACTTTTCTTGGATTACTAGATGTCTCTAATCAACTGAACAAAGCCAGAATACAAGAAAGGGTATTGTAAATTAATTAACATTTATCTATTGTCAACTAATGAATTTATATTTTATGTCATAGAAAATATATCAAAATGTTATGTTTTGAAGAATATCTAGCACTAGCGAGGGCGCAAGGCATTAAGAAGATGAAGAAGCAGATAGCCTGGGCAAACACTCGATTTGACCGAGACATAGAAAAAGCATTAGAAGCATGGGACGAACAAAATGAACAACCCAAACGAGCTCATGGAAATGTATTGAGAGAACTAGATGATGTGATAGAAATAGTGTGTAATAAATCAAGAGGTATTACAGAAATGCAAGAAGAAAAAAAAATGTCAGATGGAGATAAAGTAGAGGAGACTGTACAACAAAAAGGGAAGAGAAAAAAAAGAAACAGAAAACAGAGAGCAGATAAAAGGGCTGAAACTTTGGAAAAACAAGTTGGCCTACATGAACTAGAATATAAACAAGAACTATTAGAAATGAAAGCTATAACAGACACAAATGAACCAAAATTAGAAAGTGAACAGACAGAATTTAAAGCAGAACTTGAAGAAGTAAATATTGGCAACCTTTGGAATGAAGAACAGAGTAACATAGTCCAGGAAGAATTGAAACCCAAGGATAAAACAGAGGTTGAACTTAATAATGATTTAAAGGTGACAGATACATTAGTATGTCTTAAGATTGACTCTTTTTTGAATGATACGCAGGTACACGAGAATATTATTGAAAGTTGTATCGTAAGTCCATCAGAGAATGGCAGTCAACAAGAAACAAGTCCATCAGAGAATGGCAGTCAACAAGAAACAAGTTCATCAGAGAATGGTAGTCAAAATGATTTAATAAGCCCATCAGTCAATGGCAGTGATGATTTAATAAGTCCATCGGAGAATGGCAGGAATCATGATAAACTAATGATGATTAATGAATCAGTGAACTTAATAAGCCACAATAAAGAGAACGTACCTATTGAGGAGTTACTTAGAAATCTGGAGTCAAACTTTAAAGAAGATATCCTAGAACTCAAGAATAAATTTAACAAAGAAATGGAGAAATTAACACAGAAATTTATGTGTGAATTAGAATCAATAAAGAAGCACAAGGAAGTTAAGAAAGATGAAACAGTAACTAGAAACTACAATGTCATTAATGCACAGAATGAAAGTAAAAGAAATTTAGCAAATTATGAATACAGTCAACATGTTAATAAGAATGTCATTAATGTCATTAATGCACAGAATGAAAGAAAAAGAAATTTAGCAAACTATGAATACAGTCACCATGTTTATAAGAAGCCAAAATCTAGATGTTTTTACTGCGGAAAAACAGGTCATTACCAAAATCAATGTTGGCATAGGTTGGCAAATCAGAGAAGAAACAATTATGTACACAGAAAGTCATGTGAGAAATACAGTAATTTAAGAAATGTATCAACTTCAAATCAGAATAACAAAAGTGTGAATAGGTATACTAATGGAAGTTACCGACGCAACACATATTATGAGAGGCCAAAGCAATGCCATAATATTTATATTGAGTTGGTTGATGAACCAAACCAACATACACAAAGCAAGATAACCACTGACGTTGTTCAGAAACCAGAGGAGAATATTAAAACAAATGAAGTAACACAAGTTACACGAAATCTAGGAAATGATTATGGTAGCACAGCTAAAAGCTACAATTTGAGGGAGAGATGGCATACAGGTCATCGTCAACTGCACGAGAACGATTACTCATGCTATAGAGGGTGCTAAGATTAAATTATCAATTTACAGTTTATTAATATTATACAGTCTGTAACTGTAATATATAAATATCAAACAATTTGTATCAGTAATATAAATTGTGTACTATTTCAAAAGATTGTAAACTGTATTATGTTAAACCTATTCTATACTATTAATTAACAGTGAATAAAGTAAATCAAGTAAAAGTTAGAGACTATTATTCCGCATAACAATAAGACGGAAGTCTCAATGATGAATTGTGTGTTAGCCATACCTGTGAAAGGCAATGTTGTTGTGTTGTGACCTAGATTTGTCTGAAATGGGTCAACTAGGGGAGACAACAAAGTATATTAATCATGCGTCGTAATAACATGCCTTGATGCTAAGGAAGTTTTTTACTACATAGGATATAATTATTTAATTCATGAGTTGAATTAAGTCTTTGATAATTTCAACTATGTATTATAGTTTGGTAATTCACTAAACTCATTTGTCTTGTTTATACAATTACTTGGTAATTGAAATGTTTTTCTTTCTCATATTTGAATACATTACACATAATGCTTGTGCATTAGTCTACAAAGAATGTATTTTTCCATGTTTTTTGAGATGTATAAAAATTTTGTTGTCTGGCACATGATCCTGCCCTACCAATATTGTATTTATAAATTTTGTTACACAAAATTTTAATTGAAGGGGGGACGTGTCACAGACTGTATAATTATGTATCCTTATTATATTGTGTTTTGCATGAATGAAGAGTACCTGGCTAGCGGAAGGACTGTCTGAGCGATCGTCATGTGTTGTTTCATGCTTTTGGGTGAGATCGCTCATGTACGTAAGGGGAGAGAAAGTGGTGAATAAAAGGGAGAGCAAAAAGGTGAACGGGTGTTGTGTGCTAGAACTTGAACCTGAGGACTGTGGCTGTGAATGTAGGATGTTACTACGACACTTTGTTTCTTGACTGTGATTGTACTTATACCAGTTGTGACCATGGATTTACTATGGGTCTATTAATTCTCTGTACAAAGTGTAAATAAAGTTATTGTTTCACAACTACTGTTGCTCGTATGAGTATATTGAAGAACCCACAATAACAACAAAGAATTCATGTTGTTACAGTCTACACTACAGTATGCTGGCTGTCAAAAGGAAATGTTGTGAATCGTGTTTTTGAATTGACAGATGAAATCAAGTTGTTCTAGGTAGTGCAAAGGAAACAAGAACTTCTGATATATTTTAATGACAAAGAGTGGTTGGAGAGAGTATCATACATAGCAGATATATTTGAACCTCAACATAAACTTAACCTGAAGCTTCAGGGAAAAAGAACGAATATTATCTCTTTTCATGATAATCTCTTGACATTTTAAACAAAGCTGCAAAATTTCCGAAGAAAAAAAAATCTTGGAAATATTGCCATGTTTGAGAAACTCTGTAGTGTGGTAGAAGAATCTGATTGTGAGACAAATAAAATTTTGAAATAGGATTCTGGTCATCTTGAATCTCTTGAAAACGAACTGCGGTGTTATTACCCTGAGCTGAAAGAAGATGAATCTGCATTGACATATAACCCATTCTCTGCTTCCCTTGATGTTGCCAGCATTCCTGCCGATGAATTGCAAGATGAATTCTTTTGATTCCGCATCACTATCATGTTAAATGAAAAACTGCTCACACAATTTGGTGTAGTATGCACCATTCATCCATTGCACCATTATTGCTTATTAATTTCCTTAATAATTTTGAGTTTTTAATTCTATGGGGGTCACGGGTCACTTACTTCTTTTAAAAGGGGGTCGCCACTCGAAAAAGTTCGAGAACCACTGATCTAGATCTAGCTAGCTGCTAGGGCCTAGTAAAAATAAAAATGATTATGAAAATAGTAAAAATGACTAGAACAATTCAACATATATTTAGCAGAAACTCTTTAAAAGAATTAGCAATACAAAATGATTAGTAAAGCAGTATTTAACATTTAATTAAAATCAGTCTATCCAAATTTTAAACGTTCTGTATTAAAAAGTTGGTGCCAAATAAAATGTGTTTTACAGTACTTCCGGCAGTTTTCCGCAACTGTGTGACAGACTTTGTCATTGTTTTACTGTTTTTTTATTGCTTTTTTATATTTTTTTCCATTTTGGAATAATAACCGACAATAAACTAGGGTTTCACCTAATATTATTACTCTTCACACATTGCTACAATTTTAGTAGAAATGAATACATGTGATATGATTATGAAAAAATTCAAGCTAAAAGTACCAGTCAGTTGCACTCTAATAATAGTATGTCATTTTTATTAAACCTTATTAGGTATAGAGTCTATTAATTTTAATATGTAAAACATTTCAAAGTGTTGAATTTAATTGATTTATTCACGTGCTTGTTCATACACAATATTCTTTGTTTTTCTGTCTGGTACATAAATAAATCTGAAGGCTTTCCAATACATACATTTTTGACTTGTGACCTTGTTTTCTAAATGTAAACAATGTCAGCACTATATTTTTTGGATCTTAAGTTTGTCAGCACTGCTCTCCAGACATTCAACACACACCACAATGGTAAGATACAACACCTCTCAGGGTCAACAGGCACTTAGGAAGCCACCAGTTACATTTATTACAGGGGCACCAGGTCTGATCCTGGGTCAGTTTATTCATCAATTTTAGTACCCTACTCTATCCCTAATATAGGACATTCTTTTAAGCTAATGTAGATGCCATAGTGCTGATGGGGGTAACTGGGTGTTATGGGTCACACAACAGCCAGGGCGCTGGATATCTGCATAACAGTTCTAATATTGACACTTTTGTTACTTGTTTTTATTAGACCAGGGACTCAACTTTCCCTGAAAGCAAAGTGTGGATGATCATGATTGGCCAACTATCTTTACTCATTTACAATTTTCTTAACATTTGTTGTAAGTATCTTGTATTTTTTTTTACCGATAACTTTCTAAGGCTGTGTTTGTAGAAAGAGATAACTAAAATTTCTGAGATAAAGCTGGTAAAAAACAATTCAAGAGTGATTAGTCAATAAGAATTATAGGGCCCCCAGATATTTTAATAGTTTAAGAAAATTGGACTAATGAGTAGCAATTTTAAACATATTTAGCGCAATTTCCATTCTGGAGAATTGCGTTTATTAACTCGTCATTTCTGGATGTATGAATGTATGAATGAATGGATGGATGTGTGTCCGCAGCTTTAAGTCGTATCTCCTCCTCAACGAAGCAATATCGATGACTAGTTCCAAAAGCAATTATGTTAAGCAAGTTACGAGGATGAACATAGGCCATAAAAATTCCGGGTTTCTTTCATGGATTTCCCGGAAAAGCCAAAAAACCTCAAAAAAAAGCAGTTTTTGGCCAATATCTCGGCAACCAGACCACTTAGCGACTTGAAACATGTACCAATCGATTCCTGCCATAATTTAGAACAATATTGCCGAAGAAAGTTTTCAAAAATATCCTTTCGTTCGGTCACAAAAAATTTTTTGAATTAATTAAAATTTGGACCGAATTAGTAGGCATTTTTTCCAACCACACCACACGCGTCATCACGTTCAATAGCTGCGCCATCGCGTTCCATGGCTGCGCCATCACGTTCAGTAGGCGCGCAATGGTTTTTAGTCATGTAACTCTATTGTAAATAAAACATGTAAAATACTGAATTTTTTTTAAATAAAAAACGTTTTAATAACTAACCAATGGTTTTACTAACCCTGCTCTTGATTTACGCTACGACAGAGCTATTTTTAGATAACATAAGAATATTGCGCTAAAATTGTCACTAGACTTTTTAATTACCTTGTTTTTGTATAGGCTAATAATAAAATAACATGGCACACATTTTCTTAATGAAATGTAAAGCTAATATAAGTGTAAGATTTTTAAGTTATTAAAAAACATTTTAAATATATACACAAACGTAACAAAGCTTCCCGAAAAAGCAAGCTGTTGGCATACTTCATGTAGATTTGCTTTATGAAGTAAAAATTGTAATAATTAAATGTATTCATATATTTTTTAAAAAGTGTTTGTACCTAAAATAATAATTTTCTTGATGATTTCTTTCTTTGCAAACATTTTTCTGATGTTGTTTTGTTTAAGCATGTGAAAGTGTAACAACCAATGTTTTAGGGCATAACTCTGCAGGACTTTCCATGCCTTCTCTTTCTTCCAAGTACCTGACCACACATAGACAGATAAACTCTGCCAAAGTAATTTCAAGTTTTGTTTCACCCCTTGCTTACCGTACATTTTTAATGACCATGTGTTGTTTTTTAATTGCTGTATTTGTTGTTTATACACATGTAACAGTGACAAATTGACATCACGCCAAGTAATTAAAATTTCTGGTTTGGTCAGACAATGCAATTAGCAATTCTATTAAATCCACACACTTACCAAGAGCATAGCAGCAGTTGTAGTGTAGGGTTGCTGCATTTTTTAATTGCTATTTACACAGGCATCTGGGTTTGAACATGATGCTTTGTATTATATTTTTTGTTTTACATTTGGTTGATGTAATTACAGAATGATTCAGTGTTTGTTTCTTTTATGCAAGTAAGCTTTACTTACTAAGCTAGAAATGTTCAGTTAATAAAATAGGAATGTGAGGGTTTTTTAGGCCTAGACCTGTTAAAACTAGTTTTAGAAACATAACAATTATTCCTGACTTTTAAAAAAAAGCATGCTGATAAGGTTGTACACATTAGTTTGGCTAATCTTTGGCTTTTATCTTGTTCCATGTGAAACAGTCAATACAGTTTAAATATTCTCCAAACTTTCTTTGAGAATATAACACTTTACACTGTTTAAGAAAAGCTCTTGTTTTAAAGACACTGATCTAACAGCAGTTAGTTATTTTTTACATGCCTTTGTGTATTGTAATATGTATGTAAATACGTAAAACTAAAAAGTATTTAAATTTACATATATATTTTTCAGATTAACAAAGTGTTTACCTAGAGAAGAAAAATGAAATTAAAAATGCGGAATTTTTCTTTATGGATACTTTTGGCTGTAAATTTTCTGTGTCAAACAGCAACTTGTGAAAACAGGACTAGAGATTTAAACAGCATACAGGCTCTGTTTTCATCTGCTGTTGCCCAATCAAAATCATCCCTCTCCACATTAGCTGCCTCTCAGGATGTCTTATGGTCAGCTATTACAAACTCATCATCATGCAATCCAGACTGTCTGGCCTCAAGTGAAAACTTATCAGTTTGTGTACACAATATGACTGAGGTGAATTTAACTTGTGCTCTGATTAGTTATATATTTTTGTTTTAGAATTTTTAAAAATTCATGGGAAATATGAATATATGTTTCAATCAAAGAGCTGTTTAATTTTTTTTTAACACGTTTTTCTTAACTTAGCTTCGCGTTTGTTTGTTTGTTTGTTGTTAAAATTGACATCGAAAATTAGCCCACTTCTGATTGCTCTAGAGATCTGAAATTTGGAATGCAGGCTATTTTTGCCTAACAATTTCAGATGCAATCATAAAAACTAGCAATTAGAGACTTTAATTAGCTTAATTAAATTACGCCCCAAGGACCATAAAATCGAGGACATGATTTCTAAACATACCGACAAGACTGGAGGCCTATTGACACAGTTACTTCGGCCCCAATCGATGTGAGCGCGCTGGCCGTGATCGTATAGTGGTTAGTACTTCGCGTTGTGGCCGCGACAACCCAGGTTCGAATCCTGTTTAATAAAATTTTTTCGAATCTCTGTTTAAAGCGTATCGGTCGCTCAAGATTTTTTTTAGTCCGTGTATTTATAAACACTTAGTCAAGTCATGCTTAATCAAGTCATTAGATAAAGTAGAAAATAAACTATATAAAAAACTTTTTAAAAACCACGTTTTTCATGTGTAGCAACGGACTAAAAAGGAGAAAATAAAATACTTAAAAAAAAGTTTTTAAAAAACCACGTTTTTCTTGTGGACTAAAAAGTAGAAAATAATTTTTTCTTTTGTGCTTCCTCGAGCTGTGCAGGTTCTTGTGATGACTGACAAAAAACGTGGGTCGGGCAGATGGGTCGGGAAATTTGATGGTGAACGTACCCACGTTTTTTGTCAGTAATCACAAGAACCTGCACAGCTCGAGGAAGCACAAAAGAAAAAATTATTTTCTACTTTTTAGTCCACAAGAAAAACGTGGTTTTTTAAAAACTTTTTTTTAAGTATTTTATTTTATAATGTGTAAATCTAAATTGCTTTAATTATGTTTTAATCAGTGCTTGACATTAAAAGATGTGAGTGTGTTGTACAAACTGGACATGAATGAACCATTAACACAAGAGCAGATACAAAATATTTCTCCTGCCTTGCTCTACTCTTTCATCTCATGTAATCAACAAAAAATACAAGATAGAAATAAAAACAAGTTAACAAAGCATGCTATGCCCACATCCGAAGCTTGTAAGTTGTTTTTTTTTAATTTATTTTTAAGTAAGTTCTAATCTTTTAAGGAATTTTTGAATAAGAATAAGAGTATTCAATATTACTCTTTGAGGAATATTTTATATTTATAAATTGTTCATACAACATCTTGTATTGATTAGGCTTGTTTTGTATCACACAAAAAGCTGCTGCTTTTAGGTAGGGACTACATTTGTTCTAATGATGCTTTGTTTTATCTATGCTTCTACATAATTGTTTTTGTTTTATTTCTTAGCTTGGGGCTACAGCTTTTTGTTTGTTACTCTTATAAATCTGTCATCATTGACTGGAGCCCTTATTCTACCATGTACAAAGTTAAACAGCTATAAAGTTCTACTTATGTTTATGGTGGCGTTAGCTGTTGGGACACTTGCTGGTAGTGGACTTCTCTTTCTTATCCCAGAGGTACATTAGAGCACTTTCTTTTATTTGTTCTTAAATTGTCTGGGATCACTTTATTTTTTTTAAATAATGAGATTTTGTTTAACAGGCCTTTCATTTGGTCCATGATGATGATATGAGTTATATATGGAAAGCAAGTGCTATCATGGCAGGCATTTATCTTTTCTATTTCACTGAGAAAATAATGAGGATGATAAATTCAAGGAGGGAGGTAAGAGTTTCTATAATATTTCAAGTTAAATGAGTGAGAAGTTAGTGACATTTCATTGAATTTGCCCGTAAAATGTTTGTTACCATATGATATATGCATCTGACACAGAATACAAACTTAAAAAAGAAACATGATGAACTGGCCACTGAAGGAACACTAACTACATCATTTAGACGAATACCACTTGATAATTCCATACCTGGCAGAGACTTGACACAGATTCCTAGTAACATAGGTGGGATTTGCAGTCTACAAATTCATTCAAACTCCAGCTCCTATTCTATATCTAGTCAAGGGACTAGCTTGGCTGGTCAGCAGACACCAGACACGCCTGATGGTAACAGGGAAACATTACTGCCTGACCAGTCTGGGGATCAGGTCAGTAGCTGGAGTCAATCTTTTTTTAAACTTTCTAGAGTCTAGATGTTAAAAGTAATTTTTGAAATTTTCAGTACGTGTAAACAATTTTTTCCAGTCCTTTTTTTGTAAGCAAAAAAAAAAATAACAAGAATAGTAGGCAGGAATAATAAGTGTCAAAATCCTTTTATCTTGATATCCTGTAGTATAAAGGGAGGTAATCTGTATTATTTGTACGTCTTTTTTAGAATTACCCAATCATTAAAACAGCTGATAAAGTTCACAGTAATGGTCACTGCCATTCACATCACCATCACCATGCTGAAGATGAAATTGCTCCAGTGGCTTATATGATCATATTTGGGGATGCATTACATAACTTTATAGATGGCCTTTCCATTGGGTCAGCCTTTACACAAAGTATAATGACAGGCGTGGGTGTAAGTGTGGCTGTCTTGTGTGAGGAGCTTCCACATGAATTGGGTAAGTACGAAAGATGTTTCATTCAGATGCTTTAGGAATTTATAAATAAATATTATTTGTTAAGTATTTACAAATAAGAGTAAAAGCATTAAATTAAAACAAGTGTCAGCAGTGGCGGAACTAGAAAAAATGGGCCACCCCGCAAAAAAATTGTTTAGCCTCCAAGCTGTACATTCTACAATTCTCCCATTTTATTAGACACTAGTGATGTATCTATTGGCTGCTTGTAAGGCTAAGGGGGGGGGGGGGGGGGGGGGGTCTGAAAAAAGGAACTTAAAAGGGACAACCGATGTACCGAAGCTGGGATGGTCTCAACTACTTTTCCTAAAGCCTATTGTAATTTACTCAAGGGAGAGAATTCAAATTATACAAGTTTACTTTCACATATTTTGTAAAACAAAAATAAGTAAACATACATAAAACCGAAATTTTTTAAAAATTATTTGTGGAATACAGGATAGTACAGAATAGTAGTTCTACCAATACAAAAAACTTACCTTTTATATTGTAAAATCACAATGGATTGTGGGCCTCTTTCCAACGCTATAAAGAAGCAAAAGTTGTCGTTATATCTAGAGGCCTCGCTCACAATGGACTTTGATTTTTTTTTTCAAAAGAATTGTGCCTACAACAGCGTGTTTGAGTATAGGAGAAAGAGGACTCAGCTTTCACAATAGTTTAAAAACAAAGGGAAAAAGAATATACAAGAGCGTAGGATTGTGTCCATAGAATAAAGATAATCCAACCGCAGCTACAGTATTCTTTTTACAAAATAACAATCAAGTCAAAAACAAGAAAATGACATTTTTTAACTATAAAAAAATTGTTTATGTGTGCCCCTAAACCGTGTGGGCCCTCCTCGCATTGCAGGGTCTGGCGGCATTGGAGTTCCAACACTGAGTCTCAGCCCAGTTTAATGTTAGTGTATTCAAATGAATCCTATATCATTATTTCAAATCTAAATAGGTTTTATCTTAGATCTAATAGATTTCTTTATAGACCTTACTTGTGTTACTTCTTCTCATTACAATTACATTTTTTTAGCTCATAGTCTATTATGTTCTCAAAAGTTGTACTTCGGATGATACGTTTCAAAACATATATTTCCATCAAATGTCTTTGCAGGGGATTTTGCCATTCTTCTAAATTCGGGAATGAAATTTAAAAAAGCAATTTTGTACAATTTCTTATCTGCCTGTACATGCTACTTTGGTGTTATGCTGGGTATTGTGCTGGGTGAGAACACATCATCACACGAGTGGGTGTTTGCAGTGGCTGGTGGAATGTTCCTTTACATTTCTCTGGTTGATATGGCAAGTTGCTCAACTTTATTTTTAATACCAAGAATGTTAAAAAAAAAAATATTTTTTTTAATGTATGTATAGTCCTATTACATTCCACAAAACTTGAGTGTGTGTAAACTTTTCAACAATTTTCACTTTATTAACTTGAATAAATTATTTTCTCTCAGATGCCAGAGATGAACACAGCAGCTGAATCTGAAGAAGGCAAAAAGTTTGGTGAAATGAAAACATTTATGTTACAAAATGCTGGTCTCATTACTGGCTACTTGATTATGTTGATATTGGCAATATATGGTGGTAGTATTGAATTTGAATAGAACTAATACATGAGACTCGCTTTTGGAAATTTTGAAAATTAATTATTAGCTTATCACATCATCCATATTTAATTTCTAGAAATGTAACCATTGACCAACTGTCAAAGTGTCCAATGCTTTAAAAATATCTAAAGAAAGTACTTTTTATTTTATTTTTAGTGCATTTAAAAACTTATTATTATACAGATATGTAGGTATTATTTTTTCAAACAATGCAATAAAAAATATTAAACTACTAACATATAAACAATCATACATCACATCAAATGAAGTCCATGTAGCATCTACAAATACAATGTTAGATGTAAGCAGAATTGTATGGACTTGGTGCTAAAAACTATGAAACTCATTCAATGCTGGACTGCCTTAAGAATCTCTTGTGTTAGCCTGAACACAAAAGGCACAAGCTACTTCAGTAGGGGACGTTATACCCTCATAGAACAGTAATGGAATATTATGGTCAAGCAATAGACTACTTGATGTCTAACCAGAAAGTTACATGAATCAAGTAATTAATATCAAATCCAATCCAAAAATACAGGAAGCTCAGCTTAGTGCTGACCACACAATCCCTTTATAATTATGCTGAGGTCAAAAGAAACAAACTCTACTTCACCTGCCCCATACAGGCCCATCTGGTAGAAAGTAGAGTTGAAAGGAAGGCAGCTATGAAATGTGTCAAACATTCTATCCTCAATTCTATTTGTTTGTTAATGTTTACTAATTTTAATGAGCCTATGAGATGCTATGATCACAAAAAGTGTAACTACAACTAGTTCATTTTTAAATAATTATTTATTTTTTCATTTGGTTTATAGTGCTAGTCTAGTAAGTTCAGTATTATTTAATTAGATAACATTACAATTATTTTGTATATGCTGTACAAGTTTAAATAGCATTAGTTGTACATAATTTTTGTTTTCTTTGTTGTATTATTTCTATCATGCATATCAAGCTGATTATAAATTTTGTAGAAATTTAAGTTTCAGTTAAAAATATAATGTTATACATTCCAAATCCAAAATTACAATTTCTTATTTTTTAGCTTCATAACAGATATGACATGTTTCTCAAATCATGTGTAGATTACTTTGCTGTTTGTATCCATCATATAGTGCTGGTCACTTTTTGGTTGTATAGCTTTTCATAAGCTTGGTCCAGCATTTTAACATCCAGTAATCTTTGTACAGCACTATTATTTATAGCAGGTTATTTTAATCCTTTTTTCTGGGTATTAAGTGTTATTTATTTATATTTTATAAAAGCATTTATAATAAATCTCTTAGGAAAAAGAAACATGCTTATAAATTATAATTATGATTTTAAAAAAAAATTATGACTAAGTTTAAAGTATATATTGTGTAATTTACAGTATGAATTAATGGCTAATATTATTAAAAATGCAATCTCCATTCAGGAGTGAATCACTAATATCATTTTAAAATGTGTATGTAAAAGTAATATATATTTAAGATTTTTAAAGATTTATTTATGAAAATGTGTTTATGTCATATCAATAAAAATTTTAAACAAAAGGAATCTGTAAACAATCAAACTTGTTTTAAAACTGTGTGCACAGTTTCAAAAGGTGTATGTTATTTTTTGACAAAATGCTGTAATTTTTAAAATCTTGCAATAATAGTTTTATTTGTTAAATTACATGGATTTTAATGCCATCTTACAGTATTATATCCAGATGTAATTAAGAGATTTTATATTATGCTTTATGTATAAATTGATGAATCAGTTAATGTGGTTTTTTATGGTAATAATCATTTTTTAAAGAGTGGGTTATTGTTTTGTATGGTTTCATAAGCCTAAATTTGTATGTATATCTATCTATATATCTATATATCTATATATATATATATATATATATATATATATATATATATATATATATATATATATATATATATATATATATATATATATATTCAATATTCAGGATAATATTTTGTAGAATTGTAAAATAAACAATTTTGGCAGGTAAAATGTAACACTATTTCCGTTTTTATTTTGATGTGAAGCTAGTGCTTCATTTTTCATTAAAGTATTGAATATAGACAGAAAGCAGAATAGTTGAAAAGAAAGTAACTTGTTAACTTCTGAATCAAGGTGCATTTTAAAACATTGGCAGGATATTGTATCTATAAAAGAGCTAGTAATGCTACTTCTGTCACCATCAATGATACCTGTTAAAATAACTTCTTGAGATAATACTGTTTATCCTACTAGCATTCTTATAATAACCAAATACAAGTTTTACTCTGAAAATATATACATATGCAGTGGCAAATGCAGCATTTTGTTATGGACGTATGACTTACTTATTCCTTTGAAACCCCTGAGGATCAAAGAGCTGCAGCTACACCTCTCAATCAGACTGTGTTTTGGGCAGCTTTCTTTAGTTGAGCCCACATAAGCATAGCAGCCCCAGCTTTCCCTCCTCCAGAATAGCTTAGGTCAGCCTATGGTTCTTTTCCCCTGGGTAGTTCAGTCCATTGCCTCGCAATGTTGACCTTTTCCAGGATATGCCCAATCCTTCTCCATTTGCAGGCTTTATTATCCCTGTCAATCAGCTGTTGCTTGATGGTTTGTCACTGGTCTTTGTTGGACATTTTGTCTGGCCATCTTATCTTTAGGATTTGACATAGACACATATTTGTGAACGACTGTGTTCTGTTGGTATTTGATTTGGTTACCCTCCATGTCTCTGAGCCATACCTTAACATTAGTGGTGAAGATTCTTGTCTTGCTCTCAAGTGACAAGTTTGCAATTCCATAACGGGCAAAGTGAGTTTCAGGCACATCTCGCCTTGTTAAGTTTATATATTTATGTATCTATTTGTGTATATATGTTTATATTCTATAAAGTTTTTGAGAATGTAAAATTGTGATTTTATGAAACTAAAAGCTTTGAAAGCAAAAGTACACTGTTGCCAGTAGTTGTTACTTTGACAATTGTCAGTGGGGGGGGGGGGGGGGATGTTTCTTCTTAGCTGTGTGGCTTGCTGTGTAGTTGTAAACCTGAAGTTTAGTCATTTCATAAAATAATACATAAGTGTAAATCTTTCAGAGTACCATGACCACAAAATGCTCATTGCACTCTAGCTTTTGCTCCTTAAATGGAATGGGAAGGGGACGGTTCTGACTGTGCTACTACCTATGTATATATAATATAAAAAGTATAGATGTTAAATGTTAAGATTATCACAAACATTTTTTTTTTTGCTAATCATCAAGGTACATTAGCATTAATTTATTTAAAATATCACAATAGAAGATTTTACTCAATCCTTTTTTTAGTTTATGTTAAAATCATCAAAATGTTCACAATTGTTAATTAAGTAATTTATTGCATGTCTCAAATTATATTCTAGTCAAGATATAATTGTTGTTTTTTTAACTTGTAAAAAAAATCCAAAATAAAAAATCCATTTAATAAATATTATTTGTGTTAAGTTTGCTTTGATCTGGTTGTCTGCACATTAAGAAAAAAACCAGATTCTTGAACTATATTCCATTAGTGGATCATACAAATGAACTGAACAAAACACAAACTATTCCTTTACTGAACATTAATCCATTGCCCCAACTTACAATGTATTCACTTATTCCTCAAGTTGGGTTCATGCCATTCAATTGCCAAGTTCTTTTGGCCAATCCACGTTTCTCTTTCCATGGGGATTCAATGCTAATGCCTGTTGGGTGATGTTGTTAGTATGTTTGCGCGATCAATCTCCATTTACACATTAAGGTTTTTTCCCCATAGTTCAGCGTTGGTTAATTCTCAGGCCACACGATGTTCGATATGAAATGCAGCACCCATTTCTTATATTACTGTTATTATTTTGTGTTACAGTACCCTCTACACCTCAGAACTACAGAGTAGAACACTATCTCCCACTATTTTATACTCTTTTCTACTCCATTCTACTCTATAGTCATTTTACAACATTCTACTAGTAGAAAGTTGTGGGAGATGTAATACATTGTTGGTTGCATTGTGATGTGTGTGGGGAGTTGTGTGTGAAGTGGATGGTGGGGAGTTGTGTGTGAAGTGGATGGTGGGGAGTTGTGTGTGAAGTGGATGGTGGAGATATTAAGTGTGGTGTGTGTGGTAGTGGGGAAGGCATTATTGTGTGGTGAAGGATTAGTGTGTGAGTAATGTGTCGGTGCAATGGTTAGGTTTTGCTGGGATGTGGTACTGTTCTGTTTGTAGTGTGTTTTATTTATTTGCCCCCCCCCCCCCCCCCCCCCCCTGCCCCCTCTTTTTTTTTAATATTTCAAAAAGTGTATTAAAAACTGTTTTATAGGACTGAGAGAAATGGTTGTGTTTTGTGGTGTTCTTTTCTGTCCACTATGTAACAGCTGTACAATCATTACACTGTTACAAAGCACTGAAATGCAGCTGGTAAATGTAGCCCAAAAAACAAATAACAGCTAAAAAATTTTTCTAACATTGCTTTTTTATAATGCAAAAGTGTGACGTCATACCATCTTAACCCCCCCCCCCCCCCCCTCCCCATCATCACACCGTCACAAAATAATGGACCCCCCTCCCCCTTACGAGTGTGACGTCATTCATGGACGACCCTTAAGCCCTAAAAAGAAGATAATAAAATAATTTACATTGAATAGGGGGTAATCCATAAATTATGTCACACTTTTGGTAATTTTTTTTCACCTCGTCACAATCTCACAATCGTAAAAAAGCCAGACCTCCGCCACTAACATGACGTCACACTACAATCTACCCCCCCCCCCCCCATGTGGACGTCCCACAAAAAATGTTTTAGACCTCTTATAATTTACTTATAAAAACATGCTGCAAAATTACTAATTCATCAAAATGCAATGTGTACGTGTACCTTGCTACATTATTAATTGATAATGCAAAATAGGAATATTTTCGGTAACATAAACTACTATAGGCCTAAGTAATAATATTACGTGATAAGCGCTGGATTTATTTAATAAATGTTTCAGTCAATTGTCAATACCAAACAAAAACTGTAAAATATTAAATATTCGATGTTGTATTTAATAGTATTTTTTCTGCAACTCGTATAGGATGACGTATAATATTAATTTATTAACAATCATAACTATTCATAACTATAGGCTACAGCCTCCCCATGCATATTACCTCTATCCTGTTTATTTATCTTTTTACACACACTGATCAAGCGAGCACACGCTGTTATTTAACGTGGTTATTTTTAGTGTTTACTTGAAAAAAAAATTACTAGATCTATATAGTCTTACTTAGGCTTTGACACAAAATAATGATGTAGGTCTATTATCAGAGTTTCTTCCAGGCATCTCTTCGGGGGGGGGGGGGGTGGGGGTGAAGCCCCCCCCCGGAAGAAAGTCTACCCCCCCCCCCCCGACAATTTTAAGTGCCCCCCCCCCCCCCCCCCCGGAGAAAAAAGTCTGGAAGAAACACTGCCTATTATGATTTAGTTACACGCTCAATCAAGGCCTAGATCTATATCTAGCTGTTTTTAAATGTATGTTTCAATGGCTTAAAATTTAATGTTTAAACTTGAATGTTTCAGAAAATTGTAGCAGTCATTGCCCCCTCCCCTCTCGTTTGTAAAAAAAAAAAAAAATACACTGCAACAGTTACATTTCTGATACATGTATTGTATTCACCGTGGTGCAGAAGATATTTAGCACGAGATGTATAATCTACATTTTACGTGCATTTTTTTTTAATGTTGTGGACGCCCATACTGACCCAAACCCGACCCCCCCCCCCCCCCCCTCACCAGTACACATGCGTCCACAGTCCACATAATATAACTTTGGCCTACCAGTATCATAAGTCGGTATTTTTCGAGCGCCCCCCCCTCCCCTGTGTGGAAGATCAAAATCTAGAGTCTATCTACTATCTAGGTCTAGCAGTTTAAAATCAAATATTGGTCGTTTTTTCAGCCGTTTTTTGTTAAATCTAGTCACGGACATTGGGACAACTGAAACATTGAAATTAAAACGCTTTTCCTAACAAATGAAAATGTGGAAAGCAATTAAAAAATCTAAATGAAAGTTTTTTCTTGAAAATTGATCTATTCTAAATGGGCTCCGAAATTAATGACGATAAATTGTATATGCCTGTTCCCGAAATAAGACTTTCAGGTGAGGTCGGTAGTGGTAGGGTAGATCGTTTAGGTTTAGGTACGTAAAATCGCCCGCTACTAGTAATGTGAAAAACAGGTGACTCCTTGCATTTTAATAATTATTTCACATTTTGAGGAGGATTTATGTTTTGAAAAATACAAAAATGTTTCCTTGTTTCATTTATGTAGATTCTACCTGTTTTTAAACAATTGAATTAGGCCTAAAACTTTTCAGTAATAAATGAACACCAGCGATGTTTCCAACAGATGCAACCATGCTCATTTACTATAGCAGCCATCTTGTTTAAGTTTTATTTTTATTGACTTATAGCGCGAGATTCAGGCGGAAGTCACTCTATTTTACAAATGGCCGCTTTTTATATAGCAAATCTTGCTTGCAGACACTGCTGTTTAAAGTTAATTTCTGGCCTATATTGATATATTTAGCCATTGATTTATGTTTATTATTCATTTATCTATAATATTTGACACAAACATATCACAATATACTTCTATTAAAGCCTTGACAATGAGGTAACGTTTTCGTACATTAATAATAATAGCCGCGGGCGATTTTACGTACCCAAAACGATAGATTACCGTGGTAGTTTAGGGCCTACTTGACTTAAGTTTACTACATACAGTAGTACAGTACTACTACTAACTTGTACTAAGTACTAAGATCTAGATATCTAGATCTAAATCTAGATCTAGTACTAGAGTCTAGTAATAACTAAATATTAAATATTAGGCCTAAATAACTAGATATTCTAGATCTAGTGTGATAAAAAAGAAATAAGAGGGCGAGTAGCTGAACTGATCTGCTGTGATACTCACTGATAGATATCCTAATAAATAGGGCCTACTAATAATATTATATAAAAAATAAAAGCCCATGCCAGCATGTGCGAACCTCTCTCTCTCTCTCTCTCTCTCTCTCTGTCCGCAAAATATTTTCGCAGGATATCACATCAGAAGCTTCAGCGATAGATCTATAATCTATATGGAGAACTAGATACTTGATACAGACTTTTGTTGAAAATAATATGGTAGATGTTTTAAATTTTAAATGTATAAACACAATTTTATTTAAAGAAGAAAAATAAAAAATAAAGGCATATTCGAATGTAGAAAAACAGTTTTAATTATACAACCGGAAAATTGTTTATAGTTGGGACAAGAACGCCGAAATCGATGACGTCACATATCATATGTATGAAGTATGGAAAGTACACAAAACCAATGGCGTCATCTTCCAATTTTAGAATAGATCTACTAAGAAATGAACTATTTCATTAAAATTTGATTTAGATCTATAGATTTACTTATCGAGACCTAATTTATGAAATTTATACAGAATTCAAAGGGACGACTCGAAATATCCTGATTTTACATGTGGATTTGCTAGTATTTTGTTGTTTTTATTTTGTGTGTTAAATAGTTTTGTGGATTTGCTAGTCCTTCTATTTCAAAATCTCTATATAAAAAAACAATGTATTTCTGTCTGTCTTTTATGCATTACTATACCTTTCATCTGATCGCAATGAAACTTTGGGAAGTTGTTGGAATACTCCTGGGGAGGTTTCTGCGAAATTTTTTTTTTAAATTCACAGGGGTGGCCCTTGCAGGGGCGCTATTTGATTCCTCACTATAGGGCCTATACGGATAACTAAAAATAAAAGTCAATTGCGGTTTGACACCATTCATCCAATCGGCATCAAACTGTGGGGAGTTGATTAAACACAATTTTAATTTTGCAAGGGTGTGATTTTCTCTATATACGGTATAAATGAAAGTCGGATGCGGTTCGACACTGTTCATCCAAGTGCCATGAATTTTTGGGGGGTTGATGAGAATACTCCCAAAATTTTGGCGGGGGAAAATAATTCAATTTTGCACGGGCGCCCATCCCGTCAGGGTGCGTTTTGGCGCCCTGGTCTTTCCAGTGGCGCCTACGTTTGTTTTAAACAGTCCAATAGACTATGGATAAAGTGGGGCTTTATAGTCATTCAATAAATTGAATCAGGCGAGTCCACCGGCGCCCTGGCAGGGTGAGCTTTGGTGCCCTCGGCTATCCCGTGAGCGTGATGGTGCGTACGTTTGTTTTAACCAGTGCGAAAGACTATCCATAAAATGGGGTTTTAAAGTCGTTCACAAAATATAATTAGGCGCGTACCCCGGCAGGGTGTGATTTGGCGCTCTGGGCTATTCCTTGAGTACTATAGTGCCTTCTTTAGTTTTCAAACTGTGATAGACCTTGGATAAGATGTGTTATTATAGTAGTTCAGTAAAAAAAATCAGGTGTGTATGCCGGTGCCCCGGGCTATTCTGTGAGTACTGTGGCGCCTATATTAGTATTAAGGAGCACCCTACAATATTGACACTGTGGCACATGACATTTGATGATTAAACCAAGCCAGGGGCTGTACACAAGGTCCCTGCGGTAGTGTAATTGGAGTGTGTTCTACCTCACAATTGTAGATAGACCTGATCCAAGAAATAAAGCACATTTGTTTACATTTAAATAAGTCAGTCTTATAAACAATGTCACACGTCTAAGAATATAGGATTGGTAACGCATTGATGAAACCCTCCTAAAATATTATGTCATACTTTCTTCTTAGATCGCGGCAACGTGCGCTTACGGACACGCTAGTGATCTTAATAAATAAGGTGGCAGAGTTTTTTAAAAAAGCAACAGTAATTTTTTTTATTGCTACAAATTATTTAACAAAAACCATTTTTTTATTACTGTAGATCTTTTAGACTGGAAAAACGTCAATGATCGAAACCATCGGAGAAAAGTACAGGTTGAAAAAAACAATGACTTTAAATCTCAACCAAATAATACAAGAATGCATAACAAGTGTTTTGGGAACCAAATACAGCTAAATGATGAAAATATAGCTTTGTTTAGAATTGGTCAAAAGGTATATGCAACTCAAGCAACTTGTCCTCATGCTGGTGAGTATGTTGAGGTTTTCTTTGTTATATCATTAGGGGTTTTGTGGGAAATGGGCAGGAGATAAGGTTTTTAATAGTTTTGAATATGTAGATCATTTAAGAAAATCCAAAAAATATAACAAGAATTTGTAGATTTTTCTTCAAAAACATTTTAAAATCATCTTTGTCTAACCTCATCAGCCCTTTTAAACCATTGTTAGTCCTAGAGGAGATATTTCTCCAACAGTTAACAGTAGTGAAATTAGGTAAAATCCCCACACACACCTATCCTAGCACAATTGTTACTTTGATACCTGTTTGACCCTGCCAATTCATTTCTGAATGTTTAATATTTCCCTTAAAATCATTGTTATCATGACATAATATTAATAAACCGGGAGTGATCTCCCCTAAACTTTCTCAAATATTCTTATGTAACACTACGGGGGATGGCAACTCAGGATATAGCCATGATTTTTAATTCATTTTTAATTACTTAAACTTTTTAAAATAGAATAGAATCTATTAGAAAAAAGAATTGCACACCAACTGAACGCAAAACAAAATGTGTATTATAGTGCGGAATATTATTAGTACTTTATAAATTCACATGCTTTTTTGAGAAATTGTAAATAGCGAAAATTACTACTTCTGGTCAAAAGAAATTACTCAAAATATGACAGAAGGCAGAGAATTAGATCTTTTACTTACTTGTGAAATTTCATTTATCTTTTTGAAATAGCACTCAAAGTATAGGCTTTTGATAAATTCAAAGTAGTAAAAGTTCCACTTCCAGTTATTGGAAATCGCTCAAAAGTTGATACGGATTTACGATTTTGATATAATACTTATATATGAAATTTCGTCAACCTAGCTGTAACGGTACTCAAGTTATCGTGTTTACAGACACACACATACACACACACACATAGAAACATATGGACAAGATTGCAAAGCTATGTTTTTCCAACTCAGGGAGGTGTAAAATGTCGAGATTTGCTAAAATCTAGATTTTTTTGGCATGATTACAAGACTTTCTCTATACTTCGTATATACGAGAAAGTAAAAATGATGTCACATGATATGTATGTATATATGTTTTTTCTTCTTATAATATTTCAAGTGATTTCATTTATTGTAAATACAATATGAAAAAATTATTCTTTTCAGGCGGTCCTCTACACCTTGCAGACATAGAGGAACTGTTGACTGGTGAAATTTGCCTCAAGTGTCCATGGCACAAATGGCAATTCAGCATTCATGATGGCAGAACAATTTATCCTTTAGGCCACCTTATAAAAGCTAAAACCTTTCCAGTTAAAGTGGACAAGGATGGAAAATTGTTTGTGGGCTTTGACTCTTTTGGACCATCTGCCTTTTCTATGGACTTTTAAACTAAATATGAGCAGTTGAAAAAAACATTTGTACAGTAGGCCCTACAGAATGCTAAGCATGTGCTTTGGTTAACACAAGATATGATTTCTTCAATTAATTTCAGGAAGTGAAGTGGGACCAAAGATCTGTGTAATGTGATGAAGTTAAGACTTGTTTTTGTTAAATTTAAAGATAAATCCTGGAAGTGTTAAATTGTCTTTAAAGGCTTGTTCCCAGACTTTTAATTCTTCAAGTGGTTTTTGAACACAAATCTTTTAAAGAATATTTTTGTAAAATAATGTATTATTCAATACTACATCACAGGCAGTGATAATATTTCATTATGTGTAATTAAGAAAACATGATTTATTCTTTTTTAGCCTGAAGTTTTAATTATATTTGTACATTTATTTGTTTTTTTAAGGTCAAAATTCAATGACAAGTTTTATGCAATTTTTAGTATGTCATTTTACAGTCATTATCACTGATAAAAAACAATTTGCAGTTCAATTTTGTTATATTGAAAGAGTATTAAAATAAGTTTTTTTTTCAAATGCTAGTCAAATCTAAATAGTTTTTATTTAGTACTTAATACCCAAAAGCATTTTATGATTACAATTTCTACCATTAAAATTAGCAGTATTACATTTGTTAATTTTATTTTGCATAAAATTTTACAATAGTTCTGTAAATCAAGAGTATAACCAACATTGCTAGTTAAAAGGTATCTTTACAATGTGCATCATTATAACTGCACTAAAAATATGTTTTTTTTAAATTAAATTTTTAACTAAATTTCTCTTACTGTATAGATAAAAAAAAAAGCCTTCACATTTTATCAGATGTTAATTATTAATTAGCTATTATGATTTTAAATAGTCTGACAGTTTAAAGATTCTTAATTTAGAAATAACAGTTATTTAAAAAAAATCTTTATTGCTAGGCGATTGACTTCTACTGCTGGCTTTATACCTTCTAAAAGATGTTTTTTTAGTTGCTTTATGATGTCTTAAATGTCTGTTACTTCAAAATTTTTTTTACATCTGAAATATTTGTCACATATATGTTGAAACCCAAATATTTGTAACATCTTAACTATTGTAAAATCTAGTCTTATCTGTTGCAAGGTTTTGTTACATGAACTAAAAACATTTATTGAGAAGCTGGAAAGAAGTTGCTTCTGTGATCACTTACTTTACATAAACAAGGGAAACAAACACACTATACACTTACTCTGATTTTAATCAGTTGTGTGCCCATTGTTTTATTATTTTGCAGCAACTCCATTTCATGTCATGTTAAATAATTCTGTAAATAGATTGGGACTAGATACAACAATCATTTCACCAGCATATAAAAAGCTTCCTAAATATGTACGATAATCAAGATCTGATGACCCAATTCTGTTCCCATTTGAAAAACAATGTGTGTTAAAAAAGATGATTGTTTATTATACTCATGGGAGAAGGTGTGTAGATATTTATGTACATTTATTTATTTTGTTGTGTTGTATTGTTTAGCACTTTAAAATGTATTTTGGTTTTAACCGGTTACTTTGAAATTGTGATTTAATCAGCTGCAACTAGTGGTTGATAATACTTTGTTTTTAAAGGTCGGGCAATGGTGTTGATTTTATTGTTACAAAATTAAAATTTTAACAAAATTTCTGCTATTGTTCACTCCCTACATCATATATGTCTAGTAGAGGATCAGGGAAATAAGCTCGTCTTTATACTTTTGTTCTCCATTGTGATCACACAACCTCATACTCGACATGATGCACAATTCTCTGTGGACCTTGAATGTTGACTGCACATTCCTCATTCACTTTGAATGTTGCCTACACATTCCCTCATTGACTTTGAATGTTGCCTACACATTCCCTCATTGACTTTGAATGTTGCCTACACATTCCCTCATTGACTTTGAATGTTGCCTACACATTCCCTCATTGACTTTGAATGTTGCCAACACATTCCCTCATTGACTTTGAATGTTGACTGCACATTCCCTCATTGACTTTGAATGTTGACTGAACATTCCCTCATTGACTTTGAATGTTGCCTACACATTCCCTCATTGACTTTGAATGTTGCCTACACATTCCCTCATTGACTTTGAATGTTGACTGCACATTCCCTCATTGACTTTGAATGTTGACTGAACATTCCCTCATTGACTTTGAATGTTGCCTACACATTCCCTCATTGACTTTGAATGTTGACTGCACATTCCCTCATTGACTTTGAATGTTGACTGAACATTCCCTCATTGACTTTGAATGTTTCCTACACATTCCCTCATTGACTTTGAATGTTGCCTACACATTCCCTCATTGACTTTGAATGTTGCCTACACATTGCCTCATTGTCTTTGAATGTTGCCTACACATTGCCTCATTGACTTTGAATGTTGCCTACACATTCCTCCATTGGCCATGAATGACCTTGAATGACCACATTGTCCTTGAATGTTGGTAACATTATTCCCTCATTGACCTTGGACGCTAACAATACATTCCATCAATGACCTCCCTTGATGGAAGTATCAGAGTCAAATCGAGGCTGTCAACATGTCTTAGAGTTTCTGTAGTTCCAACCATTTATTTACTAAACACGAGACTCGTGTATAGCATCACCTTATGTGTATAGCATCACCATATGTGTATGTCATCACCATATGTGTATAGCATCACCATATGTGAAAAGCATCTCCATATGTGTATGGCATTACAATATGTGTATAGTATAGCATCACAATAGCGTGATAATAATGAAGAAAACAAAAGAGAATAGTGGAAACAAAACTTAAGGCAACTGGATGGTGGACGCGACTGATCCACGAAGTGACGGTAAAACATAGAGGACAGTAGACACTGAGACAGATGAGGACACCAAACATAGAGGACAGCAGACAGAGGACAGTAGACACTGAGACAGATGAAGACACGAAACATAGAGGACAGCAGACAGGTGACATAGAGGACAGTAGACACTGAGACAGGTGAAGACACGAAACATAGAGGACAGCAGAGGACAGTAGACACTGAGACAGGTGAAGACACGAAACATAGAGGACAGCAGACAGGTGACATAGAGGACAGTAGACACTGAGACAGGTGAAGACACGAAACAGAGGACAGCAGACAGGTGACATAGAGGACAGTAGACACTGAGACAGGTGAAGACACGAAACATAGAGGACAGTAGACACTGAGACAGGTGAAGACACGAAACATAGAGGACAGTAGACACTGAGACAGGTGAAGGCACGAAACATAGAGGACAGTAGACACTGAGACAGGTGAAGACACGAAACATAGAGGACAGTAGACACTGAGACAGGTGAAGACACGAAACATAGAGGACAGTAGACACTGAGACAGATGAAGACACGAAACATAGAGGACAGCAGAGGACAGTAGACACTGAGACAGGTGAAGACACGAAACATAGAGGACAGTAGACACTGAGACAGGTGAAGACACGAAACATAGAGGACAGTAGACACTGAGACAGATGAAGACACGAAACATAGAGGACAGCAGAGGACAGTAGACACTGAGACAGGTGAAGACACGAAACATAGAGGACAGCAGACAGAGGACAGTAGACACTGAGACAGGTGAAGACACGAAACATAGAGGACAGCAGACAGAGGACAGTAGACACTGAGACAGGTGAAGGCACGAAACATAGAGGACAGTAGACACTGAGACAGGTGAAGACACGAAACATAGAGGACAGCAGAGGACAGTAGACACTGAGACAGGTGAAGACACGAAACATAGAGGACAGCAGAGGACAGTAGACACTGAGACAGGTGAAGACACGAAACATAGAGGACAGCAGAGGACAGTAGACACTGAGACAGATGAAGACACGAAACATAGAGGACAGTAGACAGGTGAAGACACGAAACATAGAGGACAGTAGACAGGTAACATAGAGGACAGCAGACAGGAAACATACAGGACAGCAGACAGGAAACATACAGGACAGCAGACAGGTGAAGACAAGAAACAGGACAGCAGACAGGTGAAGACAGGTGAACATGCGAGACTTGATTTCAGGGGGCGCCTGTTCATTTGATATTTGAAACTAATTGTCTACTTGCTTGACAAACGTGAACTTATTTACACGTCGAGGGCTTGATTTATTTATGTCACGTGAGGGACAACGGTAGAAATGTTTTGTTATCTGACAGGATGTTTTGTGATTTTATTCACATGTCGTGGTTGTTCATAAATACCAGGAACATCTTAAAGTCAGGTCGTTATCTGACAGGAACATTGTCCTGTAAGCCAGGCTAGACAAGGAACATTTGAATGACATTAACGATATATATATATATATATATATATATATATATATACATATATATACATTCATATACATATTTATTTTTAAATTTTTTATAATCAACTTCCTGACAAATGACTGAACAGTTTTAAAAATACAAAAAACACCCTTGGATAAATGACTCAATTTACTCATAAGTAGACCTGTTTCTATTTTCGTACACATAAAAATAACTCTTCTACTCTATGGTATATTTTTGACCCAGCACACATGTCGCCCCTGCCCACCCCACCAGTGCTAGAAACCATGTCCGCAAAACGTTTATTACAGTCCGTGCAACTATCAAAGACCCGACCCCCCCCCCCCCCCCCTCGGTCCTTTCACTTCTCACCCTCTCATTTACAAAGTAATTTTAAGCGATCAGTTTTGACGGACACAGATCTATATCAATAATTACGGAAGGAGAGTGATCGATATATTGATATAGATTGATCCGTTATTTAAAGCCTGCCGGTTGGTGTGAGATCGTATTCATACGGTTGACACTGTTTCACAGGGGGCATTGATTTCTGCTGTGTGCCTTGTTATCAAAAACTTGGATTAGGAAAAGTAAGTAGGTTTTAAGCCGTGGCTACTAATTTTGTTCCGTGATTACGGTAATTTATGGACAATAAATAATATTTTTCGACACACAAGAATTCCAGCACTGGAGTTAATGGAAGATTTCAAGTAAGTTTTTTTTTTTAAAATCAGATTTATTTTAAAATATTTTATGAAAATGTTTCAAAATAAAAATAAATTGAAAAAGAGACCCCAGTATTTCAAATACAGGATTTAAAATTAGATATATACTGATCTGATCTAGTGTTTTGAAAAAGCGAAATTTTTAGGTTCACAATTTTTTTTAATGGCACGATGACTGACATAAACTGGGGAGGTACTGTCTACTTAGGGGCGCTGTGTTAGGGGCACTAATAAAGACGATATATTTGAGGGGATGGCAACTCAGGATATACATATTCTTTTTAATCAATTTTTACTTAAACTTTTAAAAATAGAATAGAATATCGTAAAAAAAAGGAATTGCGCACCAAGTAAACAGCAAACAATCCAGAACATTAGTACTTTATAAAACTCATATGCGTTAAAAAAATCTGAAATAGCGTAAAATATTACTTCCGGTCACCGGAAATTACACAAAATTTGACAGAGAACAGAGAATTAGATCTTTTACTTAAAAGTGAAATTGTGTCTATCTAACTGAAATAGTACTTAAGTTATAGGCTTTTGAAAAATTTAAAGTAGAATAAGTTCCACTTCTGGAAATCGCTGAAAAGTTGATACAGAACTACTCATTGGAGATTTCATCAACCTACCTGTAACGGCACTCAAGTTATCGTGTTCACAGACAGACACAAACACACAAATGCATACAGACATACAAACAAAATTAACAAATCTAAGTTTTTCCGACTCAGGGAAGTATAAAACGTCAATTTTTTGTACGATCACAAAACTTTGTATTCGAGAAAGCAAAAACAACTAAAGTTCCCTTTCAAACGTGTCGTCCCACGCAGAAAGTGAATTAGAGTTACTCTTGAACTCATGAGAAAGTGTAATGAACCTGATAATACAGCAAGGACATGTATAAGAGACATTCTTGTATCTAACAACAAGCTAACATGGTAGGCTACGTGTTGCGCGATCAATGATGCCTACATCGTTTTGAATAGGGTCTACATATTAATAATTTTACAAAAGTTAATAACTTTAATAACGATGACCAAAGTAAGGTCTGCTGTATTCTGTCAATAGAGGATAGAAACATCCACCCATGAGCACATATGATCGGTCATGTGCAACCCCCCCCCCCCCCCCCCCGCACCCCCCGTATTATTAAAGTGCTAGTTGATTTGGTCGAAAATAACTTTATAGTCACCCATGCTAAATACGACATGGAATAGACCCTAGATCGAGAGTAAAAACGGAAAACATTTTAAGTTAGTTTTTTTTTGTTTCGTTTATAATTTTGTCAATTGAGTTCTGACAAAGTCACAACTGACCTAAGTTGGCTGACCCAAGTTGGCTGACCCAAGTTGGCTGACCCAAGTTGGTCTAACAAAAAACTGATCCCAGTTGGTCTACGTAAAAAAGTCACTTGCTATTGCCTCCCTTAACGTATAAAACCTCCTGTGATTGGCTGACTTAGCCAAGCTTTTATAAACAAACTAGATTTACACCTAGCGACTTTTACTGTCTGTCGTGTTCTCATAAAAGTCCTCTCCCAGCTTAAGATTTGAACTTTAGAAATGTCCCACTGTTTTCGTTAGTACCTTCAAATATATAGCCACAGAAAGATGTATTAAATCATGGCCACAGAAAGATGTATTAAATCATGGCCACATAAAGATGTATTAAATCATGGCCACAGAAACTGGTGTTACGTCATCTTGCAAAAGCTAGCATGACTGTGTCAGAGCTATCAGAAGCTAAAATGGCTGTGTGACAGCTAGCATGAGCTAGTTTGGCTGTGTGACATCTAGCATGAGCTAGTTTGGCTGTGTGACAGCTATTAGAACCTAAAATGGCTGTGTGACAGCTAGCATGAGCTAAAATGGCTGTGTGACAGCTAGCATGAGCTAGTTTGGCTGTGTGACATCTAGCATGAGCTAGTTTGGCTGTGTGACAGCTATCAGAACCTAGAATGGCTGTGTGACAGCTAGCATGAACTAGTTTGGCTGTGTGAAGAACATAACTGACATGTAACACGCCGCTAATAAAAGCGTGTGGAGGACTGTCCTTGAAGCTACTATGAAGAAATCAGCCCCCCTCCCCCTACATTATGTTTACACTACCCGGACGACACGAGTTGCTCAGAGGTCAAATAAAGAAAACTTTCTTTGTGGCAAAAAGAAATTGTGTGGCTCACAAATAAAATGATTGTCAATAACTCAGTTTGTCATCAAATAAATTGTGTGCTAAATAAATATAACATTTTTTAAGGGCATGGGCGGGTGTACTTTTCGTCATAAATCCACTAAATCATCGATTTCCCACTTTTACTTGATCTATACAGAATAACCATCGTTGAATCTAAAAATGACATTGTTATGAGCCTGAAAACATTATTTATTTATGAAAAACCGGGTTCAAAGTAGTGTGTTCAGGGTAATTTGATCACTTTTTCGGTAAAAATAGCCATTTTTCGACCTAGAAAAGTACTATTAGATTTTGCGGAAGCCTAATGTGTTTCATATCAATGGAAAGGCCGTGACCTCCTTTCTTTATTTGTTCTAAAATTAAAGGACCAATCAAAATACCTATTTTAATGTGATTATTTTTCTACGTCATAAAGTTGTTTATTTTACTCAGTCGGGTTTTTCCGGTATGCAAATTTTTGACCTCAATTTTTTCATTGGCATTCAACGGCGGAAGCTAGTTTGCGATTGGTCGTTTCGCTTCGCAAGTAAACATTCCCTTAGTTTCAGCGCGTTGCTAAGTTTGATCTAGTTTTGTTTCTCTAAGCTTCTGTGAAATACTTATATTATTTTAACATATAATTATTTAAATTAAATATACTATTAACAGTTTAGATTAGTTTGTGTGAATTATCATAAGCAGTTTGTTTCTCTTTCGATAATGGGTAGAACAAAACACTCGCTAAAAATAGATACACACATCTAACGAATTTACTAAAGCAAGGGCACGTCCGAATGCAACTGATTGCATCTAGAGTCTACCTCTACTCAATCTAGCACTATTCAGACAAGCACTGGTGCAGATGTAATATGCACATTTACTAAGAAGCTGCGGCAATGTAAGAAAGTTTTTACAGACAGAAGAAAGCACTGTTACATCTAGTATGGTAGTGCTAATTGTAAACAACAGCCATGCAGAATTATTGTCGACTGTGATTTGCTTCTTGATGTAATCAATACATTTCCTTGCCCAGAGTGTAACTGTGATGTAGTGGCTACTATTGATGAAAAAAGTGTAAAGGGTTTGCTTCAAGCATGGTGTGGCAGTAAAAAAAATGTTGTAAACCGTAAGTATACAACTGCAAAAGAATCCAGAACAAGGCCATTCACAATAAACAAAGACATCGTCTTATCATAATTGGCTTTAGACACGAGACCATGCAAAATATACTGCTGTTTCTGCGATAGCATAATTCAGTATTGGGCCCATGCATGCTATGGCATTGCTGTCAAAAGAAGGAAACCATAGTCGAAGACTCAGTGAAGGACGCCAAAAAAGACGCCTTCGCAACAGCTTTACTACAGCTCTAGGTAAAACAAAGAAAGCCAGAAAAAAAGGAAACTTACAGCTGAACAAGCTCAGAAGGAATATATTCAGCAACACCATACTTTAGGCAATAAATGTGGTCAATTTTAGTGACATGCAGCTGTAAATTTTCTTTTTTTGCAACTTTTTGTTGGTTTTTTGCGTTTTTCTCAGTTTGATACTTTTGTGAACAATTATTGAAATAACTTTGTTAATAATTATCAGAACTGAACTAAATTTGTTCCAGTTACTCTGTATATATGTTCAAATAAAACGTATTGAACACTTTTGGAAATTTTTTTTAAAAAAATTTTTTTTGTTGAAATAGTGAAAAAATTGGACGAAATAATGAATTTTTTACAGTGATGTATGGGAAAAAAAAGTAAAAAATAAACTATCTTCTTTTTTGAAAATGTATTCAATAGGAAGTGTTAAACACATGTATCTCCAGACTGTATTAAGTTTTTTTGAAATTTGTACAAACCATTTTTGAGTTATTTCCATTTAAAAATCGTCAATAAAATCCAATATGGCCGCCGTCACCATGGCAACGGAGGATTTAAAAAATTAAAAAAAATATTTTTATGCTTATCTCTTTGAGTTATAACTATTAGCAAAGTATTACATCTTTAGACTCGGAAATAAGGAAGTTGGTACTCATCACCCGCCCATGCCCTTAAACTGATATATCATTTCCCGTGACTTGATTTAATTCTTTCGCATTCTACATTGAGCTTGGTCAGTGTCATTTGTTATCTAACCTAAAAACTCCCCAAACCCATTCTCCTCATCTTTCTCCCCAGATACGTACCACATTCTCCAGATATGTACCACATTCCCCAGATATGTACCGCATTCCCCAGATATGTACCGCATTCCCCAGATATGTACCACATTCCCCAGATACGTACCACATTCTCCAGATATGTACCACATTCTCCACATATGTACCACATTCCCCAGATACGTACCACATTCCCCAGATATGTACCACATTCTCCACATATGTACCACATTCCCCAGATGTGTACCACATTCCCCAGATGTGTACCACATTCCCCAGATATGTACACATTCCCCAGATATGTACCACATTCCCCAGATATGTACCACATTCCCCAGATATGTACCACATTCCCCAGATATGTACCACATTCTCCAGATATGTACCACATTCTCCACATATGTACCACATTCCCCAGATATGTACCACATTCCCCAGATATGTACACATTCCCCAGATATGTACCACATTCCCCAGATATGTACCACATTCCCCAGATATGTACCACATTCTCAACACGACGTTCCACGTCTTTTGGAATTATTTTTTTTACCAAATAAAAATCGTGTTTGAGATGAATTAACGGCTCTATGAAGATCTCGAACTTCAGCGTGTCGCAAACTAAGGACTATAGCTTGCTCTAAATTTTGATTTGGCACAAACTGGTGGTAAAAAATCCGGCACTCAAACAATATATCAATCTTACAACTACAATGTTTGCACCAACTCAATATATTCTAGGGACGAATGAAACTAAGTTATATACTGCTGTTTATCGACTTGGGTCTTTTACTTACCTATCTATCTTGAATTTATACTATAGATATTTTTTTTTCAAATGTATTATTAGACACAAGAAATTATTAATTGCTATGCATAATAAAAAAAAATGTCTCATTTACTTTGTTTTTGACGACCGGCGTGCTTTTGTGAAAAGTAAATGTCTAGTAAATAACGTTAACAAACTAAATCTCTAGTAAATAACGTTAACAAACTAAATGTCTAGTAAATAACGCTAACAAACTAAATGTCTAGTAAATAACGTTAACAAACTAAATCTCTAGTAAATAAAGTTTACAAACTAAATGTCTAGTAAATAAAGTTTACAAACTAAATGTCTAGTAAATAACGTTAACAAACTCAATGTCTAGTAAATAACGTTAACAAACTAAATGTCTAGTAAATAACGTTAACAAACTCAATGTCTAGTAAATAACGTTAACAAACTAAATCTCTAGTAAATAACGTTAACAAACTAAATCTCTAGTAAATAACGTTAACTAACTAAATGTCTAGTAAATAACGTTAACAAACTAAATGTCTAGGAAATAAAGTTTAAAAACTAAATGTCTATCAAATTAAGTTTACAAATCAAAGTCTAGTAAAAAGGTTTACAAATTAAACGTCGAAGTAAATAGTGTTTACAAAGTTTACAAACTAAATGTCTAGTAAATAAGGTTTACAAGCTAAAATAATCTAGTAAAGACGGTTTATGAATCAACCTTGCACTTGTATGTTTAGGGGAAAATGCCAAATAATTTGTTAAGTTATTGATCGAATATATTTAATTCAAAGCACATTTTCATGAAATGAGACTTAAATCAGTAGCTGTTGTGGTAAAATGGCCATCCGCTCTGGTAACAAGCATGTATTTGGACCCGTTGTGTAGAGCCGAAGTTGAATCTGAAGAGTAGATATGTCGCCATTTTTTCTATTTGTGCCGACTTTTTTGATTGAAGTAAGGTTGACGGTTGTGAAAGACTTTGAAAAGTGAAAGGAGCGTATGAATGAAAGGAAGGGCCATGTCTTAAGTATTACGAATAAGGAAAGCAGTAGTTGTAGGGTAATCAAACTCTCAAGTCTTAGCCCTGCGACCATAAATCATTTTATACTAGATTTAGGTTTGCTGAACTTGGTCAGGTAATAGCAGGGGCGTACTACTCTTGCTTTCTTTCTGCAAGCCTGTCCTTTTAGTTGTCAGTCAATCAGTCAGTCAGTCAGTCAGTTGGTCGGTCAGTCGGTCGGTCGGTCGGTCGGTCGGTCAGTCAGTCGGTCGGTCGGTCGGTCAGCCAGTCAGTCAGTCAGTTAATTTTTAACTGAAAGTTCTAATACCCATGTTTATGTATGAGACCAATGTCGCCATATGGGGCACCAAAGAAAGTTCTAATACCCATGTTTGTGTATGAGACCAATGTCGCCATATGGGGCACCAAAGAAAGTTCTAATACCCATGTTTGTGTATGAGACCAATGTCGCCATATGGGGCACCAAAGAAAGTTCTAATACCCATGTTTGTGTATGAGACCAATGTCGCCCACCATATGGGGCACCAAAGAAAGTTCTAATACCCATGTTTGTGTATGAGACCAATGTCGCCATATGGGGCACCAAAGAAAGTTCTAATACCCATGTTTGTGTATGAGACCAATGTCGCCATATGGGGCACCAAAGAAAGTTCTAATACCCATGTTTGTGTATGAGACCAATGTCGCCATATCGGGCACCAAAGAAAGTTCTAATACCCATGTTTGTGTATGAGACCAATGTCGCCATATGGGGCACCAAAGAAAGTTCTAATACCCATGTTTGTGTATGAGACCAATGTCGCCATATGGGGTACCAAAGAAAGTTCTAATACCCATGTTTGTGTATGAGACCAGTGTCGCCATATGGGGCACCAAAGAAAGTTCTAATACCCATGTTTGTGTATGAGACCAATGTCGCCCTATGGGGCACCAAAGAAAGTTCTAATACCCATGTTTGTGTATGAGACCAATGTCGCCATATGGGGCACCAAAGAAAGTTCTAATACCCATGTTTGTGTATGAGACCAATGTCGCCCTATGGGGCACCAAAGAAAGTTCTAATACCCATGTTTGTGTATGAGACCAATGTCGCCATATGGGGCACCAAAGACTGTTCTAATACCCATGTTTGTGTATGAGACCAATGTCGCCATATGGGGCACCAAAGAAAGTTCTAATACCCATGTTTGTGTATGAGACCAATGTCGCCATATGGGGCACCAAAGAAAGTTCTAATACCCATGTTTGTGTATGAGACCAATGTCGCCATATGGGGCACCAAAGAAAGTTCTAATACCCATGTTTGTGTATGAGACCAGTGTCGCCATATGGGGCACCAAAGAAAGTTCTAATACCCATGTTTGTGTATGAGACCAATGTCGCCATATGGGACACCAAAGAAAGTTCTAATACCCATGTTTGTGCATGAGACCAATGTTGCCATATGGGGTACCAAAGAAAGTTCTAATACCCATGTTTGTGTATGAGACCAATGTCGTCATATTGGACACCAAAGAAAGTTCTAATACCCATGTTTGTGTATGAGACCAATGTCGCCATATGGGGCACCAAAGAAAGTTCTAATACCCATGTTTGTGTATGAGACCAAGGTCGCCCACCATATGGGGCACCAAAGAAAGTTCTAATACCCATGTTTGTGTATGAGACCAATGTCGCCCACCATATGGGGCACCAAAGAAAGTTCTAATACCCATGTTTGTGTATGAGACCAATGTCGCCCACCATATGGGGCACCAAAGAAAGTTCTAATACCCATGTTTGTGTATGAGACCAATGTCGCCCACCATATGGGGCACCAAAGAAAGTTCTAATACCCATGTTTGTGTATGAGACCAATGTCGCCATATGGGGCACCAAAGAAAGTTCTAATACCCATGTTTGTGTATGAGACCAATGTCGCCATATGGGGCACCAAAGAAAGTTCTAATACCCATGTTTGTGTATGAGACCAATGTCGCCCACCATATGGGGCACCAAAGAAAGTTCTAATACCCATGTTTGTGTATGAGACCAATGTCGCCCACCATATGGGGCACCAAAGAAAGTTCTAATACCCATGTTTAAATATGAGACCAATGTCGCCCACCATATGGGGCACCAAAGAAAGTTCTAATACCCATGTTTGTGTATGAGACCAATGTCGCCATATGGGGCACCAAAGAAAGTTCTAATACCCATGTTTGTGTATGAGACCAATGTCGCCCACCATATGGGGCACCAAAGAAAGTTCTAATACCCATGTTTGTGTATGAGACCAATGTCGCCCACCATATGGGGCACCAAAGAAAGTTCTAATACCCATGTTTAAATATGAGACCAATGTCGCCCACCATATGGGGCACCAAAGAAAGTTCTAATACCCATGTTTGTGTATGAGACCAATGTCGCCATATGGGGCACCAAAGAAAGTTCTAATACCCATGTTTGTGTATGAGACCAATGTCGCCATATGGGGCACCAAAGAAAGTTCTAATACCCATGTTTGTGTATGAGACCAATGTCGCCATATGGGGCACCAAAGAAAGTTCTAATACCCATGTTTATGTATGAGACCAATGTCGCCATATGGGGCACCAAAGAAAGTTCTAATACCCATGTTTGTGTATGAGACCAATGTCGCCATATCGGGCACCAAAGAAAGTTCTAATACCCATGTTTATGTATGAGACCAATGTCGCCGTATGGGGCACCAAAGAAAGTTCTAATACCCATGTTTGTGAATGAGACTAATGTCGATCTATGGGGTACCGAAGACAGACGAAGGAATGTATTGGCCATGTCCCCGGTGATCAGACCGCTGTTACCTGATGATTAAAACACGTCTATAAGGGCAGGAATTACAGGGAACACAAGAAACAAAGCTTTCTATTCTTTCGCTGCAGCATGGTTTTAACAATGCTTCAGCTCTTTAAGTACTGCACTGTAGCCGGTTTTATAACCAGTTCTATAACCAGTTCTATAACCAGTTCTATAACCAGTTCTATAACCAGTTCTATAACCAGTTCTATAACCAGTTCTATAACCAGTTCTATAACCAGTTGTATAACCAGATCTATAACCAGTTCTATAGCCAGTTGTATAACCAGTTCTATAACCAGTTATATAACTAGTTATATTGCCAGTTCTATCTGTCTGTAATCAATCTAGAAATCTTCTTCCGACTAAAGTTGATCGTTTAGTTTGTAAATGTTTTTTAATAGACATTTAATTTGTAAATATAATTTACTAGACATTTAGAATGTTAAGTTTATTTGTTAGACATTTAGTTTATGAACTTTATTTACTAGACATAATTATATTTTTTCACGAAAGCACATGTCGTCAAAAATAAAGCAAACGAGAGTGACGTCATTTTTATATTGTGATTACGGGAATTAAGGCAGCCCCTTAGATTTTAATAATATTAATAATCCCAGACAGTTCAATTCGTTTAATTCTAGGCATGTACGTGCGTAAGTGTGGAAAACTCTAGTCTACTGAGGAACATAAAGATTCTAATAGTAATAGATTTAACTATCTTAAACATTGGCGCAATCTGAACATAAAATGTGTGAATAACTAGGTTAGTCTCCCTTCGTGTTGCACACTGCCACAACCCGTTATTGTTCGGTCGTTTAATGGCTGCCTCACTTTTAACTCCGATTAGAATCTAAATAACCCGTGTAAACAGTGCTTGCCTGTGTACTAAGATATAGATCTTACTGGGATATAACCGCTCACCAAACCAATGGTAATATCAAGATTAAATGTCCTTTATGTTATGTTAGGCCTCATTGTCCCGTCTCTAGTATGTCAGGCCTTATATAAGGTCTACCCTAGTTGGTTCATTGTCCCGTCCCTTATGTTATGTCAAGCCTCATATAAGGTCTACCCTAGTTGGTTCATTGTCCCTTCTCTAGTATGTCAGGCCACATATAAGGTCTACCCTAGTTGGTTCATTGTCCCGTCTCTAGTATGTTATGTCAGGCCTCATATAAGGTCTACCCTAGTTGGTTCATTTTCCCGTCTCTAGTATGTCAGGCCTCATATAAGGTCTACCCTAGTTGGTTCATTGTCCCGTCTCTAGTATGTTATGTCAGGCCTCATATAAGGTCTACCCTAGTTGGTTCATTGTCCCGTCTCTAGTATGTTATGTCAGGCCTCATATAAGGTCTACCCTAGTTGGTTCATTGTCCCGTCTCTAGTATGTCAGGCCTCATATAAGGTCTACCCTAGTTGGTTCATTGTCCTGGCTCTAGTATGTTATGTCAGGCCTCATATAAGGTCTACATTAGTTGGTTCATTGTCCCGTCTCTAGTATGTCAGGCCACATATAAGGTCTACTCTAGTTGGTTCATTGTCCCGTCTCTAGTATGTCAGGCCACATATAAGGTCTACCCTAGTTGGTTCATTGTCCCGTCTCTAGTATGTCAGGCCTCATATAAGGTCTACCCTAGTTGGTTCATTGGCCCGTCTCTTATGTTATGTCAGGCCTCATATAAGGTCTACCCTAGTTGGTTCATTGTCCCGTCTCTAGTATGTTATGTCAGGCATCATATAAGGTCTACCCTAGTTGGTTCATTATCCCGTCTCTAGTATGTCAGGCCTTATATAAGGTCTACCCTAGTTGGTTCATTGTCCCTTCTCTAGTATGTCAGGCCACATATAAGGTCTACCCTAGTTGGTTCATTGTCCCGTCCCTTATGTTATGTCAGGCCTCATATAAGGTCTACCCTAGTTGGTTCATTGTCCCGTCTCTAGTATGTCAGGCCTCATATAAGGTCTACCCTAGTTGGTTCATTGTCCCTTATGTTATGTCAGGCCTTATATAAGGTCTACCCTAGTTGGTTCATTGTCCCTTCTCTAGTATGTCAGGCCACATATAAGGTCTACCCTAGTTGGTTCATTGTCCCGTCTCTAGTATGTTATGTCAGGCCTCATATAAGGTCTACCCTAGTTGGTTCATTGTCCCTTCTCTAGTATGTCAGGCCTCATATAAGGTCTACCCTAGTTGGTTCATTGTCCCGTCTCTAGTATGTTATGTCAGGCCACATATAAGGTCTACCCTAGTTGGTTCATTGTCCCGTCTCTAGTATGTTATGTCAGGCCTCATATAAGGTCTACCCTAGTTGGTTCATTGTCCCGTCTCTAGTATGTCAGGCCACATATAAGGTCTACCTTAGTTGGTTCATTGTCCCGTCTCTAGTATGTCAGGCCTCATATAAGGTCTACCCTAGTTGGTTCATTGTCCCGTCTCTAGTATGTCAGGCCACATATAAGGTCTACCCTAGTTGGTTCATTGTCCCGTCTCTAGTATGTCAGGCTTCATATAAGGTCTACCCTAGTTGGTTCATTGTCCCGTCACTTATGTTATGTCAGGCCTCATATAAGGTCTACCCTAGTTGGTTCATTGTCCCTTCTCTAGTATGTCAGGCCACATATAAGGTCTACCCTAGTTGGTTCATTGTCCCGTCTCTAGTATGTTATGTCAGGCCTCATATAAGGTCTACCCTAGTTGGTTCATTTTCCCGTCTCTAGTATGTCAGGCCTCATATAAGGTCTACCCTAGTTGGTTCATTGTCCCGTCTCTAGTATGTTATGTCAGGCCTCATATAAGGTCTACCCTAGTTGGTTCATTGTCCCGTCTCTAGTATGTCAGGCCTCATATAAGGTCTACCCTAGTTGGTTCATTGTCCCGTCTCTAGTATGTTATGTCAGGCCTCATATAAGGTCTACCCTAGTTGGTTCATTGTCCCGTCTCTAGTATGTTATGTCAGGCCTCATATAAGGTCTACCCTAGTTGGTTCATTGTCCCGTCTCTAGTATGTCAGGCCTCATATAAGGTCTACCCTAGTTGGTTCATTGTCCTGGCTCTAGTATGTTATGTCAGGCCTCATATAAGGTCTACCTTAGTTGGTTCATTGTCCCGTCTCTAGTATGTCAGGCCACATATAAGGTCTACTCTAGTTGGTTCATTGTCCCGTCTCTAGTATGTCAGGCCACATATAAGGTCTACCCTAGTTGGTTCATTGTCCCGTCTCTAGTATGTCAGGCCTCATATAAGGTCTACCCTAGTTGGTTCATTGGCCCGTCTCTTATGTTATGTCAGGCCTCATATAAGGTCTACCCTAGTTGGTTCATTGTCCCGTCTCTAGTATGTTATGTCAGGCATCATATAAGGTCTACCCTAGTTGGTTCATTATCCCGTCTCTAGTATGTCAGGCCTTATATAAGGTCTACCCTAGTTGGTTCATTGTCCCTTCTCTAGTATGTCAGGCCACATATAAGGTCTACCCTAGTTGGTTCATTGTCCCGTCCCTTATGTTATGTCAGGCCTCATATAAGGTCTACCCTAGTTGGTTCATTGTCCCGTCTCTAGTATGTCAGGCCTCATATAAGGTCTACCCTAGTTGGTTCATTGTCCCTTATGTTATGTCAGGCCTTATATAAGGTCTACCCTAGTTGGTTCATTGTCCCTTCTCTAGTATGTCAGGCCACATATAAGGTCTACCCTAGTTGGTTCATTGTCCCGTCTCTAGTATGTTATGTCAGGCCTCATATAAGGTCTACCCTAGTTGGTTCATTGTCCCTTCTCTAGTATGTCAGGCCTCATATAAGGTCTACCCTAGTTGGTTCATTGTCCCGTCTCTAGTATGTTATGTCAGGCCACATATAAGGTCTACCCTAGTTGGTTCATTGTCCCGTCTCTAGTATGTTATGTCAGGCCTCATATAAGGTCTACCCTAGTTGGTTCATTGTCCCGTCTCTAGTATGTCAGGCCACATATAAGGTCTACCTTAGTTGGTTCATTGTCCCGTCTCTAGTATGTCAGGCCTCATATAAGGTCTACCCTAGTTGGTTCATTGTCCCGTCTCTAGTATGTCAGGCCACATATAAGGTCTACCCTAGTTGGTTCATTGTCCCGTCTCTAGTATGTCAGGCCTCATATAAGGTCTACCCTAGTTGGTTCATTGTCCCGTCACTTATGTTATGTCAGGCCTCATATAAGGTCTACCCTAGTTGGTTCATTGTCCCTTCTCTAGTATGTCAGGCCACATATAAGGTCTACCCTAGTTGGTTCATTGTCCCGTCTCTAGTATGTTATGTCAGGCCTCATATAAGGTCTACCCTAGTTGGTTCATTTTCCCGTCTCTAGTATGTCAGGCCTCATATAAGGTCTACCCTAGTTGGTTCATTGTCCCGTCTCTAGTATGTTATGTCAGGCCTCATATAAGGTCTACCCTAGTTGGTTCATTGTCCCGTCTCTAGTATGTCAGGCCTCATATAAGGTCTACCCTAGTTGGTTCATTGTCCCGTCTTTAGTATGTTATGACAGGCCTCATATAAGGTCTACCCTAGTTGGTTCATTTTCCCGTCTCTAGTATGTCAGGCCACATATAAGGTCTACCCTAGTTGGTTCATTGTCCCGTCTCTAGTATGTCAGGCCACATATAAGGTCTACCCTAGTTGGTTTATTGTCCCTTATGTTATGTCAGGCCTCATATAAGGTCTACCCTAGTTGGTTCATTTTCCCGTCTCTAGTATGTCAGGCCTCATATAAGGTCTACCCTAGTTGGTTCATTGTCCCGTCTCTAGTATGTCAGGCCTCATATATGGTCTACCCTAGTTGGTTCATTGTCCCTTCTCTAGCATGTCAGGCCTCATATATGGTCTACCCTAGTTGGTTCATTGTCCCGTCTCTAGTATGTCAGGCCTCATATAAGGTCTACCCTAGTTGGTTTATTGTCCCGTCTCTAGTATGTCAGGCCTCATATAAGGTCTACCCTAGTTGGTTCATTGTCCCTTCTCTAGCATGTCAGGCCTCATATATGGTCTACCCTAGTTGGTTTATTGTCCCGTCTCTAGTATGTCAGGCCTCATATAAGGTCTACCCTAGTTGGTTCATTGTCCCGTCTCTAGTATGTTATGTCAGGCCACATATAAGGTCTACCCTAGTTGGTTCATTGTCCCGTCTCTAGTATGTCAGGCCTCATATAAGGTCTACCCTAGTTGGTTCATTGTCCCGTCTCTAGTATGTCAGGCCTCATATAAGTTCTACCCTAGTTGGTTTATTGTCCCGTCTCTAGTATGTTATGTCAGGCCTCATATAAGGTCTATCCTAGTTGGTTCATTGTCCCGTCTCTAGTATGTCAGGCCTCATATAAGGTCTACCCTAGTTGGTTCATTGTCCCGTCTCTAGTATGTTATGTCAGGCCTCATATAAGGTCTACCCTAGTTGGTTCATTGTCCCGTCTCTAGTATGTCAGGCCTCATATAAGGTCTACCCTAGTTGGTTCATTGTCCCGTCTCTAGTATGTTATGTCAGGCCTCATATAAGGTCTACCCTAGTTGGTTCATTGTCCCGTCTCTAGTATGTCAGGCCTCATATAAGGTCTACCCTAGTTGGTTCATTGTCCCGTCTCTAGTATGTCAGGCCTCATATAAGGTCTACCCTAGTTGGTTCATTGTCCCTTCTCTAGCATGTCAGGCCTCATATATGGTCTACCCTAGTTGGTTCATTGTCCCGTCTCTAGTATGTCAGGCCTCATATAAGGTCTACCCTAGTTGGTTTATTGTCCCGTCTCTAGTATGTCAGGCCTCATATAAGGTCTACCCTAGTTGGTTCATTGTCCCTTCTCTAGCATGTCAGGCCTCATATATGGTCTACCCTAGTTGGTTTATTGTCCCGTCTCTAGTATGTCAGGCCTCATATAAGGTCTACCCTAGTTGGTTCATTGTCCCGTCTCTAGGATGTTATGTCAGGCCACATATAAGGTCTACCCTAGTTGGTTCATTGTCCCGTCTCTAGTATGTCAGGCCTCATATAAGGTCTACCCTAGTTGGTTCATTGTCCCGTCTCTAGTATGTCAGGCCTCATATAAGTTCTACCCTAGTTGGTTTATTGTCCCGTCTCTAGTATGTTATGTCAGGCCTCATATAAGGTCTATCCTAGTTGGTTCATTGTCCCGTCTCTAGTATGTCAGGCCTCATATAAGGTCTACCCTAGTTGGTTTATTGTCCCGTCTCTAGTATGTTATGTCAGGCCTCATATAAGGTCTACCCTAGTTGGTTCATTGTCCCGTCTCTAGTATGTTATGTCAGGCCTCATATAAGGTCTACCCTAGTTGGTTCATTGTCCCGTCTCTAGTATGTCAGGCCTCATATAAGGTCTAGCCTAGTTGGTTCATTGTCCCGACTCTAGTATGTTATGTCAGGCGTCATATAAGGTCTACCCTAGTTGGTTCATTGTCCCGTCTCTAGTATGTCAGGCCTCATATAAGGTCTACCCTAGTTGGTTCATTGTCCCTTCTCTAGTATGTCAGGCCTCATATAAGGTCTACCCTAGTTGGTTTATTGTCCCGTCTCTAGTATGTTATGCCAGGCCTCATATAAGGTCTACCCTAGTTGGTTCATTGTCACTTCTCTAGTATGTCAGGCCTCATATAAGGTCTACCCTAGTTGGTTCATTGTCCCGTCTCTAGTATGTCAGGCCTCATATAAAGTCTACCCTAGTTGGTTCATTGTCCCGTCTCTAGTATGTTATGTCAGGCCTCATATAAGGTCTACCCTAGTTGGTTCATTGTCCCGTCTCTAGTATGTCAGGCCTCATATAAGGTCTACCCTAGTTGGTTCATTGTCCCGTCTTTAGTATGTTATGACAGGCCTCATATAAGGTCTACCCTAGTTGGTTCATTTTCCCGTCTCTAGTATGTCAGGCCACATATAAGGTCTACCCTAGTTGGTTCATTGTCCCGTCTCTAGTATGTCAGGCCACATATAAGGTCTACCCTAGTTGGTTTATTGTCCCTTATGTTATGTCAGGCCTCATATAAGGTCTACCCTAGTTGGTTCATTTTCCCGTCTCTAGTATGTCAGGCCTCATATAAGGTCTACCCTAGTTGGTTCATTGTCCCGTCTCTAGTATGTCAGGCCTCATATATGGTCTACCCTAGTTGGTTCATTGTCCCTTCTCTAGCATGTCAGGCCTCATATATGGTCTACCCTAGTTGGTTCATTGTCCCGTCTCTAGTATGTCAGGCCTCATATAAGGTCTACCCTAGTTGGTTTATTGTCCCGTCTCTAGTCTGTCAGGCCTCATATAAGGTCTACCCTAGTTGGTTCATTGTCCCTTCTCTAGCATGTCAGGCCTCATATATGGTCTACCCTAGTTGGTTTATTGTCCCGTCTCTAGTATGTCAGGCCTCATATAAGGTCTACCCTAGTTGGTTGATTGTTCCGTCTCTAGTATGTTATGTCAGGCCACATATAAGGTCTACCCTAGTTGGTTCATTGTCCCGTCTCTAGTATGTCAGGCCTCATATAAGGTCTACCCTAGTTGGTTCATTGTCCCGTCTCTAGTATGTCAGGCCTCATATAAGTTCTACCCTAGTTGGTTTATTGTCCCGTCTCTAGTATGTTATGTCAGGCCTCATATAAGGTCTATCCTAGTTGGTTCATTGTCCCGTCTCTAGTATGTCAGGCCTCATATAAGGTCTACCCTAGTTGGTTTATTGTCCCGTCTCTAGTATGTTATGTCAGGCCTCATATAAGGTCTACCCTAGTTGGTTCATTGTCCCGTCTCTAGTATGTCAGGCCTCATATAAGGTCTACCCTAGTTGGTTCATTGTCCCGTCTCTAGTATGTTATGTCAGGCCTCATATAAGGTCTACCCTAGTTGGTTCATTGTCCCGTCTCTAGTATGTCAGGCCTCATATAAGGTCTACCCTAGTTGGTTCATTGTCCCGTCTCTAGTATGTCAGGCCTCATATAAGGTCTACCCTAGTTGGTTCATTGTCCCTTCTCTAGCATGTCAGGCCTCATATATGGTCTACCCTAGTTGGTTTATTGTCCCGTCTCTAGTATGTCAGGCCTCATATAAGGTCTACCCTAGTTGGTTCATTGTCCCGTCTCTAGGATGTTATGTCAGGCCACATATAAGGTCTACCCTAGTTGGTTCATTGTCCCGTCTCTAGTATGTCAGGCCTCATATAAGGTCTACCCTAGTTGGTTCATAGTCCCGTCTCTAGTATGTCAGGCCTCATATAAGTTCTACCCTAGTTGGTTTATTGTCCCGTCTCTAGTATGTTATGTCAGGCCTCATATAAGGTCTATCCTAGTTGGTTCATTGTCCCGTCTCTAGTATGTCAGGCCTCATATAAGGTCTACCCTAGTTGGTTTATTGTCCCGTCTCTAGTATGTTATGTCAGGCCTCATATAAGGTCTACCCTAGTTGGTTCATTGTCCCGTCTCTAGTATGTTATGTCAGGCCTCATATAAGGTCTACCCTAGTTGGTTCATTGTCCCGTCTCTAGTATGTCAGGCCTCATATAAGGTCTAGCCTAGTTGGTTCATTGTCCCGTCTCTAGTATGTTATGTCAGGCGTCATATAAGGTCTACCCTAGTTGGTTCATTGTCCCGTCTCTAGTATGTCAGGCCTCATATAAGGTCTACCCTAGTTGGTTCATTGTCCCTTCTCTAGTATGTCAGGCCTCATATAAGGTCTACCCTAGTTGGTTTATTGTCCCGTCTCTAGTATGTTATGCCAGGCCTCATATAAGGTCTACCCTAGTTGGTTCATTGTCACTTCTCTAGTATGTCAGGCCTCATATAAGGTCTACCCTAGTTGGTTCATTGTCCCGTCTCTAGTATGTCAGGCCTCATATAAAGTCTACCCTAGTTGGTTCATTGTCCCGTCTCTAGTATGTTATGTCAGGCCTCATATAAGGTCTACCCTAGTTGGTTCATTGTCCCGTCTCTAGTGTGTCAGGCCTCATATAAGGTCTACCCTAGTTGGTTCATTGTCCCCTCTCTTATGTTATGTCAGGCCTCATATAAGGTCTACCCTAGTTGGTTCATTGTCCCGTCTCTAGTATGTCAGGCCTCATATAAGGTCTACCCCAGTTTGTTCATTGTCCCGTCTCTAGTATGTTATGTCAGGCCTCATATAAGGTCTACCCTAGTTGGTTTATTGTCCCGTCTCTAGTATGTTATGTCAGGCCTCATATAAGGTTTACCCTAGTTGGTTCATTGTCCTGTCTCTAGTATGTCAGGCCTCATATAAGGTCTACCCTAGTTGGTTTATTGTCCCGTCTCTAGTATGTCAGGCCTCATATAAGGTCTACCCCAGTTGGTACATTGTCCCGTCTCTAGTATGTTATGTCAGGCCTCATATAAGGTCTACCCTAGTTGGTTCATTGTCCCGTCTCTAGTATGTTATGCCAGGCCTCATATAAGGTCTACCCTAGTTGGTTCATTGTCCCGTCTCTAGTATGTCATGTCAGGCCTCATATAAGGTCTACCCTAGTTGGTTCATTGTCCCGTCTCTTATGTTACGTCAGGCTTCATATAAGGTATACCCTAGTTGGTTCATTGTCCCGTCTCTAGTATGTCAGGCCTCATATAAGGTCTACCCTAGTTGGTTCATTGTCCCGTCTCTAGTATGTTATGTCAGGCCTCATATAAGGTCTACCCTAGTTGGTTCATTGTCCCTTCTCTAGTATGTCAGGCCTCATATAAGGTCTACCCTAGTTGGTTCATTGTCCCGTCTCTAGTATGTTATGTCAGGCCTCATATAAGGTCTACCCTAGTTGGTTCATTGTCCCGTCTCTAGTATGTCAGGCCTCATATAAGGTCTACCCTAGTTGGTTTATTGTCCCGTCTCTAGTATGTCAGGCCTCATATAAGGTCTACCCTAGTTGGTTCATTGTCCCTTCTCTAGCATGTCAGGCCTCATATATGGTCTACCCTAGTTGGTTTATTGTCCCGTCTCTAGTATGTCAGGCCTCATATAAGGTCTACCCTAGTTGGTTGATTGTTCCGTCTCTAGTATGTTATGTCAGGCCACATATAAGGTCTACCCTAGTTGGTTCATTGTCCCGTCTCTAGTATGTTAGGCCTCATATAAGGTCTACCCTAGTTGGTTCATTGTCCCGTCTCTAGTATGTCAGGCCTCATATAAGTTCTACCCTAGTTGGTTTATTGTCCCGTCTCTAGTATGTTATGTCAGGCCTCATATAAGGTCTATCCTAGTTGGTTCATTGTCCCGTCTCTAGTATGTCAGGCCTCATATAAGGTCTACCCTAGTTGGTTTATTGTCCCGTCTCTAGTATGTTATGTCAGGCCTCATATAAGGTCTACCCTAGTTGGTTCATTGTCCCGTCTCTAGTATGTCAGGCCTCATATAAGGTCTACCCTAGTTGGTTCATTGTCCCGTCTCTAGTATGTTATGTCAGGCCTCATATAAGGTCTACCCTAGTTGGTTCATTGTCCCGTCTCTAGTATGTCAGGCCTCATATAAGGTCTACCCTAGTTGGTTCATTGTCCCGTCTCTAGTATGTCAGGCCTCATATAAGGTCTACCCTAGTTGGTTCATTGTCCCTTCTCTAGCATGTCAGGCCTCATATATGGTCTACCCTAGTTGGTTCATTGTCCCGTCTCTAGTATGTCAGGCCTCATATAAGGTCTACCCTAGTTGGTTTATTGTCCCGTCTCTAGTATGTCAGGCCTCATATAAGGTCTACCCTAGTTGGTTCATTGTCCCTTCTCTAGCATGTCAGGCCTCATATATGGTCTACCCTAGTTGGTTTATTGTCCCGTCTCTAGTATGTCAGGCCTCATATAAGGTCTACCCTAGTTGGTTCATTGTCCCGTCTCTAGGATGTTATGTCAGGCCACATATAAGGTCTACCCTAGTTGGTTCATTGTCCCGTCTCTAGTATGTCAGGCCTCATATAAGGTCTACCCTAGTTGGTTCATTGTCCCGTCTCTAGTATGTCAGGCCTCATATAAGTTCTACCCTAGTTGGTTTATTGTCCCGTCTCTAGTATGTTATGTCAGGCCTCATATAAGGTCTATCCTAGTTGGTTCATTGTCCCGTCTCTAGTATGTCAGGCCTCATATAAGGTCTACCCTAGTTGGTTTATTGTCCCGTCTCTAGTATGTTATGTCAGGCCTCATATAAGGTCTACCCTAGTTGGTTCATTGTCCCGTCTCTAGTATGTTATGTCAGGCCTCATATAAGGTCTACCCTAGTTGGTTCATTGTCCCGTCTCTAGTATGTCAGGCCTCATATAAGGTCTAGCCTAGTTGGTTCATTGTCCCGTCTCTAGTATGTTATGTCAGGCGTCATATAAGGTCTACCCTAGTTGGTTCATTGTCCCGTCTCTAGTATGTCAGGCCTCATATAAGGTCTACCCTAGTTGGTTCATTGTCCCTTCTCTAGTATGTCAGGCCTCATATAAGGTCTACCCTAGTTGGTTTATTGTCCCGTCTCTAGTATGTTATGCCAGGCCTCATATAAGGTCTACCCTAGTTGGTTCATTGTCACTTCTCTAGTATGTCAGGCCTCATATAAGGTCTACCCTAGTTGGTTCATTGTCCCGTCTCTAGTATGTCAGGCCTCATATAAAGTCTACCCTAGTTGGTTCATTGTCCCGTCTCTAGTATGTTATGTCAGGCCTCATATAAGGTCTACCCTAGTTGGTTCATTGTCCCGTCTCTAGTGTGTCAGGCCTCATATAAGGTCTACCCTAGTTGGTTCATTGTCCCCTCTCTTATGTTATGTCAGGCCTCATATAAGGTCTACCCTAGTTGGTTCATTGTCCCGTCTCTAGTATGTCAGGCCTCATATAAGGTCTACCCCAGTTTGTTCATTGTCCCGTCTCTAGTATGTTATGTCAGGCCTCATATAAGGTCTACCCTAGTTGGTTTATTGTCCCGTCTCTAGTATGTTATGTCAGGCCTCATATAAGGTTTACCCTAGTTGGTTCATTGTCCTGTCTCTAGTATGTCAGGCCTCATATAAGGTCTACCCTAGTTGGTTTATTGTCCCGTCTCTAGTATGTCAGGCCTCATATAAGGTCTACCCCAGTTGGTACATTGTCCCGTCTCTAGTATGTTATGTCAGGCCTCATATAAGGTCTACCCTAGTTGGTTCATTGTCCCGTCTCTAGTATGTTATGCCAGGCCTCATATAAGGTCTACCCTAGTTGGTTCATTGTCCCGTCTCTAGTATGTCATGTCAGGCCTCATATAAGGTCTACCCTAGTTGGTTCATTGCCCCGTCTCTTATGTTACGTCAGGCTTCATATAAGGTATACCCTAGTTGGTTCATTGTCCCGTCTCTAGTATGTCAGGCCTCATATAAGGTCTACCCTAGTTGGTTCATTGTCCCGTCTCTAGTATGTTATGTCAGGCCTCATATAAGGTCTACCCTAGTTGGTTCATTGTCCCTTCTCTAGTATGTCAGGCCTCATATAAGGTCTACCCTAGTTGGTTCATTGTCCCGTCTCTAGTATGTTATGTCAGGCCTCATATAAGGTCTACCCTAGTTGGTTCATTGTCCCGTCTCTAGTATGTTATGTCAGGCCTCATATAAGGTCTACCCTAGTTGGTTCATTGTCCCTTCTCTAGTGTGTCAGGCCTCATATAAGGTCTACCCTAGTTGGTTCATTGTCCCCTCTCTTATGTTATGTCAGGCCTCATATAAGGTCTACCCTAGTTGGTTCATTGTCCCGTCTCTAGTATGTCAGGCCTCATATAAGGTCTACCCTAGTTGGTTTATTGTCCCGTCTCTAGTATGTTATGTCAGGCCTCATATAAGGTCTACCCTAGTTGGTTCATTGTCCCGTCTCTAGTATGTTATGTCAGGCCTCATATAAGGTCTACCCCAGTTGGTACATTGTCCCGTCTCTAGTATGTTATGTCAGGCCTCATATAAGGTCTACCCTAGTTGGTTCATTGTCCCGTCTCTAGTATGTTATGCCAGGCCTCATATAAGGTCTACCCTAGTTGGTTCATTGTCCCGTCTCTAGTATGTCAGGCCTCATATAAGGTCTACCCTAGTTGGTTCATTGTCCCGTCTCTAGTATGTCATGTCAGGCCTCATATAAGGTCTACCCTAGTTGGTTCATTGTCCCGTCTCTAGTATGTCAGGCCTCATATAAGGTCTACCCTAGTTGGTTCATTGTCCCGTCTCTTATGTTATGTCAGGCCTCATATAAGGTCTACCCTAGTTGGTTCATTGTCCCTTCTCTAGTATGTCAGGCCACATATAAGGTCTACCCTAGTTGGTTTATTGTCCCTTATGTTATGTCAGGCCTCATATAAGGTCTACCCTAGTTGGTTCATTGTCCCGTCTCTAGTATGTTATGTCAGGCCTCATATAAGGTCTACCCTAGTTGGTTCATTGTCCCGTCTCTAGTATGTTATGTCAGGCCTCATATAAGGTCTACCCTAGTTGGTTCATTGTCCCGTCTCTAGTATGTCAGGCCTCATATAAGGTCTACCCTAGTTGGTTCATTGTCCCGTCTCTAGTATGTCAGGCCTCATATAAGGTCTACCCTAGTTGGTTTATTGTCCCGTCTCTTATGTTATGTCAGGCATCATATAAGGTCTACCCTAGTTGGTTCATTGTCCCTTCTCTAGTATGTCAGGCCACATATAAGGTCTACCCTAGTTGGTTCATTGTCCCGTCTCTAGTATGTTATGTCAGGCCTCATATAAGGTCTACCCCAGTTGGTACATTGTCCCGTCTCTAGTATGTTATGTCAGGCCACATATAAGGTCTACCCTAGTTGGTTTATTGTCCCGTCTCTTATGTTATGTCAGGCCTCATATAAGGTCTACCCTAGTTGGTTCATTGTCCCTTCTCTAGTATGTCAGGCCACATATAAGGTCTACCCTAGTTGGTTCATTGGCCCGTCTCTAGTATGTCAGGCCTCATATAAGGTCTACCCTAGTTGGTTCATTGTCCCGTCTCTAGTATGTTATGTCAGGCCTCATATAAGGTCTACCCTAGTTGGTTCATTGTCCCGTCTCTAGTATGTCAGGCCTCATATAAAGTCTACCCTAGTTGGTTCATTGTCCCGTCTCACGTTGTTGAAGTCAGGAAAAAAATGTAAGAAAAAAATTCCAGGCGAATGGTTTTTAATAAGCCATGGTTCGATAATTCGATAAGCCGTTAATCTCTAGCTAACGTCCGACCTGATGTGGAGGTAAGGGAAGTAATCGTTCACGTTATAGCTGGATGGTTCATCAAGCCGTGTAAGGGAGATTAGTCCGGAGGATTATTTGTTTTTTCAGGTAGGAATAATTGAAAGGAAACAATGTCAAGAAAGGATGGATTGTTCTCTACCCAGTGAACGCAAGGGAAATAACTCTTTGTTATTTACGAAATGACGTATTGGTGGTCCTCAGGGAACGACTAGATTTCTATTTTTGGACCCCGTTCGCTAAAATATTTGTTGCGGGGCTGGTTTAGCTCAAAAATACATTCACAAATAATTTTTGTTATTTTACTCGAGAAAACAGTGTTATGTTAGTTTTACTGGAACCTTGAGTCCCGATGAGAAAACATTCGTAGAAATCCGAAAGTGACGAAATAGAGCCAACTTGTTTAAATAGATTATGCTAATAAATATTTATTAAAATGTAATTATTAAATTTAAATATTTAATTAGGGGTCATCCATAAATGACGTCACCCTTTTTTGGACGATTTTTACCCCCCCCCCCCCTCCCCTCTGTCACACATCGTCACAAAAAGCCATACCCCCCCCCCTTAAAATGACGTCACACCGCAGCCTACAACCCCCCGCTCCCTTAAAATTGCAGTTGAATTATTTTAAAAACATCGATATTTTTCTAAATCTTGTCTGAACTCTGTCAAAATAGAGTGTTTTAATCAATTCCTAATACAATTTATTAAAACAGTATTCTAAAACGCGAAATAACGTCTAAAAGTCGTTTTCTAACATTGCTTTTTTATAATGCAAAAGTGTGACGTCGCACCATCTGAACCCCCCCCCCCTCCCCCTCATCACACACAAAATTACAGACCCCCTCTCCCCCCTACGAGTGTGACGTCATTATGGACGACCCCTTAATAGCTATAAACTAGAGGGAATAAACATTAAATTAAAGGATGATGCAGAGAATAAGAAATGTGTAAATGGGTCTATTTCTGGAACATTGTAAAAATATGCCTTACGTAAGACCAGAGGCGTAGCGACCCCTCCCGGCGCCCGGGGACAAACTTTCGATTAGCACCCCCGCTCAAGATTTCTCGATTTGCACCCCCCCCCTCAAACTTTCGATTTGCACCCCACCCCTCTCAAGATTTCGATTTACACCCCCCCCCCTCAAACTTTCGATTTGCACCCCCCCCCAAGCTTTCAATTTATTTTTCCAACCCATTTTGGCGCCCCCTAAGTTCGGTGCCCGGGGACATATGTCCCCCCCGCCCCCCACCCCCACGCTACGTCTTTGCGTAAAACTCTTCACAAACTAGACTGACTCGACGTGGCCTGCCTTAGTCTGGTTCACCCACCCTTCTCTTCTTCCAGATAAGTAGGTCGTTGATATACTAAGTAGGTCGTTGATGTACTAAGTAGGTCGTTGATGTAATAAGTAGGTCGTTGATGTACTAAGTAGGTCGTTGATGTACTAAGTAGGTCTTTGATGTACTAAGTAGGTCGTTGATGTACTAAGTAGGTCGTTGATGTACTAAGTAGGTCGTTGATGTAATAAGTAGGTCGTTGATGTACTAAGTAGGTCGTTGATGTACTAAGTAGGTCGTTGATGTACTAAGTAGGTCTTTGATGTACTAATTAGGTCGTTGATGTACTAATTAGGTCGTTGATGTACTAAGTAGTCGCTGATGTACTAAGTAGGCCTCACTTATCTACCAGGTTGACACAATGTCTACATTTTCGTACTACAGGGTTCTGGAGATTGTAAGGCCACCAGCGGTCAACCGCAGACCTTCTAAGGTCATCTGCGGTCCACTTCAGGCCTGCTAGGTCACCAGCGGTCAACCGCCGACCTGTTAAGGTCATCAGAGGTCCACCTTAGGTCTCGTAAGGTCACCAGTGGCCCAAACTTAGCCCTGAATATCAGCCTTGACCCAGGCCTTCTCAGGTGACCAGGTCCACTCAGAGCTGGTCACTAGCGGTCAGCCATGAGTCTCCTGTACGACAAGGTCATCAACATCATCAACAAGCCCCCAGTGGAGCGTCAGGATGGCGAGATCGAGCAGATCCTGCCCTGGTTCAGGAAAAAGTCGGATCTTTTCAAATCTTTACACACAGGTTCGTGCTGTGCTTTCAGTTGTGGCAATAGTGTTTGATGCTTTAGTCGTGTGAATAGTGGTTTTGACATAAGTTGTTCCCTGAAGTATTAGTTGTGTGAACTAAGTTTGTGATTTATGTTATGTAAATACTGTTTTGTTTGTTACCTTAGTTATTTGTTGTTTGTCACTTAAAATGTGTAAATAGATTTCTAATAACAATGTGAAGAGGTTGAGTTTAAATAAAATATGTTACCTTAGGAAATAGTTGTAGTCAGCTTTAGCTGCTAAGGAATAAGAGTTTATAACAAACGTAAAGGTGTTCATTCACATACAGAGACGTATACATAAAGGCATATATATATACATATATACATATATACATATATATATATATCGTGCGGCGTCAAAACGGCCAATGACAAAACGGCTCCGTCAAAACGACCCCGACAAAACGGCCCCGTCAAAACGACCCCGTCAAATCGTCCCCGTCAAAAGGGCCAGCGACATATGGACCCCGTCATATAGGCTCCCGACAAATAGGCTCCCGTCATTTAGGCTACCGACAAATAGGCTCCCGTTATATAGGCTCCCGACAAAAGGGCTCCAGTCAATAAGGCTCCTGACAAATAGGCTCCCGTCATTTTGGCTCCCGACATATAGGCTCCCGTCATTTAGTTTTTTCCACAAAACGGCCCCCGTCATTACGACTCCCGACAAATAGGCTAGCGTCATTTTGGCTCACGACAAAAAGGCTCCTGTCAATTTGGCTCCAGACAAAAGGACCACTGACAAAACCTGACTAAGTCTCCCGGCAAAGCGGTCTGCCAGTGAGAGTTAGCTTATCCAACACTCTTATGTAATACAACCAGGGGCGGAACTACAGTGCCGCCAGACCCCGCAATGCGGGGGGGGGGGGGAGGGGGAGCCCTTTAGGGGCCCACAGCCGACCATAATTTAAAAAATATATAGTTTAAAAATATAATTTTCTTGCATTTTTAACTTGATGGTTGTTATGTAAAAAGATTACTATAGCTGCGATTGGATTATCTTTATTCTATAGACACCACCCCACGCTCTTGTATTCTTTTTCCCTATGTTTTTAAACCACTGTGAAAGCCGAGTCCTCTTTCTCCTACAATCAAACTTATCAAAGATAAGTAAACGTCCAAACCACTTCCATGACTTATTTCCCTTTTTTAAATAGTCAAATAGGGGTGCTCATAAGCTCCTTTAAATAGATTTGCACTAAACAAATTAAAAGGTAATTACTTCTCTTAATAATTATTTTTTATAAAGTACTTACTAAAGAATGACATTGTACAAAAAGGAAATGCATTTAAAATTATTAATATAAATACAAAAAAACTTTAAAATTTACATAAAACGAGACACCATAACTTATACAAAGCTTTCATGTTTTATATATTTTTATACTTTTGACTTACTTGTGATTAAAAGATCTGATAGCAGAGATAAAATAAACTAAAAATTTAAAACAGACTATTGCACTTACACACATGACATGTTGTAATTTGCTTAATTGAAAAAAAAAACAATCATTTTTTCAAAACCCGAACAGGCCAGCAATGAGAATCCTATGTTCTTATTGTGTGTTTGTATATATATATATATATATATATATATATATATATATATATATATATATATATATATATATATATATATATATATGTATATATAGATGTAGATGTAGATGTAGATGTAGATGTAGATGTAGATGTAGATGTAGATGTAGATGTAGATGTAGATGTAGATATGGGGGGGGGGGCTAAAAATATTTTTGCGGGGTGGCCCATTTTTTCTAGTTCCGCCACTGAATACAACGTATGCATCTCTTGTTCGGCAGGCCTTATTTTTATATTTATCTATTATAAAATATAGTATCATTTAATTTAAGGCTCATCTATCTATGACATCCATAATTGAGTCGGTTATAGGCTGTTCCAACTCAGTGTGTGGGGAGAAGGGTCCACGTTATACCTTCCTACCTGCAGTATGCTTGTAGGTTATCAAAACAAAATGCTGTTATCATGTAAACATCATGTATATCATACATGTACACTTCTGTGTTCGCTTTTAAGCAATAGATCTTTACTGTTGTAAATTAAACACTATCAAAACTTTAGAATTGGTGGAATTTAGCTGTTAAGGGCTCGATTTGTTTGTGAATTAATGTTGGTTCATGAAAAACAATTTCGTTCGGGCATTTAAAAGAATTTATAGTGGTATTGGAGGTAGGACAAAATGGTTACTTTTATGCCAATAGTGGTCATTCATTAGTCTGGAGCCAATATGTCGGGAGTCATTTTGTCAAAAGCCAATATGTCGGTAGCCCAATTGCCTGGAGCCAATATGTCGGGAGCCCATTTGTCGGTAGCCAATATGTCGTGAGCCCATTTGTCGGGAGCCCATTTGTCTTGAGCCCTTATGTCGGGAGCCAATATGTCGGGAGCCGCTTTGTCGGGAGCCAATATGTCCTGAGCCTATTTGTCAGGGGTTAATATGTCGGGAGTCCATTTGTCGGGAGCCTAAATATCGGGAGTCCATTTGTCGGGAGCATATATGTCGCAAGTCAATATGACGGGAGCCCATTTGACGGGAGCCAATAAGTCGGGGCCCTTTTGACGGGGCTATTTTGACTGGGTCGTTTTGTCGGGGGTCGATTTGACGGGGTCAAATTAACGGGGCCGTTTTGACGGGGCCGATTTGTCCCGGGCCGTTTTGACAGGGCACCATATATATATATATATATATATATATATATATATATATATATATATATATATATATATATATATATATATATATATATATATATATATATATATATATGTATATATTTATACATATATATATATGTGTGTGTGTGTGTGTGTGTGTGTGTGTGTACTGCCAACCCATGTATTTTAACAGCACAACAACCCATATCTAGCCAACACCTGCATTTTACCAACATGACAACCCATGTTTTTCTGCTGCAGATATTGTACGGGACATTGTGAAAAACTGCAAGTTTACCCCAACCAAACGCGACAGCGTCATCATCCGGCAGATGGACAAAGGCGACTGGTAAAGATTAGGGTTTAGTTAACTCACGTGTAAAGATTGGGGTTTAGTTAACTCACGTGTAAAGATTAGGGTTTAGTTAACTCACGTGTAAAGATTAGGGTTTAGTTAACTCACGTGTAAAGATTAGGGTTTAGTTAACTCACGTGTAAAGATTAGGGTTTAGTTAACTCACGTGTAAAGATTAGGGTTTAGTTAAATCACCTGTAAAGATTAGGGTTTAGTTAACTTACGTGTAAAGATTAGGCTTTAGTTAACTCACGTGTAAAGATTAGGGTTTAGTTAACTCATGTGTAAAGATTAAGGTTTAGTTAACTCACGTGTAAAGATTAGGGTTTAGTTAACTCACGTGTAAAGATTAGGGTTTAGTTAACTCACGTGTAAAGATTAGGGTTTAGTTAACTCACGTGTAAAGATTGGGGTTTAGTTAACTCACGTGTAAAGATTAGGGTTTAGTTAACTCACGTGTAAAGATTGGGGTTTAGTTAACTCACGTGTAAAGATTAGGGTTTAGTTAACTCACGTGTAAAGATTAGGGTTTAGTTAAATCACCTGTAAAGATTAGGGTTTAGTTAACTTACGTGTAAAGATTAGGCTTTAGTTAACTCACGTGTAAAGATTAGGGTTTAGTTAACTTACGTGTAAAGATTAGGCTTTAGTTAACTCACGTGTAAAGATTAGGGTTTAGTTAACTCATGTGTAAAGATTAAGGTTTAGTTAACTCACGTGTAAAGATTAGGGTTTAGTTAAATCACCTGTAAAGATTTGGGTTTAGTTAACTCACGTGTAAAGATTAGGGTTTAGTTAACTTACGTGTAAAGATTAGGGTTTAGTTAACTCACGTGTAAAGATTAGGGTTTAGTTAACTTACGTGTAAAGATTAGGGTTTAGTTAACTCACGTGTAAAGACTAGGGTTGTTTTAGTTAACTCACTGATAAACTCATAAGGTTTAACACATGGCGATGGTCGGGATATAAAGCTCAAAAACTTGTGAAAAAGTTTACATTGTTTTGTTTTGTTAAAGCATTTAGAACTCCTTTCATTTCAATAATTATCTACTGAACCATCCTGATTCTAGTGTCGCCTGACGCTTGAGGCGCCCCCTAGGGCTCTCTGTCCTAGATGGGTTGCTGTCCCAGAAAATAACGTTTTAGTAGGTTAGGTTTAATAATTTATGAGAGGGAGGGGGGGGGGTTGAGGCGTATTTTTTATTTCCTCGCTTTAAGTGAAACTGATAAAAAAAAATGAGGCCGTTAAAAAAAGAGTTTTGTTCGACACTAAATGTTTATTTAGCAACTGGTTTCCACAATAAATATTCAAAGAAAATTTTGATTCTTCAAACTAAAGTTACCTTTCATAGCACAAGTAATGTAAAATATAATTGCCAAGCTGGGTTTAGCAGTTGTGTGTTGGTAAAAAAAATCATGGATTAACTGATTAGATTTCAAACCCAATCAACCGTAACAAGCGTACAACATGTGGTGATGTATTGTACAGTGTGTCGTTTTAGCTGCACCGCCGCAACACACGATACAAAATTGTAAGAACCTGTTCAGTAGCTTCACGTCTGCCTGTACCCTATTATTCTGTGAGGTTATGACGTGTCTGGTCCATTGAAGGCTGGAGGGGCAAGGGGCGGCCAAACTTGCACCATAAAAACGAAATTGAAAGCTTGGAGCCACAAATAATTCTGTGCCGTTCCGATTGATCGAACCAAACGTGTCGACCGTGATACAATCAGTGGCGTGTCTGGCCATCTTGTCATAATCACCAATGTGTCTCAGACAGGAAAAAAAGCAAATGGATTTTTGAAAAAGAATTTTAACAAATATAAAAATCTCCATTATAATAAACTTTAAAATGCATTGAAAATTTAAAAATAAGACTTAGTAAAAGCATCCGTGGTTGAAATGTGCAAAATATTTTGATATTACCAATTTTTTTTCTATTAATGATGTTTGAATTGAAACAAAACGCATTACAATAGTAAAGAAACAGTCACACTCTTGCCCCCCCCCCCCTCCCCACTCCCTATTTATAAAGAATTATGTTTTTGGGTGTGAAAGTAAAGTCCAGCAAATGATATTATTCCCATTATCTAAATTATTATTCGATATGTTTGGCCCTAATTGGGATAGAACATCAAAACGTGATAGCCTTAGATACAAACAAGTTAACAGTTGTAACAGACCCCCCCCCCCCCACTCGCCAGTTTCTACATCATCCTAAGTGGCAGTGTGGCCATCCACATCAACACCACACTGACGGAGGAGGAGTACCCAGCCATAAAGGAGACCCAGCTCATCGAAGAGGCCCTGGTTGAGAGGGAGGCCGCACTGGGGCGCGCCCTGGACAGGACAAAATACGGAATTTACGTCGGCAAAATTGGTGAGACCCCTACATTTTTGCCTTGCTCCTTCTAAAAATGCAAGACCCCCTCCCCCATAAAGTGACGTCATAGTTACCACCCCTTAAAAATTGCTATTGCTGTTATTTTAAGAAACACTAATTAATTACCCCCCCCCCCCCTCTAATCTAACAACGTCACAAAAGTGCGTACCCATACCCATAAGGCATGTGACGTCATTGATTGATGACCCAAACAAACTCGCAAAACAAAATGCTTTATCAGGCTAACAGTGTTTGTTCAACATTTACTTCCCATCAAATGGTTAAACTCGAATATTTTGTCCCTACCAAACTGTCAGTTTATTCAAATTCTGTCCCTGATGTGCAGACGGCGCTAGAGGTCCAGCCTGGAGTCATGAGACCTGGGCTAAGTTGATATTGATTGAGATAAACGTCGCTTTGTTTTCAGATGCAGGAAAAAGTTTCGGTGAGCTGGCCTTGATCAATGCTGATTGTGTGCGTAACGCCACAATCATTGCAGACGAGTCGACGGATCTGCTCTCTGTTGACAGGGATCTTTACAACAGGTGAGGCTGTTTACTATGATCTTTACAATAGGTGACACTGTATAACATGATCTTTACAACAGGTGAGGCTGTTTAACATGATCTTTACAGCAGGTAACGCTGTTTCACGTGCACGGGTTAATGACACGTGCATTGAGTGCTGTCTGTATTTACGTGATCACAGTCTTAATGACAATATTAAATATTGTCTTTATATAAACATATATATATATATATATATATATATATATATATATATATATATATATATATATATATATATATATTTTTTTTTTTTTTATATACCCCTTGTACCAGGTCACTGAGAGCCTTCCAGACCCACGAGTTCGAGCAGAGAAAAGATTTTGTCAGCTCCTTCCCCATGTTCCACTCGTGGGCGCCCCGCTACAAGAAGATGATGGCCATGAGTCTCAAGAAACAGGTGCTGCGGTTTGAGGACACGATCGTCAAGCAGGGGAACGCTGTTGATGGCATACATTTCATCATCAGGTGCTCACTTGGTGGGGCGGGGTGGGGGGTGGTGTGGGGGGTGGGGGTGGGGGAACGCTGTTGATGGCATACACTTCATTATCAGGTGCTTACTTGGTGGGGTGGGGGTGGGGGGTGGGGGTGGGGGTGGGGGAACGCTGTTGATGGCATACACTTCATTATCAGGTGCTTACTTGGTGGGGTGGGGGTGGGGGGTGGGGGTGGGGGAACGCTGTTGATGGCATACACTTCATTATCAGGTGCTTACTTGGTGGGGTGGGGGTGGGGGGTGGGGGTGGGGGAACGCTGTTGATGGCATACACTTCATTATCAGGTGCTTACTTGGTGGGGTGGGGGTGGGGGGTGGGGGTGGGGGAACGCTGTTGATGGCATACACTTCATTATCAGGTGCTCACTTGGTGGGGTGGGGTGAGGGGGTGGGGGGACGCTGTTGATGGCATACACTTCATTATCAGGTGCTCACTTGGTGGGGTGGGGTGAGGGGGTGGGGGGGTGGGGGGGACGCTGTTGATGGCATACACTTCATTATCAGGTGCTCACTTGGTGGGGTGGGGTGAGGGGGTGGGGGGTGGGGGGACGCTGTTGATGGCATGCACTTCATTATCAGGTGCTCACTTGGTGGGGTGGGGGTGGGGTGGGGGTGGGGGTGGGGGGACGCTGTTGATGGCATACACTTCATTATCAGGTGCTCACTTGGTGGGGTGGGGGTGGGGTGGGGGTGGTGGGACGCTGTTGATGGCATACACTTCATTATCAGGTGCTCACTTGGTGGGGTGGGGGTGGGGTGGGGGTGGGGGTGGGGGGGACGCTGTTGATGGCATACACTTCATTATCAGGTGCTCACTTGGTGGGGTGGGGGTGGGGTGGGGGTGGGGGTGGGGGGACGCTGTTGATGGCATACACTTCATTATCAGGTGCTCACTTGGTGGGGTGGGGGTGGGGTGGGGGTGGGGTGGGGGAAAGCTGTTGATGGCATACACTTCATTATCAGGTGCTCACTTGGTGGGGTGGGGGTGGGGTGGGGGTGGGGTGGGGGAAAGCTGTTGATGGCATACACTTCATTATCAGGTGCTCACTTGGTGGGGTGGGGGTGGGGTGGGGGTGGGGTGGGGGTGGGGTGGGGGGACGCTGTTGATGGCATGCACTTCATTATCAGGTGCTCACTTGGTGGGGTGGGGTGAGGGGGTGGGGGGTGGGGGGACGCTGTTGATGGCATACACTTCATTATCAGGTGCTCACTTGGTGGGGTGGGGTGAGGGGGTGGGGGGGTGGGGGGACGCTGTTGATGGCATACACTTCATTATCAGGTGCTCACTTGGTGGGGTGGGGTGAGGGGGTGGGGGGTGGGGGGACGCTGTTGATGGCATACACTTCATTATCAGGTGCTCACTTGGTGGGGTGGGGTGAGGGGGTGGGGGGTGGGGGGACGCTGTTGATGGCATGCACTTCATTATCAGGTGCTCGGGGGCCTCACTTGTTAGAGGGTGGGGATGGATTAAAGCGTTGTCATGAACTGTGTGTTTCTATTCAACACACCCACCGAATTGTTCACTTTTAGCCAGGCTCCACCCACCACAGAACGAGGCTACGATCTCAGGCACGACCCTCAGATGACTCTAATGAGTAAGCCTAATGACTCTAATGAGTAGGCCTACCACCCACCCAATTAGGGCTCCCATTGATTGTTGTAAGGGGAGGGTGAAACCACGGAGGCGTCACTTCTTTGTATTCCATTACCTAGAGAGTAGATTCACACCATCCTGCCCAGGCCGGTCTTAGAAAAATGAGGAGATCTATAGACTATAAATCAGCGTGGGAATTGTATCTTAACATGCTTTGTTTGGCTCTTAATGTATCGAGCACTAGCTTTTCTAGTTTGTGCCGGGCAACTGGCCGCTTGCTGGGTCCCACCCCTTCGGGAAATGAGAGGAAGTAGAGGCTTCGCTGAAAAACTGACGTCACTTTCCTTGTTGGTTAATTAATTTTGTTTAATAAAAAAATGCCCCTCACCTTTCAGGGGTCAGGTGAAGATTCGTGTTGACCCCCAGCAGCACCCCAGCCAATACCAGCACCTGTACCCGCTGGGGGACATCGCCGACCTGGAGAGGGAGAAGGCCAGAGAGCTGCTTCGGAAGTAGGTCAAGGTTAACCTGTCGATAAATTGTACAGCATTTATGTTATAAATTTAACTGAACTTAAAAAAAGTTCACATTTATATTCAAGTTCTGCTAAAACAAAACGAAAGTTTACACATGCTTATCTTATTAATTTTAAAATGAAAATAGTTTGTTAATGCCAAAGTCAGCAACGTGAAAGTGAGACTTGATGCTAATGCTGAATACAAAACAATTACATGTGGTTTTAATGTGTTTTAGAGATGAATCGTGAGCGTCAATTACATGTGGTTTTAATCAGTGTTTCTTCCAGACTTTTTTCTCCGGGGGGGCACTTGAAATTTTCGGGGGGAGGGGGGCGGTAGACTTTCTTCGGGGGGGCGGACACTGTTAAAAGTATATATTTTCTATATAAATTATATAAATTTCATTTCGTTCGGGGGGGGGGGGGGGGCGGTAAAAAATTTTCGGGGGGGGGGGGGGGGCAAAGCCCCCCCGAAGAGATGCCTGGAAGAAACTCTGGTTTTAATGTGTTTTAGAGATGAATCGTGAGCGTCAATTACATGTGGTTTTAATGTGTTTTAGAGATGAATCGTGAGCGTCAATTACATGTGGTTTTAATGTGTTTTAGAGATGAATCGTGAGCGTCAATTACATGTGGTTTTAATGTGTTTTAGAGATGAATCGTGAGCGTCAATTACATGTGGTTTTAATGTGTTTTAGAGATGAATCTTGAGCGTCAATTACATGTGGTTTTAATGTGTTTTAGAGATGAATCGTGAGCGTCAATTACATGTGGTTTTAATGTGTTTTAGAGATGAATCGTGAGCGTCAATTACATGTGGTTTTAATGTGTTTTAGAGATGAATCTTGAGCGTCAATTACATGTGGTTTTAATGTGTTTTAGAGATGAATCTTAAGCGTCAATTACATGTGGTTTTAATGTGTTTTAGAGATTAATCTTGAGCGTCAATTACATGTGGTTTTAATGTGTTTTAGAGATGAATCTTGAGGTTCAATTACATGTGGTTTTAATGTGTTTTAGAGATGAATCGTGAGGTTCAATTACATGTGGTTTTAATGTGTTTTAGAGATGAATCGTGAGCGTCAATTACATGTGGTTTTAATGTGTTTTAGAGATGAATCGTGAGCGTCAATTACATGTGGTTTTAATGTGTTTTAGAGATGAATCTTGAGCGTCAATTACATGTGGTTTTAATGTGTTTTAGAGATGAATCTTGAGGTTCAATTACATGTGGTTTTAAATGTGTTTTAGAGATGAATCGTAAGGTTCAATTACATGTGGTTTTAATATGATTAGGGAGATGAATCGTAAGGGTCAATTACATGTGGTTTTAATGTGATTAGGGAGATGAATCGTGGGGTTCAATTACATGTGGTTTTAATGTGTTTTAGAGATGAACCTTGAGCGTCAATTACATGTGGTTTTAATGTGTTTTAGAGATGAACCTTGAGCGTCAATTACATGTGGTTTTAATGTGACTAGGGAGATGAACCTTGAGCGTCAATTACACGTGGTTTTAATGTGATTAGGGAGATGAATCTTGAGGTTCAATTACATGTGGTTTTAATGTGACTAGGGAGATGAACCTTGAGCGTCAGAGAACAGTCGACAAGAAATCAACCTATCAACGCCGAGCAGTCCCTGTGAGTGACGTGAAGAAAACCAATCAGAAACCTCTAGAACTCTGCTTAGCTGGTGCCATTGATGTTATAGGTGATCAACATTTACTTCGATTGAAAATTTGGTTTCTTTTAGGCCAGAAAAACTGATGTTGAAAAGTCCCAGCTAAGATTTTTTTATGATTTAGCCAATTAGACTATTTATATTAGTCGGGGTTGAATTTTACTTTTTGTTCCGAAAAGTTTCTGAGATGTTTCATGTTTTTACTTTTCCCCTGTGAGCAGGCGACCTGGAGATGGCGATGGGGTTGATGACCTACTCTCAGACCGTCGAATGTACAGAGGAGTCGGTCATTTTCCATCTGGACCAAAGAAACTACGACCGTCTGATCGAGAAGCGAAACCCCGGCGCCCTGGAGATGCTGAGGGACATTGTACACACCAAGCTGACCCTCCACTTCTCGCGGCTGAACGAGGAGACGATCCCACTGTACAGGTACTTCCTCTACACCCTCGACGAGAAGGAGAAAGATGCCAGACTCAATGCCAGAACCCCGAGGTCACGGACCCCCCAGGACATGGACGTCAACGTGGAGAATCTACAGAAAGGGCCGCTTGTTAACATGTACGGTCCGGGCAGCGTTTTTTACCTCATTCGCAAGAGAGCTAAAGAAATGAAGGCTAGGCAGAAGAGACACATGAACAACCCCGCTTCTAATTTTAGATTCGGGGGCGTGGCGGCCAAACCGTCAGTTATGGCTGCCGTGAAAACTTTAGCAACTCTGACCTCAAATGTTTATGGTTCTAGAAATGTGAACACACAGAACGAGGAGCCGACCTCTGCCACAGCCTCCATGATCAACTTGTACGGGGCGGCAGATCCAAAGATGATCACAGAGTTGGATGATGCAGACTATGCTGATGGCGGTGAGTAATGAAAATGTACTTGGTTTATTTTTTCACGCCCCTAAAACTAGTGTTTTGTGTAGCTGTAATATTTCACTGTTTTAAAACCAAAGCAGAAAATTTTGTCTTGATGTCTATTTTTCCATATGGGCCGTTTTGTTTTTAAAACATAACTTTTTAATTTTAAAAAAATGTATGTTGAGCACATCCTCGAGTTGTGACCAGCACACCCACACATGTGACCAGCACAACCACACGTGACCAGCACATCTACATGTGACCAGCACAATTACACGTGACCAGCACACCCACACATGTGACCAGCACACCCACACGCGTGACCAGCACACCCACACGCGTGACCAGCACACCCACACGTGTGACCAGCACAACCACACATGTGACCAGCACACCCACACGTGTGACCAGCACAACCACACATGTGACCAACACACTCACGTGACCAGCACATCCACACGTGACCAGCACACCCACACATGTGACCAGCACATCCACACATGTGACCAGCACACCCACACGTGTGACCAGCACAACCACACATGTGACCAACACACTCACGTGACCAGCACATCCACACGTGACCAGCACACCCACACGTGTGACCAGCACAACCACACATGTGACCAACACACTCACGTGACCAGCACATCCACACATGTGACCAGCACACACACACGTGACCAGCACACCCACACACGTGACCAGCACACCCACACGCAGAGGCGAAGCGACTCTTCCCGGCCCCGGGAATAAACTTTCGATTTGAACCCCCCTCAAACTTTAAATTTGTTTCTCCAACCCATTTTGGCGCCCCCTAAGGTTGGCGCCTGGGGACATATGTGTCCCCCCACCACCCCTCGCTACGCCTCTGCCCACACGTGACCAGCACATCCACACACGTGACCGTGTCTTGACCTGTAATTGTGACGTTATTTCTGTGCTGTCATAAACGTCTGTAAATTTGTAACATTTTGTAACAATGTCACCCTCACAGTACGTGGTTATACACCACGTCATTACAATTACGACTTGGTGGTGTAGGTTAACGGACCAACGTCGTGTGCTTTAACGGACGAACGTCGTGTGCTTTAGGTAAACGGACCAACGTCGCTGCCATATTGTTCCAATGCTGTGGTTATAAATTAAGAGATGATACTATTCTGCAGACGGCTACGAGACGAACTACCTTGACCTTGATGAGCAGTACGACTGGGCTAGCAGTGACACAGCCCTCAGCAAGTTGGAAGAGAGGCTGACCCGTTGGCACAACAGCCTGCCCACCATACAGAAGGGCAACTGTGTCGTCCCACTACACCGGTTTCAGTTTGAGGTAAGTTGGACATGCCTGCCCACCATACAGAAGGGCAACTGTGTCGTCCCACTACATCGGTTCCAGTTTGAGGTAAGTTGGACATGCCTGCCCACCATACAGAAGGGCAACTGTGTCGTCCCACTACATCGGTTCCAGTTTGAGGTAAGTTGGACATGCCTGCCCACCATACAGAAGGGCAACTGTGTCGTCCCACTACACCGGTTTCAGTTTGAGGTAAGTTGGACATGCCTGCCCACCATACAGAAGGGCAACTGTGTCGTCCCACTACATCGGTTCCAGTTTGAGGTAAGTTGGACATGCCTGCCCACCATACAGAAGGGCAACTGTGTCGTCCCACTACATCGGTTCCAGTTTGAGGTAAGTTGGACATGCCTGCCCACCATACAGAAGGGCAACTGTGTCGTCCCACTACATCGGTTCCAGTTTGAGGTAAGTTGGACATGCCTGCCCACCATACAGAAGGGCAACTGTGTCGTCCCACTACACCGGTTTCAGTTTGAGGTAAGTTGGACATGCCTGCCCACCATACAGAAGGGCAACTGTGTCGTCCCACTGCATCGGTTCCAGTTTGAGGTAAGTTGGACATGCCTGCCCACCATACAGAAGGGCAACTGTGTCGTCCCACTACATCGGTTCCAGTTTGAGGTAAGTTGGACATGCCTGCCCACCATACAGAAGGGCAACTGTGTCGTCCCACTGCACCGGTTCCAGTTTGAGGTAAGTTGGACATGCCTGCCCACCATACAGAAGGGCAACTGTGTCGTCCCACTACATCGGTTCCAGTTTGAGGTAAGTTGGACATGCCTGCCCACCATACAGAAGGGCAACTGTGTCGTCCCACTGCACCGGTTCCAGTTTGAGGTAAGTTGGACATGCCTGCCCACCATACAGAAGGGCAACTGTGTCGTCCCACTGCACCGGTTCCAGTTTGAGGTAAGTTGGACATGCCTGCCCACCATACAGAAGGGCAACTGTGTCGTCCCACTGCACCGGTTCCAGTTTGAGGTAAGTTGGACATGCCTGCCCACCATACAGAAGGGCAACTGTGTCGTCCCACTGCACCGGTTCCAGTTTGAGGTAAGTTGGACATGCCTGCCCACCATACAGAAGGGCAACTGTGTCGTCCCACTGCACCGGTTCCAGTTTGAGGTAAGTTGGACATGCCTGCCCACCATACAGAAGGGCAACTGTGTCGTCCCACTGCACCGGTTCCAGTTTGAGGTAAGTTGGACATGCCTGCCCACCATACAGAAGGGCAAGTGTGTCGTCCCACTGCACCGGTTCCAGTTTGAGGTAAGTTGGACATGCCTGCCCACCATACAGAAGGGCAACTGTGTCGTCCCACTGCATCGGTTCCAGTTTGAGGTAAGTTGGACATGCCTGGACAACTTATAAGTTGGGGTAGGGGACATGCCTGGACAACTTATAAGTTGGGGCAGGGGGACATGCCTGGACAACTTATAAGTTGGGGTAGGGGGACATGCCTGGACAACTTATAAGTTGGGGTAGGGGACATGCCTGGACAACTTATAAGTTGGGGTAGGGGGACATGCCTGGACAACTTATAAGTTGGGGCAGGGGGACATGCCTGGACAACTTATAAGTTGGGGCAGGGGGACATGCCTGGACATCTTATAAGTTGGGGTAGGGGGACATGCCTGGACAACTTATAAGTTGGGGTAGGGGGACATGCCTGGACAACTTATAAGTTGGGGTAGGGGGGGCATGCCTGGACAACTTATAAGTTGGGGTAGGGGGACATGCCTGGAAAACTTATAAGTTGGGATAGGGGGACATGCCTGGACAACTTATAAGTTGGGGTAGGGGACATGCCTGGACAACTTATAAGTTGGGGTAGGGGGACATGCCTGGACAACTTATAAGTTGGGGCAGGGGGAGGTCCCACTGCACCGGCTCCAGTTTGAGGTAAGCTCGGCATTTCTGATCAACGTATAAGGGATGGGTTGGGATGGCGATGGGGGTGGGGGGGGGGATGGGGGGGAGATCGGGAATTTTGACAATAAGAATTTGATTTAAAATAAAAAGAAGTGCTAGATTAAAAATGAAGTTTTGAGCTAAGTATTAAATTGAGTGCTAAATGAGTGTTGAACGAAATGTTAAATTAAGTGTTAAATTGAGTGTTAAATTGAGTGTTAAATTGAGTGTTAAATTGAGTGTTAAATTGAGTGTTAAATTAAGTGTTAAATTGAGTGTAAAATTGAGTGTTAAATTGTGTGTTAAATTAAGTGTTAAATTGAGTGTTAAATTGAGTGTTAAATTTAGTGTTAAAGTAAGCGTTAAATTAAGTGTTAAATTAAGTGTTAAATTAAGTGTTAAATTACTTGTTATGCATATTGCTCACTTTAATATGTTTGATATGAAGCACGTAGATCGAGTAAAAAAGGGAGTTAAATAATACGTAGTGTTGTTTAAAGATTGTATTCAATATCCAACTTTATCGCTTGCATAACTCCTCACATTACATATTTATCAAAAGAAAATACATTAAAATATGCATCGTGTGGATTGATGCAGATGATTTAGCAAGGGAAATAATAAAATTGTTTTAACGTTCTAAAGTGAAAATTGAATTATGTCCCATGTACTATAAAGTTTATCACCCTTATGATTCTCTCCCTTTAAAAAAAAACCTGATGCCTTATTAATCTTCATTAACCATCACTCGTTAAATATTTTTTTACCAGGACGAGCATAAGCCCAAACCCGGCAACAAAGTATATGTTAAACTCAAATCTAAGCCCAAACATGTGTCTATATACGCTTTACAAAACACCACCAGGACTGAGGACTTGACCGGCTCACACGACAGACAGAATGGTCAGAACACAAGATCAGTATTAACCAGGTTTGTTCAGTACCTTATTTACCCAGGTAAACACACCTGCTATGTATCAGCGACTAATAACACGAGAATGCTTGATGGTGTATTCATTAACACTGTACTGTGTACCCAGCACCTTGTACACCTCTGTCACATCTTGTACATAGCTGCACTACACACTGCACTACACACTGCACTACACACTGCACTAGCCAGGTACTTTATTTACTTGTACAGCGACAAAAAAAACAAATGTCATTAATAAATTTAATCAATGATTATAGTCAGTTGTTATTATCTAGCAATAAGAGCAGATCTAAACACTAGTCATAAGCTAGTGCTGTTATCATCGAGAATACATTTTAATGTTGCTGTAAATCATATATTATAAATATTTCCACATTTAAACTTCTAAACTAGTATTAACTCAAATTTAAAATAGGAAATATGTTTATGTTAATGCTTCACCCAACCCCTCCACCCCCAGCAGGTTTTAATATTCCTCTTTTATTCTGCACAAAATAGTGTTTTTTTTTTGCATGATATACACACATACGTATATTTTAAATATTTTTAGTCTGTTTAATTACAACTCACTATAAAAATTACATCGAGTTTTTCTACAAATTGTATCAAAGTCGTCAGTCGAATATTGTATTATGATCTGGTTTTGATGATGATGATGATGATGACGATGATGACGATAGTGATGATGATGATGATGCCAATGATGATGATGAAGATTACATGTTTGGTTCACTATTCACTAAGTAGAAAATCCTCAATAACGATGCAGGATAATGTGATAATCTTTATCATTAATGTGATAATCCTTATCATTAATGTGATAATCCTAATCATTAACGTGATAATACTTATCATTAATGTTATAATCCTAATCAGTTGTTAAAATTTTGGTTTAGAAAAAAAAAGGGACTATGTGTTAGATCGGGAGACAAAAATAGAAAAACAAATGTCAAGTCTGTCTTTCTAAAAAACTTTTCACCTTCCACTGCTAATGATTATTTTAAACTTGTGTAAACATGGATGTCTCTTCTTAAAAAGTGCATAGTTTTTTAACGGTCTCGCCAAATTACTGGGACTAACTCAAATGCTTCATGGATTGTATGGTAAGTTGGTAGTTTACAGAAATGTGTCAAATCAATAATTTGTCAAATGACTAATCTCTCAAATCAGTATTGTGTTCAATCACTAATGATCAATGTATTGCATGGATTATTATTTTATTTCCTCAACAGCTTGCGAGTCGTAGAAAATGTAAATGATAGACCTATTGATGACTTATCTGATCACGCAGGTCTGATGTTTCTAATCAAACATTTCCTTCGTGTTTTTTATTTTACTTTTTTAGTTGGTAAACAAATATCCTTTTTAAAAACTGACCTATTTTATTTTATTCCAATATATATATCAGCCTATCATAACTTTTAGTTTAGATGTTTTTATTGATTTTTATTACTTTTTTGAATTATTTTTTGTTGTAATATTTAGAAATTTTAGCCTAGCTTCAAATTTATTTTTCATCGTGTTTGCTGTAAAACTTTTTTTTTTATTTTAAGGCATGTTACACATTATACATTAACTTAATCTAATATTATTTTTCAGTTCTTTGATTGCTAATACTTTATAAATGTAATACTTTCTATTTATAATGTTATAATTATAATAAATTAGCAGTATAATCAGTGCTCCCATAATTGATACAACCAGATGAGAGATCAGCACAGTTGCCAGAGATAACATTCTACTTTTAAAATGTTGACATCTGTTAACAATCATTTAAGCTTGTTTTTGTGTTGTAGCATTTGTCTAACATTTGAAATCAGGCTTTTAAAAAACAGATTCGCTTTACATTAATGTTATATATTTAACTAATAATCAATTTTGATTTTTAAAATATCAGCAAAATGGTTCAGTAAGTTTGAATTTACTACCTTTTTAGTCTTCTCTTCCCCCCCCCCCCCCCCCAACACCCCACCCAATCCAAATGTTACACAAAAGATCCCCATTCACTATGTCTTATAGGCATACTGAGTGCCCCCCCCCCCTTCTTTATGATCCTATGTAGACAGACCACACGTTTTGCCTGTCTAGATGTAGCTAGAACAGTTGTACTGGCTGCAGAGTTGAGGGGATCTACCAGCTGCTGTAGAAAGGCTTTCAAAATAAAAAAAATAAAATAAATGACTGGACGTGTAGGGGAAAATGTGTAAAATATTGTTATGCGATAAAAAATTTATGAAAATATTTTAATAAAAAAAACAGTTGTGAGAGTTTTGATTTAAAGAAAATGTGTAGGGTTGAACAAGAGAGCATTAAAAAGAAATTTGCTATGTTCACATTTGGTTCCATTTTTAAAAAAATGTGCTATGTTCACATTTGGTTTCATTTTTTTCAAAAAAGTTGCTATGTTCACATTTGATTCCATTTTTGTGTTGTTTTTTTTCCCCGTCAATATCAGATCGGCCGAGCACATCTCTGGGTTTACAGCAAGTTAAAGGGCCACGCAGTGAGCACTCGGGTTCGGCAGGGTTTAAACAGGTCAGTATAAGGGTTCGGCAGGGTTTAAACAGGTCAGTACAAGGGTTCGGCAGGGTTAAACAGGTCAGTACAAGGGTTCGGCAGGGTTTAAACAGGTCACTACATGGGTTCGGCAGGGTTTAAACAGATCAGTACAAGGGTTCGGCAGGGTTTAAACAGGTCAGTACAAGGGTTCGGCAGGGTTTAAACAGGTCAGTACAAGGGTTCGGCAGGGTTTAAACAGGTCAGTACAAGGGTTCAGTAGGGTTTAAACAGGTCACTACATGGGTTCAGCAGGGGGGAGTGTCTAAGTTTTGTGACGGAGATAATGTGATGCGGGCTTTAAACAAAAATACAAAAAAAACCACCACCAGCAACTTAAGCTGTGAGTGTACATTCGGCTAGCTAGTTTTACAAGCTATGTTTTAACAACAATCATCAAATCAAATGATTGCTGTTGGGCGTGATTTTAATGGTCTAGAATAGTTCACGTTGGTGCAGACTACTGGAACTTTGCCAGAACAAAATTTAAAGTTTGTGCCAGTCCATCATCTCCGGGATAAGAAAAAATATCTTGCGGCATTTTGCGTGTGTACATTTCAAATGGTGCTAATCATCGCCCTGAAACACAGCCACTGCCCCGTTAAGCCTGGGATAGAACAGGCCTAAACGTCTCATTTGAAACTGCTAAAAACATTTAAAAAAAAAAATAAATGACGACGTGGCCTACAAGTGGTTTTAACTAGAGATATTCTCAAAACGTATTATTTCAACCCGATATTTTGAACCCCAAGATCTAATCGTGACAGCATTTTTTGTCTCAATTATTTATTGAGCTGGGTCAACATTGATCTGATTATTTTTTTTTTTTGTAATTTTCGTTTAAATTTTTAAAGAAATGCAAAAATAACTTCTAAATTTTTAGTTTAAAAAAAGTTGTTCTTTTTTTTTTATGTAGTCCGAACTCCCGCCAAGTTATTATTTTTTTGTCTTAAATCGGGACACCCGGGCAGCAAGGTTTAGTTGTTACATAAGGTCTGGTTTGGGGAAAAAAACACATTTCAGATAAAGCGATAATGCACACTTTATCATTTTAACTTTATCACAGATAAAACACAAACAGTAACTTTACCATTTTGTCTTTCACAGAAAAAACACAAACAGTAACTTTACCATTTTATCTTTCACAGAAAAAAACACAAACAGTAACTTTACCATTTTATCTTTCACAGAAAAAAACACAAACAGTAACTTTACCATTTTGTCTCTATCACAGAAAAAACACAAACAGTAACTTTACCATTTTGTCTTTCACAGAAAAAAACACAAACAGTAACTTTACCATTTTGTCTTTCACAGAAAAAAACGCAAACCGTAACTTTACCATTTTGTCTTTATCACAGAAAAAAACACAAACAGCAACTTTACCATTTTATCTTTATCACAGAAAAAAACACAAACAGTAACTTTACCATTTTGTCTTTCATAGAAAAAACACAAACAGTAACTTAACCATTTTGTCTTTCACAGAAAAAACACAAACAGTAACTTTACCATTTTGTCTTTCACAGAAAAAACGCAAACCGTAACTTTACCATTTTGTCTTTCACAGAAAAAAACACAAACAGTAACTTAACCATTTTGTCTTTCACAGAAAAAACACAAACAGTAACTTTACCATTTTGTCTTTATCACAGAAAAAACGCAAACCGTAACTTTACCATTTTATCTTTCACAGAAAAAACACAAACAGTAACTTAACCATTTTGTCTTTCACAGAAAAAAACACAAACAGTAACTTTACCATTTTGTCTTTATCACAGAAAAAACACAAACAGTAACTTTACCATTTTGTCTTTCACAGAAAAAACACAAACAGTACACGGCGGAGGAATACCAGGCTCTCAAGGCGGAGTTGCGACGTAAACAGAAGGCGTGGCTACCTCTCATGCCACATAGAGCAGCCACAGTTATTTAGTCTTAGACCTTTTCAATTCTGTTTTTAAAATGTTCGGTCAAAACGTGAATCATTACAATTGAAATATACTGTTCTTAATTGACTTGATGGGGAGACATTGATCAAATATTTAAATCACTAGGTAATTCATTATCTTCTTAATTAATTAAAATCTTATTTTAAGAACCTGAACACAAGAATCATTAGCCAGAATGATAAAATTTTAAACATTATAAGAATTGCACGTTTCATATTTTTTAATAACGTATCTTGTACTAATGACAATAAAATTATAACCGAATGTCAATGTACCCCTGTTTTTTTTTGTGTGCAACATGAGTTGGCGTGAGGGAGGGGTGGGGGGAGGGACACAGGGGCGTATGGAAATGTTCTAGTGCCATGAGTTGTTTAGTTTGGAATACAATGAAAATTTGTAAGGAGAAAATACTCAGAACTAACAATTGTTGTGTGTAGAAAAACACAATTTGCCACTGAATGCTCGTCAGAATATGGTTCAGTATTCACCAAAACGCGAGTCTGTTAACATTTGAATCAAATTTTGACCACCCCTCCGAATTTGGATCATTTATTTGAACTCTAAATCTTCTGATGTGTTTCCTCCCTCATGGCCAACTAGTAGATTTTTTTAAAAGTTTCAATCAATTTTTGGTCGCATGCAGTGTGGGTAAATAGATCTTCTGGGGAGAAATGACAAAATATGGGATCTATAAAACGAAACAAACACTCACGAAGGGATTGCGATTTATTTCGTTTTGTAAAGCAGGAATTTGAAAAGGATTGAAATTTTATACATCCAACGAGCCTGCCTGGTTTATTGATAACTACTACTACTAGATTTTTGTTCTTGTGATGTAATGTTTGGGACATGTGCCAGTTTATTCGTGAAATATTATTTTGTAGAATCTGAGCTAAAGAATGGCATTGAGTTATGCCATTCTTTAGCTCAGAGCACATGAGCTAAAAGATCACATGAGGTGATGCCTTTTTTAAGTTAACGGATCACATGAGGTCATGCCATCTTGTGACACATGAGCTAAAAGATCACATAAGGTGATGTCATCTTGTGACACATGAGCTAAAAGATCACATGAGGTGATGTCATCTTGTGGCACATGAGCTAAAAGATCTCAAGATGTGATGCCATTTGTGAACTAAAAGATCACCTAAGGTGATGTCATTTTGTGAGCTAAAGAATTTCATGGTGTGATGCTGGTTAGTTCTACTCATCGTGTGGGTAAATTTTAACATAACAACTTCCTTTCTGGCTCATCACACTAAATGTATTTACGTTAACTTATTTTTTCGAAATCCATAAAAAATTATGGTGCATTTAACAGCACGTAAAGGTACATATAATTATGGAGCATTTATTGGCACAAAAAGGTACAGTGCTTGAAAACTTATTTTAATTTTTTTTTTATCTGGGGCCATCGATCGGCCCATTTCGTGTCTTGTCAGGGAGATGTAGTGGACAATTACTCCCCTTTACACGTTCAATGCTCCGTTTACTGGGGCTCGTTCATAAAACATTAAGACCCCCTCCCCACTCCCCCTCCCCCCTTTTGAAAGTAGGGGTTGTCGTTTTTGTCGATCACAATATTTATCAAATGTGATGTTGGAGAAGGGCATGCAGATTAGGACACACAGAAGAACGAGATCTCGCTGTCTGAGACACACAGAAGAACGAGATCTCGCTGTCTGATACCTCACATGCAAGCTTTGATAACCCACGGAAAAATAAACTTCCGGTCACTAAACTTCCATTATGAATTAACCTCATTGTATCCATGCAAATATTATTACAGCAATGATTACAGCTTTACTCTCTGATTGTACATTCAGATCCTGCCTCATCATTCAGTACTGTTGCATTTGTATAAAATTGTCTTTTTACGACATTGGAGGATGTCTATCTTGAGCCAAAGACCTTCAGAGCTAGTAGGACAGGAAGGGTCACTGTCTCAAGCAATAGCACATCAGAGCTAGGTGGAGATGAAGGGCCACTGTCTCTAAATTTTCGGGAGGGTGGACACTAGTTAAACATTGGGGGTGGGGGGGGGGGTGGGGTGGTAGACATGATTCAGGGTTTGGGGGAGACAAAGATATTCCTGAAAGATACACTGTATAGCACTGTATTTACATTTAAATAACTCAGTTTAATTAAGAAAACAATGGCAAAAATCTTAAAATACATGATTGGTAACGATGGAATCCTCTCAAAATATCCTACAACAACGCACCGGAGGGTACGCTATGTGTATGTCTGTTTGTTTGTCTGTCCTTTATGCAGTACTACATCCTTCATTCTATTACCATGAAACTTAGGGAAGTTGTTGAAAATACTCCTAGTCGTAAGGGGTCATCAATAAAAGACTCCACGTCTTATTAAACAATTTTACAACCCCCTCCATAGTTACACATCTTGACATCTTTTTCTGTTTTTGTAAAGCGACATCAGCAGCGTCATTAAGGACAGGTGGGGGAGGGGCGGCGGCACTTGAATCTTCGGTAGGGAGACACCTAATTGAAACTTCGAGGAGGGGGGGCAGACATGGTTAAAGTAGGCTATATAGATCTAGATCTATTTAGTAAAAGTATACGTTGTCGTTTTTTTTTATTCGTTCGGGGGAAGGGGGGGGGGGGGGTGATGCTCCGAGACAGTGCCGGCGCCAGGTTATTTAGCGCCCTAGGCAAAACTTATGAAAACGCCCCCCCCCAGCACATCTTTTCGAACCCCCATATTATATATATATATATATATATATATATATATATATATATATATATATATATATATATATATATATATATATATATATATATGTGTGTGTGTGTGTGTGTGTGAATGTGTGTGTGTGTGTGCGTGTGTTTTAAAATATTAGACTATTGTTTTAAAATTCTGTTTAGGATCTTGTGGTGCCAACTATTAATTTACTTTGAAAATCTAAATATCGCCCTGGCTAACGAGATTTCTAATTAAAATTTTAAGTTAGCGAAAACAAGACTTAGCCCTATTTAAAAATCGAAATTGCACAGGCGCAGCCCCAAAGGGGGCTTTGGGTTAGGGTTAGTGAATTATACACAGTCGAAATGAAGAATTTTAACTGCTACTTGGCATTACGAGCTTATTTAATTGTTTTCTATATTAATTGTGTGACGCCAAAATAAAAAGGCAAAGTGACTGTTAAAAAGCGCCCCGACCTTTCTTAGTGAGGGAGGTTGGGGCGCATTTTCCCCAACGCGAATAGCTATATAGGCCTAATTTAAAGATGGAGCGCAAAATTGATAGTTCGTCCTGGGCACCTAAATAGATCGCTACGCCTTTGTATATTACCCTGTCTAAAGTTTATATAATGTAATACAAAATATTAATTATTATGTACTTTTTACTAATCGAGATCACACATTTTTGCGCCCCTCTATGGATAGCGCTCTAGGCAACCGCCTAGTTCGCCTTATAGGTAGCGCCGGCCCTGCTCCGAGAGATGCCTAAAAAATCACCGTGCGGCTTCCACCATCACCACGAACACAATATAGAATCTATTTTATTTCAGACTCATGTTTATAGATATAATTTTTTTAGAAAGCAGGAATAATAAAACCAGCGCTATCATTGCATTTTAGTTTAGGCCTCTGTTTCAGTGGCGTAGGCAGGGGGGGGGTTAGGGGCGGTCATAACCCCCCCCCCCCCATAGACCCCTCGGTATATAGAAAAAGTATGAGGGGGGGTGCAAATCGAAAGTTTGAGGGGGGGGGGTGCAAATCGAAAGTTTGAGGGAGGGGTGCAAATCGAAAGTTTGAGGGGGGGGGGTGCAAATCGAAAGTTTGAGGGGGGGGGGGGTGCAAATCGAAAACGAAAGTTTGTCCCGGGTAAAAATTGGAACCCCCCCCCCCCCCCCTTGAGACGATCCTGGCTACGCCACTGCTCTGTTTTGTTTAGTCTAGTTATCACAGTTCAACAGAAATCTAATATAGATTTAGATTTGCGTTTGTGTAGTTTTGATTATTTGAAAAGTAGTCAGATTTTTTAATTGTTAGAATATTCATTATTTTCTATAGCAGGATTAATATTGCAAGCATAGTAGACCCGTCTCGGTAGTAAGTAAGAAAGACTAGGCTTAGGGCCTAGCACTACAATAAACACTATCAGAAATCATACCAAATCAGTTTTGCTGAAGCTAGATGGCGCTGCATTCCTAGCTCTTCTCGTTTTACTCCCTCTTGTTATTGAAAATGTTGCATTTCCTGACTCGAGTTGTATTGTTGTGAATAGTTGATATATTTCAGAAATATTTAAAGATCTGTATACAGTTTAATATGCGTTTCAAATATTTGTTACACATTTACATTAGTTACTAGATCTAATTAAAGGTTTTAATTAGCATAAATTTGTTTCAGTACAATTGTATTGTAGGTCTAGAAATAATTAGGAACATATCCCACTGCATTGGGATAGTTGGGAGAGGCAACAAGTCCTGTTCCGATTGACGAAAATAGCTGTGCTCTGTGTAGTAAGTGTGTTCCCGTTTTTAAGTTCTGTTTCTCTCTTTTTCTTTATAGATTGTTTGGCAAGTAACCTATTGTATTTGAAGTGTAGGTCCTAGCATTAGAATACATCTAATTCTAATCATTAGAATCATTGTAGGCCTAAATGATAAATCATGGCTAGATTCTAGATCTAGAATCTAGATCTAAATGATTATTTAATATTTAATACTAAAAAACTAGGTATCTAGATCTAGAATCTAGTGATTATTGATTATACTAACACATGATTACATATTACATACATACTAACTCTTAACTATAGATTTCTAGATCTGTAGATCTTGATCTAGAATCTGTCTTACCTTAAGCTTTAGGCGACTAGATTCTACTTATTTTATAGGGTCGCACAGTACAGCTCATCTTGAGCTTAGCAACCCATCATTGGTGCGCATATGAAGAAGAGTTCATGTTTCTTAACTGGTATATGAAGGGACAGTGTGGTCACCACTTTGCCCAGCCACCTTTACTTTCCCCAACATAAATTCTATGTCAAGTACCTATCACAAGTACAGTCACAAATCCAAACTGAGATCAGAACTTGAGTTCTTCAGTGCAAGCAGCCAAACACTCAACCAATCGACCACAAGTAGGATAAATAACCTTTAGATTTATTCTTAGGTAACGTAACTCGCTCTTAAAATTTAGATTTTCTATTGTTTAGATGTTAGTATGCATTTTTCATAGGCCTACATACTAGTCTCTGAAATAGGGCTAATCACTTCTTCTGTTTGAAGTTTGATAAATTATTAAATGCACTTTATTAAAAGTTGTCTTTGGTTCTTTTCACCAATACACAAGTACTAAATTATCAGCAGCAGCTTTTATTATTAAAATAATGTATTGTCGGCTAACCTTATTTATAGCAACTAAAATGCTGATAGTACTCCCCCTCACACACATTTTAAAATCTGTGACAATAGAACCACTTGAATACAACTTAAATGAGAATTTTATAGATGTCTGTCAACTTGAGGGGGTGGGGAAGGTGTTGTTCATGTCCATTTGGACATCCACACATTAAAATTTTATAATGGGAATTCCTAAAACATGGTCAGTTTAATAAAAAGAAAAACAAAGAATTTTACACAATTATACACAATATGTATTTATTTAATTGGCAGCACACATAAAACCTATATTTATAAAATGTATAAGCTACTTGATATACTTGGTAATATGAGTAATGACAGTATGGGCTACTAGCTCACTATAGCCATAAAGCTAATTATAATGATAAGACACTGCAGAAGTAATATTTTAAAAACTTTTCTTTCCATACCAATACATTAAATTATAAAATGATTTTAAATTAATACCCTGCTGTGGTATTTGGTTGATGTTAACAAAAACAAAACATTAAAACTACAATTATATAAGTTTATAACAAGCACTCATCATATATATATATTTATAATTAAATTTTCAAACATTTTATTTTTCTCAATACATTCTATTTTTAATATTCAATTAATAAAATACCAGATAAAATAGAAAAGAAAAACTGACTCTAAGCTATTAGCATTACAAGATACACGCCCAACACATTTAATTTATTTATTAGTTCGGAGAGAACAATTATATTTTCTTATCCCCTTGTATACTTCATCTACTCCCCCCCACCACACTCAGGAGTCAGATTTTTTTTCAAAATAATTTTTTTATGACCCCTCTAAACACACGACTTGAACTTTTCGACTTCCATTGTACAATTGTCAAGCTAGATTTAGTATTTGAACTTAATTTGATTTAATGCTGACACCTAGGTATAGAGCAGGGGTCTCCAAACTACGGCCCGCGGGCCGGATGCGGCCCGCGAAATTCTCTCATCCGGCCCGCGGAGATCTTTTTGTCTAAGGAAAAATCGTCTGTTTGTGATGGCTGAGGAACTTTGCCCTGAAAAATTAAAGACATGCCTGGAAGTAACTGGCCCCCGAACTGAAATTTGATGGGTAATGCGGCCCTCGGACTGAAAAGTTTGGAGACCCCTGGTATAGAGTATTGAATGAAAAGTCTTTAGTCTTTATGGCACTAGACTAGGATTAGTGGTTTGGTTCTCCAAGTTGTAGTAAGTGAAACTATTTCAGTCTTAAATACACATGTTTAGTGGTTTACTTCAATTAAGCACAAACAGGCTTTTTGTGGTGTTACTTTAGAAGCTTGGTAGACACAGCTATAGTTGCTAGGGTTAGTTTTAAGAAGTGTTTATTTTAAGAATTTTTTCTTCTTTTTGACTATTGAGCCTTTTATGGCTGTAGCATCCCATGAAGAATTTGTCTAGTTAATTGCTTGTGTGGTGCTTGTTCTCAGATGAATGATAGGCTACCATGAGCATGAGCAGCATAACAAACACTGAAGACTCATTTCACTTCCATGACCAGTCTCCAGTGTCCCTCCCTCCCTTACAATCTCAGTTGGATAGTGGCACTCATGCCAGATTCTATCCCACCTCACATCATCAGGATATGTGAGTAATGGCATTTTTAAATTAACTAGACAGCTCAGTTTGAAAGGTGTTCATATGGAGAAGAAGGACCTAATTTTGAATAATTAATAAACACTTCTTAGTGTTTCAGCTCAGTTGTTGCGCTGTCATGTTTACTTTAATTCTTGTGTGTTTTACCACCCTATCTGTTATTATTTAGCTTGTGATTGTAAAGATGTACAGACAATGTAGTTAGAAAATGTTTACAAATCTCACAACAGTTCTACTTCTCCTGGCCCTTCCTGTTGGACAAGTTTTGCTTGTCACAGCTAGCATCTTAATATTTGTGACAAGTTTTGCTTGTCACAGCTAGCATCTTAATATTTGTGACAAGTTTTGGTTGTCACAGCTAGCATCTTAATATTTGTTACAAGTTTACATGTCAACAGGGTTTCTTTCAGACATGACATTTTTCTCAGGGTGGGTGAGGGGCGGACACTTGGTAAAGTATATATTCTCTATAAAAATAAAAGTTATAAATATTTTCCAGGGGAGGGAGGGGGGAATAGTTGGTGTGTAGACACCCCCCCCCCAAGAGATGCCAGAAAGTAACTGCATGTAAAATCAACCATTGTTGTATTTAAACAGAAAGCTGGCAGGGTGGGATGTTGGCCCTTAATATGGAATCTGTGTGGGGAATAGAAGGCATCCAGCTTTACTGACACTGTTTTGTTAGAGAGCTCAAACATGTGGTTTAGTATCAGTTTGTTGGTAGTTCTAAATAGATGTTGTAGCAGCAGATCAGACCCAAGTCTTGTACATTATTGAGTCAAGCACCAGTCTATATTTAGTCTTTAAACTATAGGATGATATGGGTCTCTCAGCTGGAGATAATTTGGTGATACTTAATAATACACTCAACATTTAAAACCTAATGCCCATCTATAGAAAAAACAAGAGATTATGATATACTTAAGGTTTTCCCAGTTGAAATAGAATTATCGACCTGTAAGACCGTTAATTGAATGTTTAATATCTAAAAGAGGCGTGTGTATTATTTATTCATTCAGAGGTTGCCGGCCGCAAAGTTAAGAATTATGTTCGTGAAACCTGGTGGAGAAAATAATCAGCTAAATGGGAGATAACCACTATAGTAGGCCTACAGTAGTGAGGGTTTTGTTCCCTAGAGAAAACATCTTTTTTTTTTTTTTAGTGAGTGATAGCTACAGCATTTTGAATATTGAGGTTCCAGATTACTAATTCCACAACAGTTACACATGTTTGTATTTCAGGGTATTTTAAATATACATTTCTCTGACGTATAGAAATATTTGCTTTGACTTTCTCCATTACTCTACATTTTTTTTATTGGCCGGGTTTCAAAATATAAGCTTTTTAAAAACATTTAATAAGCTTACGGTGGCATTGCTCTCCCCTCCCCAAATTACACCTGGACCCTTAGTTCACTTCACAGAAACTCAATTACGTTGATATATCACAGCGATTTGCTCTCTTGATTTGGCAACCATTTTCTTTTGCTGGTGTCTCCATTGTTTGATTTGTGCAGGGGAGTCGAATGTTATGTTTATGGTTATTGTTTGATATCTTAAAAAAAGGGTTATAAAACAAGGAAGCATAGATGCCCACTTCATGTACTTTGTCGGATCAAATATTTTCATAACGACACCCCACTAGCGCGTCTTAAAACTTTATTTATTGATTACTGCGGTATTCTATTAGGCCTACAATTTACAAAAACAGTTATTGAAGATGCGAAATAACGGCTTAAATTCAGTTTTTAACATTACTTTAACACCGTCTGAACTCCTTCACCCCCCCCCCCCCCCCCTCCTCATCACACATCTCCACAAAGATACACTCCCCTCTCCCCCTACGAGTGTGACGTTGTTTATGGAGGACACCTTACACACAATTTTTCGAAAATCTTTTGGCCTAGTTTGTACACTCTTTTGATCAAAGTCTAGAAATTAAGGAAATTTGCAAGCATAACTTTTCCGCTAAACTCCTATCGAATATATTTTCTTGCGATTTTCAACTAATTTTTTTCCCAAGTCGCTAGCAAGCGCTAACGGCATTCCACTGTTGATCAACCCGCAGGACAACAAGGGAAGCCAAATCCTAGCCAATCAAAACAGCGAGGACGCGGCCTATATTTAGGCGTATTGTCCCATGCGTTCCATAACGGTGCGTTATTGACAAACGTCGCGGCTGTGTGGGTGCAGTGAGGAAGTGCTGTTTTTTTCTTTAGGATAATATGGTGGAACATGTTCTATTCGGATTACTTGTTAGGACTGCTGTGGGAAATTTTACAGCCGATTAAATATTTTGTAAGGAGTTTATTCTAGTTTTTAGGCGTTGGTAGCTCATGGCATGCTTTTAATTCGGCAGTGCCCTAACCAGGTCACTGCATCATTGATCGTTGAATTTTTATTATGGTGAAGGCACTTCCGCGGTGCAACTACTTCGACGAGTTGAATTTAAAATTTAAATTGCATTAAGAAAATCCACTTAGATTTCTAGATCCAGAACGAGAATCAAGATAAATTAAAAAATCTAAATAGTATTTAGATCTATATGATATAGAATCTAAATATAGAAAAATATAGATCTAGGCCAAATGCTAAATGAAAATGACTTAGTTACTGTTTGTTAGGCCCATATTAAATTTTTTTTTTTAATCGACACTTTGGCGGCTTTTGGCCTTTGAATCCAGAACAAGACTGGCAGTCTAGACTAGGCCTACCAAATTACCATTATACTATAACTATATTATACCAATGTAATCACCAGGAACCATGCAATCAATATGCATTGCATTACAATTTTTATGATTATAGTTATACTTAATGAATTAGAGAAGGTTACCTTGTTTAATGTTAGTGTTAGCATTACTAAAGTAAAACAAGGTAGGCTAATAATATTTAATAAGGCCTATTGCAGTTCCCTAAGAATAAGATTGACAACATATTTAGTCCTAATTATGGAATTAAAGGCTGTACCAATCTAAAACAATAATTTGTCTTTAATTGGCACAATTTATTTAAAAAAAAATGTCTAGAAACTTCTTAGATCTCACAGTTGAGCTGGCTGTACCAATTTCAATGAATAAACTTCCAAGAAGTATTTGTATATCTTAATTTAAATTTAATACCATGAGGTCCCACATTTTTCTGGCATTGAACAAATTGTCCATTAATACAAGACTAGTGGTGTTTTCATTCATTTAGTTGAGGGCACCTCAAACATTACTGTGAGGGTGGGGGTGAATGGAGATCTTCCACCAGTTGTGAGGGTGGGGAAATGCAGCACCACCAAATCTGAGGGCAGTGGTGATTAAGATGATACTAGCCTGGTTATAGTTTGGAATTAACAAACACAAGTCCTATCCAATAGATAATATCCTCAATTAAAATTCACACAATCAACTTCCTACCCAACTAATCTATACTGTTCCCTTGCTCTACATATCTCTGACCGTCTCTTTCACACTACTAACTCTGACCCACGCTTCAGTGGTCAACTGACCGTCCCACGTGACCGGCCAGCTCCTGTGTTTTTATTGGTCAGTCTAACCAACTAGCTATAGTCTGTTCTACCATACTATCTTGAATTAGCGTCATCACAATTATCTAAACCAAAATCTGTTCAACAGATGAAATTACTGCTGTGAAGCTGACTATAATATTGGTGTTTATGGTCATTTCACACATAGTACATTTTCTTTATCATCATTTGTATTAAACTGCATTTATTTGCTTGCAAATAATAATTTTTACATGCAAGAAGACTCAGTCTTAATAGAGTGATTATTTGGCTTTTATCCGCAGTGACCCAGGGAATATGGATTACATGCAAGAAGACCCATACTCCTCTCACAGATTTGCTCCACATGACCCTTATTACAGTGGTGGAAGTGGTGGTGGGGGTGGATATGAAGGAAACTATGGTAACAACACATCATTTGAGAGAATGAGTGAGCATTCAATCCATAGTGACAGAAACAGAATGGTATGTTGTCATCTGTCCTGTTATAATTCCTTTTTTTTTCTTCTTGATCCTGCCTACACATTTTATTTGGATCAATGTTATTGTTCCAGTTTTCCAATGCAGCAACTGTTTATTTTCTTTGATGAATGACAAAGGTTAAACATGTAATTCACTGAACCAATACATTTGAAAATGTAATTAATTTTGTAACTAGGTTTACATTAGGCTTGAACTTTCAATAAATTACATTTTGTATCTCTCAAAATCAACACATTTATTTTTAAAAATTTTTTTACCAAGTTGTTCACGTCCAATTTCCAGGTGAAGAATTATGCAGAAATACCCAATGGTGGCCCTTATGGAAGCAGTAACAACATTTACAGATCTGACCAGCAGCTGAGAGCTTCCCCACTACCTGCCAGGTCTTTAGATCCCAACGATTATGCCCATCATGGTAGTGGCGATGTGGAGGGAAGAGATTATGAGCGGGAGGCACCACACAATTACTTATCATATGATTACTATGATGATGGGGACACACCATCTGTAGTTAATCCAGGTTATGTTGAAGAAAACCCTCGCTCATATGATCATGTCCCATCACATCCCTCCCACCATTTTGATGATGAGGAATTGCATGCTGGCTTTGGGCAAAGGTAGATAGTGGCCAGATTAAAAGGAGGTTTAGATGATCTGAATTTTAATAATTTATTGAAGTTAAATACCATATTGGCACTTTACTATTCTCAAAATGAATCAATTATAATTTGACATGAATGAACTAAAGTTTTATGAAATAGAAATTCATTTCACCCTCCTTGAGCTTGCTAGATAACACATTACCTTCTGGAATAGTTAACTAATATTTATTTTTAAAAATTTTATTCCACCTCCCTTGAACCTTTTATATACAAAATGTATCTATATTCTGCTTATGAAAACAGTATTAATTTTAAACTATTCAAAAAGTGTACCTATGTTACAAATTAGTATAAAAGCTACTTCTAATGTTGGAGTCAATGATCTACCTTTGTATATGTGCTATTTATCTGTGAAGTTGCATGTCATCCCTAGTCAACGTTCATATTTTGAATTATTTTTTTTACACTAACAAGTAATGCATTAATGGAGTAAAAAAAAATCTACCATTCAATGATATTAATTTTTATGATCTTTTTCACTTGTAATTTTCCTAACTAAAACTTGTAATCAAATATTTTTATTTAACAATGCTTCCTTAGAATTTTAAAGAACCCCTTATTTCTAAATCTTTTAACTAAATTAGTAATGAACTTGCTAGTTTTTTCTGTAGTTAGCTAGAATGTTTTTTTTCTAATATAACTTTAAATAATATCTTTAAATAACTTTTAAATAACAGTTATAAACTACAGGGAAAAAAATTGTTTGATGTTTAATTATTATCTCCCTTTTAAATTTAACTACTGTGATTTTTGTTGTATAAGTTGGGCATGCATAAAACATTACATTTGATAGCTATGACATTTTTTTTTACTTCTCTAGACAGCTAAAAACTAATGTGTATTAAAAATAGTTTAAAAAGTTAGATGTTCAACCATTCAGTAGCAATTTATAGCTAATTCAACTTGGCTAACCACCTACCTAAGATTTTAATTTGCTCTTTCATAGCAACGACCTCCAATTTTTATGCTCATATTTCTGATAAATATTGCTTATGAATGAGTATGTATTCTTAATAACCCAGTCTAAACAAGACAATATATATCAATATTTATTTTCATTTTATCTTGAAATATTAGAAAATATTATACTAATAGACTAAATTTTATGCAAACAAATTTTTTATTAATGTGAACATGTATTTTCAATTGTTTTTGAAAAAAAATACATCAGAAAAATTCCCACTAACAGATCAATTGCTGACAACAACATGAAATTCATTTCATTTTTCAAGTAATGAATATGGGATCTAATATTTGTATTTAAATTTATTTTAGAGATATCTCCTATCAAGGCAGTCATAGCAGTTTTCATGGAACATCTGGGGTGGATCCTCACTTAAGTGGTAACTACAATGATCCATATGGGGATCCTAGAGACCATTACCAGGAGGAACCACCCAGGTACAATGGTGGAGTTCACTATCCTGAGGATTCCTATGGTGGGCAAGGACCTGACTACATTGATCAAAGGGGAGGCTATGATGATGATCCTCAGGGCTACCACGATGATCCACAGGGCTACCATGATGATCCACAGGGCTACCATGATGATCTTGAGCCTCCGAGACCAGAAGACTATAGAGATATCCACAATAGATCAAGAAATTCTCACGATGAGCCTTACTTGGACTCATTTCAGCCACCCCCCAGCCATCCACATCACCAAAATACATCTTTTCATGACCTAAGACATGATTCATTTCAAGAGCCATATGATGTGCACCCTCCTCCACAACATCACAGTCAGTATCTAGAGCATGATAGATACTCAGATGCCTCTCAAGAGCATCAGCAAAACTTTGAACCACCAGGGAATGGTTATGATGATGAGAATGATCAACAGCGCAGATATGATGGATTACCTTTAGTAAGACAGCATCCTTTTGCTGATGATCCATTCCAAGAACAGAACAGCAGAGAAGCAAAACATATTCTTCAGGAAGACCCATACTATCGTGGTCAATCCCCAGCTGGAGGTAGTGATCTTTACTGTTCATATTTTTACGGTAATATGTTGTCTTTTCTCTTCTAGGTGTCTGCTAACTCAGCATGTTGGATGAATAACACAAGGATATGTAAGTGTTACTCATTGCCTGTGACATGCCTCAGTGAACAACTAACTACTGTGTAGTCTAAGAAATTTTTAAACTTCATTAATAATCAACTCAAATGATTATTTACCATCTGAAAAGAATTGCATGGATCAGTGATCAATTTTGATTATTTTTGTGTCTCAGATGAATAAAATAATTTCTTACATAAACTTTTATGTGTAAGGTTGGAATCGAGAAGTCACTTGACTGTTTCACATTAAGCTAAATAATTAACTGCTTTTGTGTTGTTTTAATAGTGACCTGAACTTATAAAATTATAAGTTTTGACTAACTATGGTACTGCGTGATATATAATGTATTATATTTGTTTATTATAGATATGCGTTAAAAACAGTTTGCTGTTATTATGTGCCTACTAAAATTTATTATGGTTATTTACTATAGTTAAATACAAATCTAACAGACAAAAATATAGTTTGATCTAACATTCTGTACAAACATTTTTTATTAAATATTTTTGAAAATTAAAATAATTGATCAACTTATTTCCGATTGCTACTCCTTATATTATAATTAAATTAGTTTTATCACTCTTGTAATGCTTGTGTTTTTTTAAGTTAACACGATCATTTGTTTGATGTAGAACATTACAATAGTTACATGTAATTAATTTAATTGTAAATAATTTATTTAAGGTATTTTTAAAAGCGTTAAAAAGAAGTTGATGTTATTAACAGGTCCAGAACCTGTCCCATATGATGTAAGAGGACCAGTACGTGATGACCATGATTTGTCTTATGATGAAAGAGATGGGCCAGATCCATATTCACAGAATGTTCTTGGATATAATGGTAATAACTCCCTTTATTTGTTGCATACAGGGTCTCTAGCATGATTTACAAAAACTCAAATGTAAATTTGTCAGAAAACATTTTTCCACCAAAAATTTTGTTTAGAATAATTTCAGTATAGAATGTCTAGCAATGGATAACTTTGTCAACAAACTACTCCTGAATGTTTAGATTACCCACCAGAGGATCCATACTTAAGTGAAGCAAGCACAGTTAGACGGATGGAGCGACTCACTCTTGGAGCCCCTCCTGAAGGGCATCATACACCATCTATAGATGGCAGAGGCCTTTGTAAGTACATTTATCATTTTATTAAGGTTTTCATATTCAACAACATTAAAATACAGTGCAACTAAGTTTCAGCAATACAATTAGAAAGTGTTCAGTAAGAGTGAAGTAATGTTTGTATTGCTGTTGGAAAATTATTTTTGAACTCTGTACATTGTAAATGAAAAAAACAACATAAAATGTTTGTTTTTCTAAATCTGTTTTCATTATTAACCTAATAAATATTGTAAAATGCTCCAGCTCACTCAATGCGCCAACCAGATCTACAGGAAGTGATAGACTTTCTTAGTTCACCTGATGACAGCACCAAAGCTAGTGCTGCAGCACATTTGCAGCATCTGGTGTATATGGATGATGCAATGAAAGCAAAAACCAGGTAATTACCCTTGAATCAGAGATCATATTTTTATAGATATCCAGTGTTCCACTTGAGAAATTTGCACGCCAAAAATGAATACAAAAAAATTCTCTTGCCCTTTTAGAAAAATGTTGGAAACCTTTTTAATCAAAAAAGGAAAAGTTTTTTTTTCCTAAGGATTAATTTAATAAATGAAACAAAAATTTTCTGAGACATGCGCAGCTCTCATTTCATTACTTTTACTATTAGTGAGGCTTATGACAAGCTTAAAATATGAAAACCTTAAAATAGCTTAAAGTTTTTGCTCTCCAACTCCAACATTTCTATTCACTTAACTGGCGTTAAAATATTCTTTGATAACAAAAGGTTTATATTACTATATTTCTTTTACCACTTTTGAGTAGGGCATTAAAACTACCCCTTTAACATTCCCAGGAGTATTGGAGGTATCCGACCTTTAATTCGACTCTTGAGCCATGACCTGGTAGAAGTACATAAGAATGCTTGTGGTGCCTTGCAAAATCTTTCTTATGGCAAAAACAACAATGATAACAAGGTTTGTTTAGTACCTCAGTTATTTGTTATACACTGTATACAGGCTAAAGTTATCTCAGTAATGTTTTTAATTATTCAAAAAGGGCTCATTAGAATTGTTGTGAATAGTAATGTATTAAAACTATCTGGCTGTAAAATTGTATTTCTTGACAATCTCAAGTGCTATATATATATATTTTTAATTTTCCTGTTGCTACAGAGAGCAATCAAAAATGAAAACGGCATTCCAGAATTAATCAGATTGTTGAGAAAGACAGACCAAGAGGATGTAAAAGAATCTGTTACTGGAGTGTTATGGAACCTTTCATCATGTGATGTATGTCAAACATTTTAAAAGCTGTTAATTGTGTATTTTTTAAACTGTAGCTGTACCCAGTTTCTTTATTAAAACATGTTGACTATATGTAAATAATGCATAATTATTTTTTCTGATTGAAAATTTGGAAGGACCTGAAGCAATCAATAATTGATGATGGCTTGGCTGTGCTGGTCAACTCAGTCATCCTAAAATGTTCCAGCAGAAGTCCAATCAACCCGTCACCTAATGAGCTTCCCTGGACAACTGTTTGTAGAAATACCACAGGAATTTTAAGGTGTGTCCATCTCACATTTTTTTATGTGGATTTTGAATTAGTTTTTAAACTTAATTTTGGTTTCTTAGACCTTGGTGGTAAAATCAACTTGTTATATTTGCAGAAATGTTAGTTCAGCTGGATTGAATGCAAGAAAAAGATTGAGAGAGTGTGAAGGTCTGGTCAATGCATTGATAAACATTTTAAAAATGGCAGCTGACAATATGTCCACTAATGACATTGATAACAAGGTGGTGGAAAACACTGTCTGCATTTTACGCAATTTGTCTTACCGAATTCAAGAAGTTGTGGATCCAGATTTCTTTAAGAACAGAACTTTACCCAGGCAGCAGAATCAAGGGAAAGGAAAATCTGGGAAAGGTAATGCTCAAAAATAATTCCTAAATATTTACTTACTGGATACTTGTACGTTTTTTGATAATTTAAAATATCTACTTCATTTTATACACGTTCTACATTACAGTTAATGAATGATCAACTTGTTAATCACACTCTAGTCCTTGTTGACTTTGTTGTACACCTAGACTTCATCCACTAACATATACTCAACAACTATACACCACCTAACAGACACAACTGACCATTTTGTGACTTTAAATAGCTGATTAGATACATTCACAATACTATATACATGTTGAAGTTCAATTTGTAAACTTACTTTAGTATTCTATGTAGTTTAAAATCACTTCTTCCATGGTTATCAACAAAATATTACTGGAAGATACTAGTTTTTACTAAGTTTCATATTTTCTGTGGAGTACATGATAATGGCATACATACAACTCTTTGACAGACAGCAATGCAGGATGTTTTGGAAACAAATCTACAAAAGCCAAAGCTGCACAAGGGGGCAAGACCAGTAACCAGCCAAGCAGGTGTGTATTTTCAGCACATTTTTTGTCAGGAAATTTCTCAGCAATGAAAGTAGGCTTACTCTGTTTGGGTGGCAATAGTCAAGTTTGTTTGGTCTATTACTTGTACACTTTTACATTGAGTTCTGAGGAAGATCTAGTGTGACTGATTATTGTGCTCCAGCGTCCAAATTTTTCAGATGAACTACATCTGTCATGGGAAGCTGGGAAGTTTTTTTTATTACCTGGAGTTTTACCTTCTGTTTATTTAATCATTTAATAAAAGAAATCTGTATTGTATTATAAATCTTGGTTATAATTCTTTCTAAAAATCTTTAATGGTTTGGTGTGATGTTCAAGATTTCCTATTTTAATTAAAATAATTGTGATTTAATTTTAAATTAAAGTACTTTGAGTTTGAAACTAAAATTGTTGCTTGAAATGATTTTTCAATGCTATTAAAATAAATGTTGGGCTGTAATTTAAAAATTTAGGACACTTTCTTTCTCCTCCATAGTGCCCCACCTCAGTTACCAGCAGCTTCAGTCCAATACCGCTCTCTTTGGGGATCAGAGATTCACACATTATACTCTACTGTTTTAAAACGTTGTACTAATCCTATCACTATGGAGGCGGCAGCAGGAGCTATACAAAATCTTACAGCATGTGATTGGCAGGTAGGTCACTATCACAATTTATGAGGGATAAAATTATCAAATTATTGTTTGGCTTACATTACCCTCAGTACAAAAAATGATATATGTATATTTTTATATATATCTATATATATAAAGCAAAGTGGTCAAGTGCCCGATAGGGCACTTCCCGGCGCCGCAGGCGCGTCAAATTTGGCACGATGGTGCCTTCGGGCAATAGAACACGAAGGCCGGTGACGGTTGGCCGAAAAGTCTACGGAGAAGGGGTCAAAACTGACCTCGACTGACCGGCGCCTTATATGGGCTATATTACGAAAAAAAATTTCCTCCGACGACCCCCCTTGAAATTTTGTGAGGTGGTAGGAGAACACCTTGGGGTGTCACAAAAAACTCGCCATGTCCGGGAAAAATCGGGAAATGGGTCAAAACTGACCAGTCGTATTTCCCTATATAATCTTTGTATTTTATGGGAAAAACAGAGGGTCATTTCAAAACGGATTTTAGGGCACTTACCCTGTTTACATCTGGCTAATTTTTGGCATGTTTATAGGTAAATGGCTTGACCGTAGGGCAGACCTGTCGGTCTTACTCAAAGCCCTCGACGAGGGCTAAAAAGTGACCGCGAGTGAAATTCTCTTTATATGAGCTCTATTACGAAAAAAAATTTCCTCCGACGACCCCCCTTGATATTTTGTGAGGTGGTAGGAGAACACCTAGGGGTGTCACAAAAAACTCGGCATATCTGGGAAAACTTCGTAAAGCGGTCAAAACTGACCAGTTGTATTTCCCTATATAATCTTTGTATTTTATGGGAAAAACAGAGGGTCATTTCAACGCAGACTTTAGGGTACTTAAGCTCAGTATATCTGGCTAATTTTTTGCATGCTCCTAGGTCAATGGCTTGACCTTTAGGGAAAACTGTCGGTTACACTCAAAGCCCTCGACGAGGGCTAAAAAGTGACCGCGAGTGAAATTCTCTTTATATGAGCTCTATTACGAAAAAAAATTTCCTCCGACGACCCCCCTTGATATTTTGTGAGGTGGTAGAAGAACACCTAGGGGTGTCACAAAAAACTCGGCATATCTGGGAAAACTTCGTAAAGCGGTCAAAACTGACCAGTTGTATTTCCCTATATAATCTTTGTATTTTATGGGAAAAACAGAGGGTCTTTTCAACGCAGACTTTAGGGTACTTAAGCTCAGTATATCTGGCTAATTTTTTGCATGCTCCTAGGTCAATGGCTTGACCTTTAGGGAAAACTGTCGGTTACACTCAAAGCCCTCGACGAGGGCTAAAAAGTGACCGCGAGTGAAATTCTCTTTATATGAGCTCTATTACGAAAAAAAATTTCCTCCGACGACCCCCCTTGATATTTTGTGAGGTGGTAGAAGAACAACTAGGGGTGTCACAAAAAACTCGGCATATCTGGGAAAACTTCGTAAAGCGGTCAAAACTGACCAGTTGTATTTCCCTATATAATCTTTGTATTTTATGGGAAAAACAGAGGGTCATTTCAACGCAGACTTTAGGGTACTTAAGCTCAGTATATCTGGCTAATTTTTTGCATGCTCCTAGGTCAATGGCTTGACCTTTAGGGAAAACTGTCGGTTACACTCAAAACCCTCGACGAGGGCTAAAAAGTGACCGCGAGTGAAATTCTCTTTATATGAGCTCTATTACGAAAAAAAATTTCCTCCGACGACCCCCCTTGATATTTTGTGAGGTGGTAGAAGAACACCTAGGGGTGTCACAAAAAACTCGGCATATCTGGGAAAACTTCGTAAAGCGGTCAAAACTGACCAGTTGTATTTCCTTATATAATCTTTGTATTTTATGGGAAAAACAGAGGGTCATTTCAACGCAGACTTTAAGGTACTTAAGCTCAGTATATCTGGCTAATTTTTTGCATGCTTCTAGGTCAATGGCTTGACCTTTAGGGAAAACTGTCGGTTACACTCAAAGCCCTCGACGAGGGCTAAAAAGTGACCGCGAGTGAAATTCTCTTTATATGAGCTCTATTACGAAAAAAAATTTCCTCCGACGACCCCCCTTGATATTTTGTGAGGTGGTAGAAGAACACCTAGGGGTGTCACAAAAAACTCGGCATATCTGGGAAAACTTCGTAAAGCGGTCAAAACTGACCAGTTGTATTTCCCTATATAATCTTTGTATTTTATGGGAAAAACAGAGGGTTATTTCAACGCAGACTTTAGGGTACTTAAGCTCAGTATATCTGGCTAATTTTTTGCATGCTCCTATGTCAATGGCTTGACCTTTAGGGAAAACTGTCGGTTACACTCAAAGCCCTCGACGAGGGCTAAAAAGTGACCGCGAGTGAAATTCTCTTTATATGAGCTCTATTACGAAAAAAAATTTCCTCCGACGACCCCCCTTGATATTTTGTGAGGTGGTAGAAGAACACCTAGGGGTGTCACAAAAAACTCGGCATATCTGGGAAAACTTCGTAAAGCGGTCAAAACTGACCAGTTGTATTTCCCTATATAATCTTTGTATTTTATGGGAAAAACAGAGGGTCATTTCAACGCAGACTTTAGGGTACTTAAGCTCAGTATATCTGGCTAATTTTTTGCATGCTCCTAGGTCAATGGCTTGACCTTTAGGGAAAACTGTCGGTTACACTCAAAGCCCTCGACGAGGGCTAAAAAGTGACCGCGAGTGAAATTCTCTTTATATGAGCTCTATTACGAAAAAAAATTTCCTCCGACGACCCCCCTTGATATTTTGTGAGGTGGTAGAAGAACACCTAGGGGTGTCATAAAAAACTCGGCATATCTGGGAAAACTTCGTAAAGCGGTCAAAACTGACCAGTTGTCTTTCCCTATATAATCTTTGTATTTTATGGGAAAAACAGAGGGTCATTTCAACGCAGACTTTAGGGTACTTAAGCTCAGTATATCTGGCTAATTTTTTGCATGCTCCTAGGTCAATGGCTTGACCTTTAGGGAAAACTGTCGGTTACACTCAAAGCCCTCGACGAGGGCTAAAAAGTGACCGCGAGTGAAATTCTCTTTATATGAGCTCTATTACGAAAAAAAATTTCCACCGACGACCCCCCTTGATATTTTGTGAGGTGGTAGAAGAACAACTAGGGGTGTCACAAAAAACTCGGCATATCTGGGAAAACTTCGTAAAGCGGTCAAAACTTACCAGTTGTATTTCCCTATATAATCTTTGTATTTTATGGGAAAAACAGAGGGTCATTTCAACGCAGACTTTAGGGTACTTAAGCTCAGTATATCTGGCTAATTTTTTGCATGCTCCTAGGTCAATGGCTTGACCTTTAGGGAAAACTGTCGGTTACACTCAAAACCCTCGACGAGGGCTAAAAAGTGACCGCGAGTGAAATTCTCTTTATATGAGCTCTATTACGAAAAAAAATTTCCTCCGACGACCCCCCTTGATATTTTGTGAGGTGGTAGAAGAACACCTAGGGGTGTCACAAAAAACTCGGCATATCTGGGAAAACTTCGTAAAGCGGTCAAAACTGACCAGTTGTATTTCCCTATATAATCTTTGTATTTTATGGGAAAAACAGAGGGTCATTTCAACGCAGACTTTAAGGTACTTAAGCTCAGTATATCTGGCTAATTTTTTGCATGCTTCTAGGTCAATGGCTTGACCTTTAGGGAAAACTGTCGGTTACACTCAAAGCCCTCGACGAGGGCTAAAAAGTGACCGCGAGTGAAATTCTCTTTATATGAGCTCTATTACGAAAAAAAATTTCCTCCGACGACCCCCCTTGATATTTTGTGAGGTGGTAGAAGAACACCTAGGGGTGTCACAAAAAACTCGGCATATCTGGGAAAACTTCGTAAAGCGGTCAAAACTGACCAGTTGTATTTCCCTATATAATCTTTGTATTTTATGGGAAAAACAGAGGGTTATTTCAACGCAGACTTAAGGGTACTTAAGCTCAGTATATCTGGCTAATTTTTTGCATGCTCCTAGGTCAATGGCTTGACCTTTAGGGAAAACTGTCGGTTACACTCAAAACCCTCGACGAGGGCTAAAAAGTGACCGCGAGTGAAATTCTCTTTATATGAGCTCTATTACGAAAAAAAATTTCCTCCGACGACCCCCCTTGATATTTTGTGAGGTGGTAGAAGAACACCTAGGGGTGTCACAAAAAACTCGGCATATCTGGGAAAACTTCGTAAAGGGGTCAAAACTGACCAGTTGTATTTCCCTATATAATCTTTGTATTTTATGGGAAAAACAGAGGGTCATTTCAACGCAGACTTTAGGGTACTTAAGCTCAGTATATCTGGCTAATTTTTTGCATGCTCCTAGGTCAATGGCTTGACCTTTAGGGAAAACTGTCGGTTTGACTCAAAGCCCTCGACGAGGGCTACAACGTGACCGCGAGTGAAATTCTCTTTATATGAGCTCTATTACGAAAAAAAATTTCCTCCGACGACCCCCTTTGATATTTTGTGAGGTGGTAGGAGATCGCCTTGGGGTGTCACAAAAAACTCGGCATATCTGGGAAAACTTCGTAAAGGGGTCAAAACTGACCAGTTGTATTTCCCTATATAATCTTTGTATTTTATGGGGAAAACTGGGTAATTTCTACGCAAATTTTAGGGTACTTACTCTTTGTATAACTGGCTAATTTTTTGCATACACTTCTATTGATAGATGGGCCGTATGGAAAACCTGTTGGTCAGCATTAAAGCCCTCGAAGAGGGCTAAAAATGACTGCGAGTGAAATTCTCATTATACGAAATTTGGTCAATTGGTCTATGAGCAGGGGAGGTAACTTTTTAATGTAACAATTTTTTAATATTTTGTATACTCTTTTTAAGAAAAAACAAAAATCATAAAGTATAGCATTGTTTTAAATGGATATTGTGTTATAAATTAAGTTTTGTATTGTATTGTAATTGTAAAATTAATTGCAAAAGTAATTTAATATAATATTTGATTGATAATTTTTATGAAAGCCCTTTCAGTTCTAATAACCTTGCGAGTAATAAGTTGCGAATATTCTATCAATTTATGGGTACTAAAAAAGTACCCCACTGTATAAATTTAGACATCCTAATATATAAATCCCCACGTTCGCACATCTCTCTCTCTCTCTCTTTCTCTGTCCGCAAAAAATTTTCGCCGGACATCACGTCAGAATCGGCAGCGATATATGGAGAACTTTTTACGGACTTTTGTTGAAAATAATATGTTAGATGTTTTAAATGTATAACCACAATTTTACTTAAAGAAGAAAAATAAAAATTAAAGGCGTATTCGAATGTAGAGAAACAGTATTATTTATGCAACCGGAAAAGTATTAATACATGTGAAAAAGAACGCATAAAACTGTGACGTCGCTATTGCTTATACATTAACTAATGACGTCATCTGCTGTGTTTTGAATGAAAAGAAATGAACTATTTCATTCAAATTTGATTTAGATCTACGTACACTATGAAATGTATACAATACAATTTTTCCGGCCTAAACTCATAAAATTTATTTTATTTATTTGGATTCTAGATCTAGAGATTCTAGATCTAGACTAAATCTAAATCTAAATCTACGCAATAACTAGATCTAGACGTAGACGCTTAGATCTAGATTTAGACTCTAACTTTTCTAAAATCAATTCCAAAAATAAATTTCTATATTAGGACTAAACTATTTCAAGACTTATTTATTTTATACAAAATCTTTGTTTGGAACTGGCTAATTTGGGATAAAAAATTAATTTGAAAGAATAGGCATATTCGCGTAAGTTAAGATTTTAAAATACGTGTTTCATTCTCCGTATTTTATAAGGTGCCTAAATAGCGGAGATGTTAGTGTACATTAAACCACGCAGGTGGTGCGGGTTCGAGACACAGCAAGTCAACTTGGTTAATGTACTCTTTTTTATTATGCTCGGGCTAAACTTAAAAAAAAAATTCTTTTAGGAATCTAGATCTAGATCTAGATCTAGATTGTCGGGTGTCCGATAGGGCACTTCCCGGCGCCGCAGGCGCTTCAAATTTGGCATTATCTTGCCTTGGTGCGACAGAACACGGGGGCCGGTTGGCCGAAAAGTCTACGATGTGGGGGTCTAAACTGACCTCGACTGACCGGTACCTTATATGAGCTATAAATCGAAAAAAAATGTCCACGGAGGAACCTCTTCATAACTCTTGAGGTCGTAGACCGACCTTCGGGCGAATTAAATAAGCATTCAAATTCTCAATGTTTTCGAAAGCCTAAGCGAAGCTGGGCAGCATGCCTAGTATATGTATATAAATAGTTCAATTAGCTTAGGTATCTGAAGGTGTATATGAGAAGTTTTTATTTTCCAGACATTTTAATAATTTTAAGTAAGCCTACAATCTTGAAACCAATTTCATTGAATAATCATACTTGGTTTGTGCCTTTCCATCAAATCATTTTTGTGAAACTTAGTTTAATGATCTCATACCCAGCCTGCTGTTGAAAGCAGAGCAATGGTGCGAAAAGAAAAGGGATTGCCACTACTTGTTGACTTGCTCTCAGCTGAAAGCGACAGGGTTGTTTGTGCAACAGCTACAGCACTGAGGAACTTAGCCATTGATGAGAAAAATAAAGAACTAGTTGGTAAGCAACACTTATTGTATTGATCAGCTGAAGGAAATTATTTGTGTGCTATCTTTAATTTATTGTTTTTACTGTTACTAGGAAAATATGCCATCAGACAACTTGTTAGCAGACTTCCAAGGGACAACCGCAGTAACATGCCTGATGATACAATATGTGCCGTAGTAGCTACATTATATGAGGTTGTTAAAGACAACCAGGACTTTGCTTTGTAAGTTGACATTTATTATGTTCAAGCTTAGTGCTTTGTAAGTTGACATCTAGTTTGTACAAAGTTACCACTTTGTAAGTTGACATCTAGAGCTAGTATGTTCAAAATTATTGCTCTGTAGGTTGACATCTAGTATGTTCAAAGCTAGAACAAGATTCTGATCTGAATTATAAGATTACCATTAAATAATCCTGATAAAGGTCAACTTTTAATTCACGCATGTCAACTAACTTTGTGCCTTTTTTTAAATCAACAGAGCTTTGGTTCAAGAAGAAGGTCTTCATCGTTTAATGCATATTAACACATCAGAAGGGAGATACCTTGCTAGGACACTCAAATTTACTCAAACTGTGAGCATTTACACAATTTTAAAAACTTTTGACTTAACATGGACATTTTGAAACTGTTATTCGTCTGAACACAAATTAAACTGTTACATTAGTGTTGTTTGTGTTGTCAGCTTTATAATTCTGTTTCCCTTTACAGGTATAGAGAATGTACAGATGATCTTAGTTAAAAAAATTACAAATAATATTTTCCCATTTATAAGATTCTCTCTGAAATAACTGATTGATTTTTCACTTTCAGCTTCTTAAGACATTATGGAGTTACAAGGCTTTACATGCTGAATATACAAAATTAAAATATGTCCAAACAGATTTCACAATGTCTAAAGCCAAACCAAGGTAAGCTTTTAAAATTCTAGATGTTTTTTTCTTAACAAAATTGGTTGGAAAGTTTTTTAATTTTGTCATATTTGTTTTTTTCCATCTGTAGACTTGACAACTCTAGATCTAATGACATGTCCAGGACACCTGTCTCTAGTAATCATACAACACCATATAACACACTAAGTCGGCCTGTATCTGGACAAGGCTATGACGACAACACCCTCACACCTGCGCGAGCTCAGCAGCAGCGTGGGTTCTATAATGAGCCAGGAGAAATGGAAAGCTTTAGGCAGGTTAATCGCAACGATAGTAAAGGTACGTGCTCTGTAGAAATAGTTTCTGTTAACCATGTCTCCAGTTTATAGCAGCTGTACATTTTTATTGTAATGTTTGATAAATACTCGATGTGATTTTTTTGTTATGAAATTTTTAAATCTACAAATTCAAAGATGATGGTCTCTATAGAACTTAACCCACAATTATTCTAATATTTCAATGAACATTAGAAATTGTAGTCCTACTTACTTAATATAAGCTTTGTAATATTTAAATTTCAACTTTGAAGAACTTGTGAAACATTATCTTTAATGTAAATATTAATTTGTTTTACAGATAGTCATGGTTATCCAAGAGAAACTGTTCAGGTATGTATCAAATAATAATCTCACTCTTAGAGTATCTCAAATTTGAAAACAAAGTTGCCTACAACTTGTTTTTTTTTTAAATAGATGACTGACCTGGCTGCTAATGACCTTAGTCCAGGCTATGCCCCTCTTGATGAGCCCCGTCCACACAGAACTAAAGCACCTGTTGGGGGTGTACCTTTGTTTCCAAACCTTACTCCTGTAAGTATTCAATTGTGTGGATACATTGTTTTTCTATTGAAAACCAAATGGAAAAATATGGGGAGCGTCAAGAAATTTGATCTACGGCTGTGCTGATGAACAAAATGCACTTTGTTTAAATAGCACAAGTTACACCGATAAGCTTTTCAATGACAAGATTTAAAATATTTTCTTTACTACCCCCACCTCTTTTGTTACAATTCCTCTACAAATGAGAGATTTTTGTTTAAAGTATGACATTTCTGACTTTCTAAAATAGCAATCACACAAATGTAAAGTTATACACCAATTAAAAAAAAAACAGAAGTGTTTTTATTCTACAGAAAATTATTTTTGGTAAAATGTAAGATTTCACAATACTATTTTTTTGGGAATACATGATATAAACATTTCTGGTGATCCCATATTAGGTTAATTACTGTAGACTTCCTTAGTGTAAATAAAGAGACTGTCCATGCTCAATACTCAGTGTCACCTGACACAGGGATATGATTGCTAGATTGGATAAGTCACCATATACAGAGCCCTTTTTTACTTTCTCGTATATACGAAGTATAGAGAAAGTCTTGTAATCGTGCAAAAAAAAAAAAAAATCGAGATTTTTACAAATCTCGACGTTTCACACCTCATTGATACGGAAAAACATAATTTTGCAATCTTGTCTGTGTGTCTGTCTGTCCGTGTGTAAACACGATAACTTGAGTACCGTTACAGCTAGGTTGATGAAATTTCATATATAGGTATTTAATCAAAATCGTAGATCCGTATCAACTTTTGAGCGATTTCCGATAACCGGAAGTGGTACTTTTCCTACTTTGAATTTTTCAAAAGCCTATAACTTGAGTACTATTTCAGATAGATAAATGAAATTTCATATGTAAGTAAAAGATCTAATTCTCTACCTTCTATTAAATTTTGAGTCATTTCCGATGACTGGAAGTAGTACTTTACGCTACTTCCGATTTCTCAAAAAACTAATGTAAATTTTAAAAGTTATAATAATATTGCGCACCATTATGCGCTTTTTTATTTGGCGTTCACTTGGTGTGCAATTAATTTGTCTACGAGATTTTATTCTATTTTTAAAACTTTAAGTATTTAAAATGGATTAAAAATCATGTCTATAGCCCGAGTTCCCATCCCCTGTTATTTTATATAAGAATATTCGAGAAAGTTTAGGGGAGATCACTCCCGGTTTATTTATTTTTATAAGACAAATACATTATTAACAATGGATTGTCATAATTTTCCTATTTAATTTACTTTTAAGTAAAAATTACTGTTGTGTAAAAAGTAAATAGCAAATAAATATTAAAAAGTGTAATGAATTATATTTCATTTGACTACAAGATAACTAATCATTTAAATCTAATGGCTTTGTACATATGTTTATTGTAATACAATAAATCTGTAATTAACTTCTGGAGGTAGGGCCTAAATATATTTCCTAATTATATTGTAAGATTTGTTTTCATCTCTGTAATTAATCCTCATTATTTAATAAGCCAACAATTGGCAAAGGTTTAAAGGAATAACACATGAATAGTAACTTGTATTATTTGCTCACAATGCACATAAAGTGAAACACTGATAAATTTATTTATGGACACAGGCTGAACCAGCAACCCTCCAGTCTGAACCTCTATATGCACAAGTCAACAAAGGAAACCGGCGCCGGAATGATCCATATGATTCACAAATGTTGAACACAGGCTCTACAACAGGGATACATCACAACATGGATGGTAGTGGAGGAGGAGCAGATTCCTGGGTTTGAGATGATCTAAAACTTTAATGTACATACAGCACATACATCTACCTATTTTTATGAAAAACTACTTTTTAATACATTTTTATGGAGGAAAAATATGTAAACTACAATAAATGACTTAAATGTGTCTGTTTTAATTGTACGTTTTTATTTGAGCTAAAAACTAAAATTCTAATAATGGTGTTTAAGTTCAACAAATATAAGAAGCCAATCAGAATAACTCATCATGCCTGTCAAACTAAATATCTACAATAAATAGTCATGTAATCTTTTATAAAACTACTGCCTAAAATAAATAATTCATTTGATCAGCTAATGATATTCTTTATAGATTTCTATTTAAAAAAATTGTTTTCTATTTAATGGGTTCAGATTAACATCTGAACAGGAATCTGATTTTTAACAATTTAACCTGGTGTTTCTAATACTTAATGTATTGACTGGAATCTAATCAATTAAATTTTTCTCTTTACCTTTTTGAAATGTATGTTGTTTATCTGTTTTCTGTAAATAAATTAGAAATTCATTCTACACTTTAAATAAGAAAAAAAATACCATGCCTTGATATACAATTATTATTATATTAACCACATATAATTTCTGGGTTATTAAGGCATACACAAGAAAAATATCCCCTTTATTAAATATTTATTTTAAAAGTTTCAGTTAACCGGCATTTGAGTATATCAAGCGTTCTGACTGAACATTAAAAGTTCAGAAAATTTTTCATAAACTAAATTCAAATGGTTTACTTTCCTTTTGCTGTATTGTTAAAAGTATTATACCAAGAGTAAGTTTACTATTATGTTTATTTAAATGTGTAAATATAAGAATGATATAATATTGATAAACCCTGGAGAATAATTATTTAAAAACTACATAAAATAACCAAATATATAAAAATATTTTTAAAATTTGTTTTGTGCATACAATATTTGTGTGAAATAACATATCACTGTCTATTTACAACTAGTAATAACTTATTTAGATATTCAAGTGTATTAAACATTTTTTTAGGTTGCTTCTAATATATATTTAACAAGTAGATGCTACTAGACAATAGTTGTGAGTGATGACTTTTAATATTGAAGTCTTGTGACACTAAGGCTACAGTAGAAGCTTGATGTGGAGGAGTGTACAGTGTGGTCACAATTTAAATTGTTATAATGTTGTATCTCTTATCTAAAAAAAAAAGAATTGCCCTGTGCTCCAAATTAATACTTTAACTTATTAGTGTTAACTTTTTTATGTAAATTTATGTACTGAGACAAAACTCAAGGTTAGTGTATAATGCACATAAAAATGTAAAAACAATGAGACATTGTACTTAATTTGATACGTTATTTTTAAAATCTTTTTCCTAGTAGTTGACTTTGTAATTACTTATTGATATTTATTCATTCATTAGAGGAATATTTTTATCAAAGAAATGTAGATAATTATTGAATTTTGTACAGTGTGATTTTTCATTTGTTTCATAGTAAACATTTTCTCTACTTTATGCTAATAAAAAATGTGTATATTCAGGAATTATGCTTTGTCTTATGGGTAATATTTGCTGTATAAATTAAAAATAACGCAGGTCTTTGAAGATATTACAAATTAAAGAAAACATCGAGCATTGTTGTGGCTACAAAAACAGTCATCTGATAATGAATCCTTTTTAACTGGTTTGCAAGTATTTGTGATATTTTGTCTTCATTCATGTTCCCGTAAAGAATTTAATAAATTTGAATAACAGATGCTTTAGCTCTATAAAGTATAATCTACAATGTCAGTTATGTTTTTTTCTGGAATAAATGACTAAATGGAATTGTGGCTGTTCATAATCTTTTAGCTATGATTCTAGATTTTAATTTATTAACAGCTTAATTTTTTTTACCAGAAGAAGTTGTCAGTTAAAATCAATCAAGAAAGCAAACCAAGCTTTGGCTGGGAAGTGTCTGTAATACATTGATTTTGTGATAATTATTTGCTTGTTCTGCACTATTGTGGTTATCTTAGAATTTAATGCATACAATTTTTAACTATCCTTATAATGACTTAGCTTTCCAACATTTTAACATTAGCATGTCAAGTATTAAATGTGTTCTCCATAGTCAACTTCAGACTTTACTCCATTTAACCATCATATTATACAAGGGGTCATTCATATAAAACTGCACTTTCTGAAGTGCTGGACTATTGATAGTGAAAAGTTCAGAAAGTATGACATCAAACTTTGTTTGCATTTAAAAAATTCTGATTGTGGCTGCTATTTTGCATTTATATGCACTTTCTTGAAAATAGGTATATTTTGCAATTTTAATAACTATCTTCTTCTGCTCATTTGATGTTTGTGAAAACAAAGTGATTAAAAAACAACAACAAAAACTTGGGAGTTGAGAAAATAAGCTGAAAATAAGATATTTGACATTTATTTCTCCAGCTGTTAAATGTCATTTGTGATGACCCCCATAATCTTTACATTATTTAGCCTGTTTCACACATATTTGTGCTATGTTATACTTATATTTTGATGAGACTGCCACACAATTTCCATTATTTATTCAAACAATCAATTGACTTGTACAAAATATTAGGCAACGACAATGTTTTTTAAAAACAAATTTCATATTCATTTATTTTGGTTGTGGTAATTTTCATTTTGATTATCTATAAATATTTTTTTATTTACAAGGTGTCTTTTGCAGTTAGAATGACATTTTTTATAGAAGAAACCTTGTTTCTAATGAAATTGTGAACACATTTTGTTATGTACAATGCTATCAATCTTTCTAACTACTGACAAGCTTGTGTATATAGTATTTTATAAATATATACAATTCCAGATACTTTCAGATAATAAAGTAACAATGCAAAACTGACTTCTGCTTGTAAATTGATTAGGTGAAAGCTTTAATTAGCTATACCTAGTTTTTAAATATTTATGCTCAACTTTGTGTAGACCGTATAGGCTACACATAGGACAAATATAACGGGGAAAAGATGTTTACTTAGCTTTTTAAGTAATCTTCAAAAGATCTTAAACATGCAACAACATATCAAAGACAACTAAAATAGTAATAAACTTTGTAAAACATTAATTTTTATTTATATAACATTAACACTGATTAATATTTTAATATCTGTATTTAGTGGAGTAATCCTTTGGAGAAACAACAAGACCCCTGCCTTTACGAGCACCTCTATAAACAGTTTCCACAATGTCAATAAATTCTTGTACATCCTCCATACTCCAGTTAATTTTGTTATTGTTACCAGTACCCAAATCAATCATGATATGTTTGTTGCGATAAAAAAACATAACTGTGCATGGGTCATATAACTCGTACATTTTGTTGAAATCTGGTACCTAAAGAGAAAAATAAAATAAATTTTTGTGGAGGAAAACAAACTGAAGCAAGTCTTGGATACAGCTCAATATTGAATTAAACCTAATTTTGCAGTTGCCACTAGTTAGTACAGTTTACCTAGCAAAATTTAAGTTATTCAAAGAATCAATTGATAGTAATGCTAAGAGTAAGAGATTACCAGCTTAAACAATGTAGTACATTTATTGCAGTAATGTACTATTACATTTTAAATAAATATCCTAATATATAAAAGCCCATGTGTGCACTTCTCTCTCTCTGTCCTTTTTTTAGGCGATGTGATCAGTATGTTCAGTGATATATGGAGAACTTAAAGATACAGACGTTTGTTGAAAAATAATATGGTGGATGTTATTAATGTAAAAACTAAATTTTATTTAAAGAAAGAAAATAAAAATAAAGGCATATTTGAATATAGAAACAACTTTAATTATGCAACCGGAAAAGCATTTATTGTTGTGAAAAGAACACAATAAACAATGAAGTCACATGCCACATGTTTAAACTACGGAAAGAACACAAAATTAATGGTGTCATCTTCCAATTTTAGAATATAAAGAAATGAACTATTTCATTAAAATTTGATTTAGATCTACTTATTGGGACGTATGCTATGAAATATATTCAATTTTCTTAAAAAATTTACTTTAAAAAAAAAAAAAAAAGCAGAAATACAATTAAACAGTCTGGTTTTTAAAGGAATAATTTTATTCTCTTAATCATTTAATATGGTATTGTGTTGACTAATTATGTATATAATTTGGTCTTTCTAATAGGTATTGGTAGCCTATGTTATTTTTAATGTGCCAGATTTTTTGCTATTTGGTTATTTCTTTGCTTTGTATAGTTCAACATGTAGTAAAGAAAATTGAGGTTTGACCAATAACTATTTTATAAAACATTTTTCTCAAAGATGTGTAATGGGTTCTGACTGCTAGTATAATAAACCAACCATGTAAAAATAATGTATTTATTTAACATATTTAAATAATTTAATAACAAAATAAAATCTTTACCTCAGTAATATCCACTAGATAGACAACAGCAAAATTCTTCATTTTGTCAGCACATTTATACAGTGTTTCATCCATTACCATACAGGTAGGATCCCAATCATGTCCAAAACGAATAACTACTACCCTGTCCTCCTCTGAAAGTATGGCTTGATCAACTTGCCAACCATTGTGTAGATGCTGCAGCATGTACGACATGGTGACTAGGTTGATGTAGATTTGGCAGAACTAATCCTGTATGTAGTACTAAAAGAGAAAAATAATAATGTTAAAATATTTAAACACTACTAAGTAAGTTAGTAACGGAGTATATTTTTGCTATTGGCCACATTTGCACGGTCCACGCCACGTTGCGCTAAATCTTTACCCTAGGTCGCACACGATCTAAAAAAAAATAGATAACAGGACTGTCCGATTTTTTTCGTCTTAGCAATTTAATGTTGACATAGATCTAGATCTAGTTTAAGTGTTTTATTTCTTGACAGTAAAGTGTCAGTTGTAGGTCAGATCAGTGGCGTAGGCAGGGGGGGGGGGGGTCATAACCCCCCCATAGACCCCTCGGTATATATATATATATATATATAAAGGGGGGTGCAAATCAAAAGTTTGAGGGGGGGAGCAAATCGAAAGTTTGAGGGTAAAAATTGGAACACTCTCATCTGACCCAGTGGCGTAGCCAGAATCGTCTCAAGGGGGGGGGGGGGGTGTGTGTTTCAATTTTTACCCGGGGACAAACTTTCGATTGGCACCCCCCCCCCCCCCTTGAGACGATTCTGGCTACGCCACTGGGTCAGATGAGAGTCCTAGATCTAGCTAAATCGAACTGCTCTTTAGTAAATTGCTTTTACAGCTATACTATCTAGCATGCGTGATAGTAAATCAAAGTCTATATTATTGAGCCTATGTGAACTTTAAAAATGACCAATAGTAGATCTATGTCTATATTATTAAGCCTATGTGAACTTCAAAAAAAGGACCAGCAGTAGGTCTGTTTTTCAATTTGCTTGAGGGGGGGGGGGGGGTTGAAGTGAGAATAGAAGACACAGCTGATCTTAATTAGAACTTGGGTTCATTCTATGACGTATGCCATAGGGCTCATAGGCCTGCTGAACTCACAGTGACCATGCCGACCGTCGTGGGATTTTTCACTTACGGGATAGAATCTAGTAGATGTAAGCAAGCAATAATGCGAGTGACGATGTTTGGAAATTTTATAAAAAAAAAATCACCAGTTATATTTTTAATATGAAAAAAATAAAATGTAAAAAGACATTAATACCGGTCGTGCTAACTCTGGGTTCGAACTCTGAGCTTCAGGTCTGTGAACTTCAGCTGCCACACTATTAACTCAACCACACCCGATGTGTTTTAAAAGGAATAAGTAAGCATTTCCAATCACAAGATGGCAAATTCCAAAGGAAATAAACACTGCTTCATTTTCTTACTGCATGTCGAAATATATATTGTAATTTCGAAACATGATATAGCATATTAATTTATACTTAGTAGATTATTTATTACTGGGCCTGAATTTGTATATTAGAGTTTATTGGTTATATATATGTATAGGGTATAGTAGAATTATTTTCCAGATAGTACCATATACGGAATTTTAAAAATATAGCGCTCTGCGACATGTGTTGTCACTTCATTTTGCTATCATCCCATCATAACACTGTGTCTGTGTATACACTAGACTTGACCTATTCATTATGTGTATCTATAGGTAGGCTAATCTATAAAATAAATGGTAATCTATCATTTTAGGTATGTAAAATCTGCAGAGACTAGTAATGTGAAAAAAAGGTGACTCATTAAATTTTAGTAATTATTTCACACGAGCTGACCCATGACGTAGCATATGCCGCCATTTAGTTTAATTCCTATTTTTCAGTAATTCATAATTTGTGAATTCGACACTACCAATGCTGAAAATATTTAAAACACTATCAGTAGCTAGTGAAGGACGATTATCGTCACCCTCACTTTCCACCCCCCCCCCCCCCGGCTCAGTGATAGCAGCTGTTTGTGACGACAGTTTACAGGCGACAATGAAGAGAGCACGCAGAACATGTTATTATCTCCCCTTAGTTTCAAATCATTACCTAAAAGGTAATCTATCGTTTTAGGTACATAAAATCGCCAGCGACTAGTATTGTGAAAAACAGGTGACTCCTTAAATTTTAATAATTATTTCACATTTTGAGGAGGATTTATGTTTTGAAAATTATAAAGATGATTCCTTGTTTCATTTTTGTACCTGTTTTTAAACAATTGAATTAAAACTTTTCAGTAATAAATGAAGACTAGCGATGTTTCCAACAGATGCAACCATTTACTAACTATAGCAAACATCTCGTTTGAGTTTTTTTGTAAACTTATAGTGCGAGATAAAGGGGAAACCACTCTACTTTAAAAATGGCGGAACTGTTTATATATTAATATAATATAGGCCCTAGGCCTAATATATAATATATAGCAAATCTTGCTAGCAAACACTGCTATTTAAAGTTAATTTCTGGCCTAGTAGATATATATATCCTGAGTAGGCCTATAGTAGCTAGGCCAATGCAAAAATTTAATTTCAGTAAAACAATATAATAGTTACATATTTGGATAGGGGCTGTCAATCTGATTACAGATCAGTTTGAATTTTCAAAATCTGACCATAAACAAAAAAGTTATGAATTTTTTAGTCATTAAAAAACAACACTTTTTTCAGACAACCGGGGTAGACCCTGAAAGAGGAAAAATACTGGGAGGGTATGGACCAAATTTTTAAGCGTTTTTCACTAAAAGTGGTATAAAAGCCAGAATACTTTATCAATTGATGTAATTTTAAGACATTTTATAGATTTTTGTATGCTGAATCCAATGATGCTATTTTAAAAAGTGTCATTCGATTACTCAACCTACTAATCTCATAGATTATGTAATATCCCCCTGTCAATTTTTTTTTAAACATCTAATAATTAATGTGATAGGAAGTCATTCTTTTAAATGTAACGCTGTTTTAATCTAAAATATGACATTTGTATAAGCTCAAGATAATGGTAGATTTAAAATGGTCCAACATTGTTACATAACTATCAAATGTTAAGGTTATGTAATCCCACCCTTTGCTCAAAATATACCATGAATTTGTTTTAAAATCACTTTTGCTCATTGTCAGTTAACTTCAAGTTAATAGCCTACTAGAAGAAAATATAACTAATCAAGTTTTTCAATACAAAGAGAAGAATGCTATAGTAAATTTGTGATTATGTAACTTCTTAAAAGATGTTATGTAATCTATGTGCAATACCATAGGCCTACTCTATTCCAAAAATATTTTGTTTAAAAACTTGCACAAGGTATAGTGTAAGTTATAGATATATAACATCTATATATATAATTCTCTTCTTCGAGCCGTTAGAAAACAAGCTGCAAACGCTCTCCCTACCTCCCCACCCCTACATGGTTTTAGTGAGCTGTGTTCACTCTAAATGTTTACAAGCAGAGCCAACGATTTTAAACGTAGGGGGGGGGGGGGGGGGTTATGGTCCTTAACGAGCTACTTATAGTGTTTTAAAGAAATATTTTCAGTGTCAGCGTTGGTACTGTCGAATTCACAAATTATGAATTATTGAAAATTAGAAACAACTAAATAGCGGCGTATGTTATGCCGCGGGCCGGCTCGTAAATTTATATTTATGCTCAATGATTAGGCTAGTAGTAAGTAGGTTTATGTATTTTGTAAGCCTACCAGTATAGGCCTTTTACAATTAACAACTTTCTTAAGAAAAAAAACACGTGTTTGAGTGCTTGACTGTGTAGATCTAGTAGATTCTAGAAATTGTGTAGAAATTGTGTAAGATTACCGTGTTTGGCTATACAGTATACACAGACACGTGTACCACCACCAGCTATTGCCTAGATTTAGTTCAATCAGACATGTGGGTAACCAGGTCTTCTGACCAACGAATTTTATTGCCCTATTACGTAAACACCACCGCTGGATAGGCTAGTCGGCCAACCCGATGAACGTGTCAGACGAATATTATGTAATTTCAGAGACAAAAGTCTGGTAAGATTTCCTGATCTATGCCCGAGGGTTAGTAACATCAACTCCACAAAGTGAAGGGGGAGGGAGGTGGGGTATGAAACCACCGTGTACCGTACGGGTGTTATACAACATCAAAAGCGATGCTCGTCGGCTTGTCGCGTCACGGACTAGTGGGGGCGGGGTGAGGCTACGGGTGTTACATACGGTGTGGGATGGTCAGTGGCTACCCCCATCCACCCCACCCCATTTTGGTCGATTTGGCAAGCTAGAAACCCCCACGTTGTTAGTGGTATTAAAATTTGTAGAAAAGAGCCCCGGATAGATCTATAATTTAATTTATTTTTTAAAGCCAATTTTACGAAAATGCAATGTACACAATTATGAAACGTTACACGAATCACATCACAGCATTGTTTGATCGGGCCGAAGCTATTCGGATTAATTTCTAAAGAAGATAATTTTGACGATTAGTCCTCAGCCGTAAATACTAACAAAACTTTTGTTTGACGTTTCAATGGGTTAAGACAAAGTTATGCAACATGTCTGTGTGCTTATAAATATAAAGTAGCAATAGCCGTCGAGTCAAACACGGGAACACATGTATCTATCTTTAGACATTGTTTATAGTATCATCCAATCGGATCAAGCGCCTAGCGTCACGTGACCACACACTCGGCTGTGCCACACGATGTGTAGATCACCACAGCAGAGCGATTCAGTCGGACGGCGGCCGACGCGTTAATTTTTATTTTCGTTCGGTTTTAAAATGTATGGACGGCTTTATTACGAGGCGCTATAATACATGTTATACATTTAAATAAACGTCGAGATTTCGGGAATACAGCTCAGGGTTCAAATGTAAAATATGTCCAATAATAGACCGGGAAACTTGGTTCAACTTTGCGGTCCGATATCTCCAAAAGTATTTAACTTATTTTGACCACGAACCCTGAGCGTTATACGTCTACATTTAATGTATTCGTCTGCCAAATTTAACTGTTGTAGTACGTAAACTCGATACGTGTATACAAATTTTGTAACGCGTCATCAGGTTAAAGACGGCGATTCGAAGCACAGCAGGGCGGTTCTGTCGAACAGTGGTCGGCGCGTCGTGTTTATATTTTCGGTCCATTTCAAAGTCTATAGACGTCCTTATTATAGGGCCTTATAGGACATATGATACATATTAATAAACGTCGAGATTTCAGGAATACAGCTCAGGGTTCAAATACAAAATCGGTCCATAAATAGCTCAAATAACTTAGTTTAACTTTGCGGTCCGATATCTCCGAAAGTATTTAACATATTTTAACCAAGAACCCTGAGCGTTATACGTGTACATTTAATCTATTCTTCTACCAAGTTTCACAGTTGTAGTACGAAAACTCACAGAGTCTATAGACTCCAAGTAACACCCCCCTTTTAAAAAGGTGAAAAAGCCTCCCCCCTAATCGGCACGTCGCCGCGGGGGGTAAAAAATGCGATTTAATCGGCGATTTCTTCAACGTCTGAAATAATACAGAAATCAAACTAATACAGTTAAAAAGGTTATTCAATTACGAACAGAATGATGTATAACATGTTAAAATAAACACAATAAAAGCATGCAAAAAACAGAGTTAAACATGCTGGGGGTAGGGAAAAGCCGATTTGTCCGATTTTCTCGGCAGCGGCATTGGCCTAGCTACCTATAGGGCCTATATTTAATATTTCGAAGTGACTTATGACTACCCGGAAGAAGATTTTTCTCCCCAACGTTTCCACTTAGTCGGCAAAAGATAGCTCTGCGCATGCGCAGTGACCTATGGCTAGGGTTAGGGTTGGTGTTAGGGTTCTATGGTTGTAAACACACACATGCGCAGTACCATCAAAAACATCGCCGCGATGACAAGTCATAGTTTCTCTCCATTGCGCATGCGTATGTTATTCCGGCTAGCATCAGCCTTAATATTTAGCCATTGATTTAGGTTTATTATTCATTTAGGCCTATCTATAATATAACTATTTGACACAAATATATCACAATATATTTCTATTACTAGGCCTAAAGCCTTGACAATGAGGTAACTTTTTCGTACATTACTAGATCTAGCCGCGGGCGATTTTACGTGTAGATTAGAATCTTCAATCTACCCATTCTTTTGATTCTGCCTACTCTGAGTAAAAGTTTTAGTTTAGTAAAACACAAAACGATAGAATTTATTTAATTTTATTTAGATCTAGCAGTTTAGTTTTAGATTCCGATAGAATATAGATCGATTACCAAATTTTCTAATCTAATTTAGATCTGCTTCTTAGTAGGCCTACTTACTTACTGTAATTTTCTAGTTTAGATCTAGTTTAACAACTTCCAAACAAATGTTAGCCTGTAAAAAATGTAGATAATTTATTTACTAATGTAAACAATGAGTTACTTGAGACAAGCGTTCTGCATCGAATGGCTGTCATACTAAAAACCAAACATGCACAGAAATTGCTTGTCTGTGGAAAAAAAAAAAAAGACAAGTTTTAATGTAATAATGTTGTCAAAATGTAACCACTAAATAATTTAACATTATAGGCCTATAAATCAAGTTTTTGTTTAACTATAGTTTAATATCTTTAACTAAATATTTATTGTTTATGTTTAATTTAATAATAGATCTATATTGTACAGGAACTCAATGAGCATGATTATTATTATTCTTAATGTTTCAAATGTATCGTTATCTAGTAAGACCTTGATGTCGATGTTTACAAATCGGCTTGCAAATGAAGCATTTTTATAGCATTCAGTTCAGTTCTAGTAGACCTAGTTATACTGGAATACTCTCAATTATAGTAATTATAATTCACCTGCCTGTTATATCTGAAAGTAAAACAAGAGTGGGAGAAATCAATGTAACGCTGTATAGGTTTGTTGATAGTTGCTTACTTCTTAAGTTCTTACTTTTTTACTGTAACTTTACTATTACTAAACTTTACTTACTACTTACTGTACTTACTAGACTACCTTAGATCTACTACTAGATCTAGTGTACTTAGACCTAACTTAGTACTTACTTACTCTTGTCTTAGCCCTTAGCTTAGGCCTACTTTAAGCCTACTTGAAGTTGATAAAAATAGTGATATTGATAGTATTGTAAGCGTAGTAAGTAGGCCTACAGCCCTAAATTCTAAGTAGTAGAAAGAAAGGGATATCTAATGGCCTATTCTAGCCAGAAAAAGATATGCATGCGCACTGGAGAGAAACTACGACTTGCCTTCGCTGCAATGTTTTCGATGGTACTGCGCATGCGAGTGTTTACAATTGCATAACCCTAACCCTAGCTCAGCTATTAAAGTCACTGCACAAGCGCAGAACTATCTTTTGCCGACAAGGTGGAGACGCTGGGGTAAAAAATCTTTTCCGAGTAGTCACTTCGATATCTAATACTTTTGAAGGACAATATTTAAATTTATTGAGAATCGAACCTTTGAACAAGCCCAGATGCAGTGTTCATTTATTATGTTTATTACAACTTTTTTCTTGGGATGGGGGGGGGGGGGGGGGGAGGACAAAATTTTCAGAGGGGCTTACATAATAATATATATTTTGTATAATAGTCCTAAATAAAGTAGGGCCTATAAATTATATTTTGTTGGGGGGGGGGGGGGTGATAGACATGCTTTGAGGATGATCCCCCCTGTCCCTGAAGAAATGCCTTTAAGAAACACTGCCCTGCCATGGCCTCAGCCAACCAGCAGGCTTGTAGCATTGAGTTGATTATAGACTCAAACAGTAATATAAACAATAAGTCAGGCCGCATACCACACACGCATAGTATTGTGTGTCATCCCTTAACAAAAATAAATTACCATGGGAGATGGATTTAAAGGATAAAATGGAATTTATTTAACCCTTATAAATACTTTATTAATATTTAAGTGTAAGAAGCTTGGGTATAGATCTATATACAGTGTTGTAATTCTTAGTGGAGTTTTACTAAGCAACTATTTGAAACACCCTTTTTTTGTTTACAGAGAAAAAGTAAAAAATATGTTTTACCATGCTTATGAAGGCTATTTAAAATATGCCTATCCTTATGATGAATTACAGCCTTTGACCTGTGGGGGTCATGACACTTGGGGCAGGTAAATTGATATTCACAAAATGTGTAAAAACTTTCAATAATGTTGTTTCATTGTGATAATCGTAGAATAAAATGACACAATCACTTTTCAGTTAATTATCTGATAATCTTTATAATTTATAATTTAGAAACAATATTTAGTCTTCTAATAATAACTTAATAACTGATCTAAAAAACCTTTTATTACTTATTATAAAAAATCTTTAAAAATGAATACGTCAATTTTTCATAGTTTAAAATTTCTCTCCATTACTAAAAGTAATAGTGAGCTCTAAATTTGTTACTGATTTTGTTCTAGTTATTCTTTGACATTGATTGATGCAATGGATACACTGGCTGTCATGGGAAACTACTCTGAGTTTCGACGGATTGCACAGATTTTAATAGACAAAGGAGAAAGTTTCTTTGACATTGATATTAATGCTTCTGTTTTTGAGACAAACATACGAAGTAAATATAAATATGTTCTATTTTCTTAGGGTTTTATTCATCATCTTCAAACTAAATTTTTATCTGTAATGCTTGTACTAGAAAAGGTAAAGTTGCACGTTAATAGATTTCACTCTTTGAGTTTATGTTGATGTCTGTATTTTAATAAGTGTTACTATGTTACTCGAACGTCATGAATGAAATATTTTTCTTTTTTATAGTTGTTGGGGGTCTTCTATCTGGCCACCTGCTCATGAAGAGAGCTGGGATGGTCTTAGAGCCAGCCTGGCCATGTTCAGGCCCTCTGCTGAGGATGGCAGACAACATTGCCAGGAAAATTTTACCAGGTACAGTCAAAAATATTGTTTCTTAAACATTTTAAAGAAAATAAAACAGCAGTTAATAAACATATTGACATGATGCATCTAAAGAAACTTTAAAAAAAAAAATATACTCCCTTGAAATATTGCTATACCGTTACCATCTCATAATAATTTTTGAACTTTCCATTCAATGTTGACCATGAAAAACATCCATTGTTAGATATGATTAATTACAGTGATAAAAATCATGTTAATATTTTACAAGTTGAATGTGAATCAGTTTTAGCTTGTTTCCTCAGCCTTTGATACACCTACTGGCATGCCATACGGTACAGTGAACCTGCGCCATGGGGTCCCTAAAGGTGAGACCACAGTCACATGTACAGCAGGCGTGGGAACTTTTATTGTTGAGTTTGGCACTTTGAGTCGGTTAACTGGAGACCCCATTTTTGAAAAGGCTGCAATAAGAGCAATAAGATCTTTATGGAAATATAGATCTTCTTTAGGACTGGTATATCTTTATTTTCTTAAGGACTGTTTATCTTAATTTCATACGACTGTTAAATCCTTATTACTTCTTTCAGACTAGTTTAACATTATTATTGGTAAAGTTTGATAAAAAAAAACAAAGAACGTAAACTTAAAATACTTTTTACTTGAAATACACGGACTTGTATTTGTACAGTAAACTTTTAAAAATAATAGTTTACATCTTTCATATTCACACTGACATTCTACCACTTGCAGCTAGGCAACCATATAGACGTCAGCAATGGTAAATGGACAGCTCTAGACTCAGGAATTGGTGGTGGCATTGATTCATATTTTGAGTATCTGGTCAAAGGAGCTGTCATGTTTAATATACCAGAACTTCTGCACATGTTTAGAGGTAAAGTCTTTGTTGGAACTTCTTCATATGTCAAATGTCATGTTTAATATACCAGAACTTCTGCACATGTTTAGAGGTAAAGTCTTTGTTGGAACTTCTTCATATGTCAAATGTCATGTTTAATATACCAGAACTTCTGCACGTGTTTAGAGGTAAAGTCTTTGTTGGAACTTCTTCATATGTCAAATGTCATGTTTAATATACCAGAACTTCTGCACGTGTTTAGAGGTAAAGTCTTTGTTGGAACTTCTTCATATGTCAAATGTCATGTTTAATATACCAGAACTTCTGCACATGTTTAGAGGTAAAGTCTTTGTTGGAGCTTCTTCATATCTCAAATGTCATGTTTAATATACCAGAACTTCCACATATGTGAAATGTCATGTTAAATATACCAGAACTTCCTCATATGTCAAATGTCATGTTTATATACTAGAACGTTCTTGTATGTCAAATGTCATGCTTAATGTATCAGAATTTTTGCATATGCCAAATGGAGTTGTGTTTTGTTTTGCCGTAGAATATGAAGAGCCTATAAAAAAATACATCAAAAGAGATGACTGGTACATGTGGGCACAGATGAACAAGGGGTCAATAACTCTGCCTTTGTTTACATCTTTAGATGGCTTCTGGCCAGGAATTCAGGTATTCAAAATTCAATCTGACAATAAAACTGCTGACTTTTTTATGAATGATATCAAAATTTTAAAGTTAAAAAATTCTTCAGGCCATTCTAGGAGATATAGAAGATGGGATGAAAACGATTCACAACTTCCATCAAGTGTGGAGACAGTATGGCTTTACACCTGAATATTACAACATCCCAAAGGCTGATGTCCACCAGGGTAGAGAAGGCTATCCATTGAGACCAGGTATGTTTGGTCATCAGATCAAGGTGAGACAGGTATGTTGGATCATCAGATCAAGGTGTTCATTAAGGATTGTGTTGTCTTTAAAAAAACCATCTAGTTACTCCCAGTGATTACTTAAGACTAAAAATTGAGATTTTCAGTTAAATACAAAATGTTCCAAAAAACAACAACTATTTTTACAGAAATCATTGAAAGTGTCATGTATCTGTATCAAGCAACCAAGGATCCGTACCTGCTTGAAATGGGTGTGGATATTGTTGAAAGTATTGAGCACAGTGCCAGGACAGCTTGTGGATATGCTACAGTAAGACAGTGATCCTTTGTTGTTTCAGTTCATTTAGGTTTTCCACAGGACAGCTTGTGGATATGCTACAGTAAGACAGTGATCATTTGTTGTTTACATTCATTTAGGTTTTCCACAGGACAGCTTGTGGATATGCTACAGTAAGACAGTGATCATTTGTTGTTTCAGTTCATTTAGGTTTTCCACAGGACAGCTTGTGGATATGCTACAGTAAGACAGTGATCATTTGTTGTTTCAGTTCATTTAGGTTTCCCACAGGACAGCTTGTGGATATGCTACAGTAAGACAGTGATCATTTGTTGTTTCAGTTCATTTAGGTTTTCCACAGGACAGCTTGTGGATATGCTACAGTAAGACAGTGATCATTTGTTGTTTCAGTTCATTTAGGTTTTCCACAGGACAGCTTGTGGATATGCTACAGTAAGACAGTGATCATTTGTTGTTTCAGTTCATTTAGGTTTTCCACAGGACAGCTTGTGGATATGCTACAGTAAGACAGTGATCATTTGTTGTTTCAGTTCATTTAGGTTTCCCACAGGACAGCTTGTGGATATGCTACAGTAAGACAGTGATCATTTGTTGTTTCAGTTCATTTAGGTTTTCCACAGGACAGCTTGTGGATATGCTACAGTAAGACAGTGATCATTTGTTGTTTCAGTTCATTTAGGTTTTCCACAGGACAGCTTGTGGATATGCTACAGTAAGACAGTGATCATTTGTTGTTTCAGTTCATTTAGGTTTTCCACAGGACAGCTTGTGGATATGCTACAGTAAGACAGTGATCATTTGTTGTTTCAGTTCATTTAGGTTTTCCACAGGACAGCTTGTGGATATGCTACAGTAAGACAGTGATCATTTGTTGTTTCAGTTCATTTAGGTTTTCCACAGGACAGCTTGTGGATATGCTACAGTAAGACAGTCATCATTTGTTGTTTACATTTAGGTTTTCCACAGGACAGCTTGTGGATATGCTACAGTAAGAAAGTGATCCTTTGTTGTTTACATTTAGGTTTTCCACAGGACAGCTTGTGGATATGCTACAGTAAGACAGTGATCATTTGTTGTTTACATTCATTTAGGTTTTCCACAGGACAGCTTGTGGATATGCTACAGTAAGACAGTGATCATTTGTTGTTTACATTCATTTAGGTTTTCCACAGGACAGCTTGTGGATATGCTACAGTAAGACAGTGATCATTTGTTGTTTACATTTAGGTTTTCCACAGGACAGCTTGTGGATATGCTACAGTAAGAAAGTGATCATTTGTTGTTTACATTTAGGTTTTCCACAGGACAGCTTGTGGATATGCTACAGTAAGGAAGTGATCATTTGTTGTTTCAGTTCATTTAGGTTTCCCACAGGACAGCTTGTGGATATGCTACAGTAAGACAGTGATCATTTGTTGTTTCAGTTCATTTAGGTTTCCCCATTGGACAGCCATTCCCAGCATGTATGCATTGACTTAAGGCATTGTTTTTCTGGTTACACCCCATGCTTGTATATTTAGTTGTTAAAATGTTTATGGTGATCCTAAAAATCATTGAAATTATAAAATGTGTTGGCTATCTTGATTTTGCTGTGTAATGATTCTGTTCTTAATCTTTAATTACTTTAAAACAATTTTATTCTATAAATAATTGCTTGTTTCTATCAGCGACTCAAAAACTTGATTGATTTGTCTGAAGTGATATTATTGTTTATTTTGTAATTGTTTATTCTCTTGTTTTAATTGCTTGAGAAATGTATTAAATTGATTGCTTTTAAATAACGTAATATGGTATCATCAATTTATTTCTTGTCTCCTAGATCAAATAACGTAATATGGTATCATCAATTTATTTGTCTTCTAGATCAAATAACTTAATATGGTATCATCAATTTATTTCTTGTCTCCTAGATCAAATAACTTAATATGGTATCATCATTTATTTCTTGTCTCCTAGATCAAATAACATAATATGGTATCATCAATTATTTCTTGTCTCCTAGATCAAATAACTTAATATGGTATCATCAATTATTTCTTGTCTCCTAGATCAAATAACGTAATATGGTATCATCAATTTATTTGTCTTCTAGATCAAATAACTTAATATGGTATCATCAATTTATTTCTTGTCTCCTAGATCAAATAACGTAATATGGTATCATCAATTTATTTGTCTTCTAGATCAAATAACTTAATATGGTATCATCAATTATTTCTTGTCTCCTAGATCAAATAACGTAATATGGTATCATCAATTTATTTGTCTTCTAGATCAAATAACTTAATATGGTATCATCAATTATTTCTTGTCTCCTAGATCAAATAACGTAATATGGTATCATCAATTTATTTCTTGTCTCCTAGATCAAATAACGTAATATGGTATCATCAATTTATTTCTTGTCTCCTAGATCAAATAACGTAATATGGTATCATCAATTTATTTCTTGTCTCCTAGATCAAATAACGTAATATGGTATCATCAATTTATTTCTTGTCTCCTAGATCAAAGACGTAATATGGTATCATCAATTATTTCTTGTCTCCTAGATCAAATAACGTAATATGGTATCATCAATTTACTTCTTGTCTCCTAGATCAAATACGTAATATGGTATCATCAATTTATTTCTTGTCTCCTCAATCAAATAACTTAATATGGTTTCATCAATTTATTTCTTGTCTCCTAGATCAAAGACGTAATATGATATCATCAATTTATTTCTTGTCTCCTAGATCAAATAACGTAATATGATATCATCAATTTATTTCTTGTCTCCCAGATCAAGAACGTAATATGGTATCATCAAATTTCTTTCTTCTCTCCTAGATCAAAGACGTGATATGGTATCATCAATTTCTTTCTTCTCTCCTAGATCAAAGACGTGATATGGTATCATCAATTTCTTTCTTCTCTCCTAGATCAAAGACGTAATATGGTATCATCAATATATTTCTTGTCTCCCAGATCAAAGACATGATATGGTATCATCAATTTATTTCTTGTCTCCTAGATCAAAGACGTGATATGGTATCATCAATTTATTTCTTGTCTCCTAGATCAAAGACGTAATATGGTATCATCAATATATTTCTTGTCTCCTAGATCAAAGACGTGATATGGTATCATCAATTTATTTCTTGTCTCCTAGATCAAAGACGTGAGAGACCACAGACTTGAGGACAGAATGGAATCTTTTTTTCTAGCGGAGACGACCAAATATTTGTACCTCTTGTTTGACCCCGACAACTTCATCCACAACAACGGCAGCCGCGGCGATGTGGTGCACACACCCAGCGGCTCCTGTGTCATAGAGGCCGGTGGCTACGTCTTCAACACAGAGGCTCACCCCATCGACCTGGCCGCCGTCCACTGCTGCAGCGCCTTCAAGAAAGAAGAGGAGCGTGTGCTGCAGGAGTTCCACGACAACCTTGACCTTCTCTCTCTGTTTAGCCTGGTGGAAACCAAAGAACCAACCAACTGGTTGTCTGCTAACAAAAGATTCAAAAAGAAGACAGCGAAGAGGGTTGCTGGGGTTGGTAAGGAGGATGAGGTGGAAGGCAGTGAACATGTTGATGTTGTCAAGGTTAATGAAGATGAGGATGTTAAGGAAGACAGTCCTGATGATGATGATGATGATTTTAAGAGTTTTGAGGATATGGATACAGATTTCAAGTCCTGGAGGGATAAAGACTCAGTTGATTCACACAAGCACAAGTCTGATGGTAAACGCTCTCTTGAAGTTATAGACATGACAAGTTTTACTGAGAAGGAGAGAAATCTGACGCACATTTTCCTGAAGGAGATGCAGATACAGAATATATTGAAAAACCTTTCGGTGCAAATAGCAGAAAAGTTAAGACAGCAGTACAAGGATTCTGAGTATGAGAATCTGGCCAACAATGCTGCCAAGAAGATTCTGGAAGCTGGGGACAATTTGCCAGTTGTGGAGACAGTGCAGAATTCTACAAATGTGCCTGAGACTGCCCCTGCTACAAATGTGCCAGAGCCTGCCCCTGCTACAAATGTGCCAGAGCCTGCCCCTGCTACAAATGTGCCTGAGCCTGCCCCTGCTACAAATGTGCCAGAGCCTGCCCCTGCTACAAATGTGCCTGAGCCTGCCCCTGGTACAAATGTGCCTGAGCCTGCCCCTGCTACAAATGTGCCAGAGCCTGCCCCTGCTACAAATGTGCCTGAGCCTGCCCCTGGTACAAATGTGCCAGAGCCTGCCCCTGCTACAAATGTGCCTGAGCCTGCCCCTGGTACAAATGTGCCAGAGCCTGCCCCTGCTACAAATGTGCCTGAGCCTTCCCCTGGTACAAATGTGCCAGAGCCTGCCCCTGCTACAAATGTGCCAGAGCCTGCCCCTGGTACAAATGTGCCAGAGCCTTCCCCTGCTACAAATGTGCCTGAGACTGCCCCTGGTACAAATGTGCCTGAGACTGCCCCTGGTACAAATGTGCCTGAGACTGCCCCTGGTACAAATGTGCCTGAGACTGCCCCTGGTACAAATGTGCCTGAGACTGTCCCTGCTACAAATGTGCCAGAGACTGCCCCTGCTTCAAATGTAATTGATCAGGTTTCACATCCAGTAGCCTCACAAGGTGAGTTGTCTGGTGACACAAGTCACCCTGAGGCAAGTCACCATGAAGAGGAACAGAAAGATAACCAGGCAATGATTGTAGAAGAAAAAGTTGTAAGCAGTGATGGGGAAAGGAAAACTGTCATCCAGCATAAAATAACTCTGAGAGGCGAGGAAAGTGTTGTCATCATTAAAATGGGCAAAGAATCTGATGGTAAAGAATTTGATGGTAAAGAATCTGATGGTGATTCTTCAACAAAAATGGAAACAGGTCAAGGGGAGGTAACACCCCAACAAAGTACAGAAGAAACTGTCAGGTCACCAAACCCAACAACAGAAAAATTCAAGTCCCACATAGAGCACCAGATACAGACCCAGAGCACTCAGCAGGATCCAGCCTCACCCGTCATGGCGCCTGACACGCCCCCCTCACCCCTAGAGGTCAAGAGAGACAACATTCTATCAATCACAAGAAAAATTCTCAACCTATTCTCCAGTACAACAGAGGAGACAGAGCAGGAGTCCAAAGCTCCCAGCCTGTCTGGTCTCTACACCTCCTTGTCTAACTACACATTAAATTATTTTCATGACCCCACAATCCTGCACTGTCCTGCCCAGACATTCCACAGCAGGGTCTCCGTCTATGGGGAGATGTTCCAGGATGATTAACTCTTGCTGAGAGAATTTAACCAATCAAATTCTTCCATTCTGGCAGCATTCAATCTGCTCAAGTCCTCTACATCAACCTTTTAACTTTTATTTCTTTTAATTCTGGCTGTGTTTATTTCTCAGTTAAGTTTGTGTTTTATCTTGTCTGGTTTTTGTTTTTACATCAACCACTGACAGTTTTTTAAATAACTCAGAACATGCACTGAGGATTACCTTAAGTTAAAAAAATAACGTCATAAGTTTTATTAAATTATTTTAATGAACTTTAAGATCACAACACATTATGTGATATGTAGGCATGAGGTCTTTATAAAACATGGGTGTCATCTCCAGTTAACTAAACATTGGAGTACCACATTTTACCACTGAGAGGAGTTGGATGCTGTTGTAAACTGATGATTTTTTAAATCCATCAAGATTTTTAAATCCTTGAAAATGCACTTCGAGGATCTCCTTTTTATAAAAGGAATTTTAAAGATTACTTTTGGTTCTTGGGTTCATTTTTATGCAACAAGTTGATTGAAATTATATTTTATTTATTTAAACTTTATTTTATGTTAAAGTATTAATTAATGCATATTGCATTCATTTTGCCATTTTTTATTTCTGATATCATTTATTGTTATGTTGTATGGATTGTTAGTGTTAAGGTAAAGTGATTATAAATATTTGGATGTAATGATTATAAATGGACCACATATGAATGTGCCCAATGTGAAGTAGGCTTTGTGTGGATGCTAAAACTGTAGGCAAATGTGATTGACTAAGTGACAACTATTTTAAAATTAATTTCTGTGATACGTTCAATTAATGTTTATGTTCACTATTCCCACATATTAAAGACATTATTTCACTTAATCTATTGGTGTTCATATTTTATGAAAACTACCCACATACAGCTTTTACGTCTGATTTCTTTATCATCTTTCATATTGTCATCAGTCAGGCCTCATGCACTGTCATGGTGTCAACATGTATGTGACCCCCACTCTAGCTCCACTCTACCCATATCAAGTCACATTGAGAACCTCTGATTTTTAGACAATAAGTTGAGTTGTTAATGTATTTGTTATTCAAGGATAATAAATCATACATTACTGAAAAACATTATTTAATGTCTTTTATTCTTTACTACACCTTTCATTAGAATCTAATTTAGATCGCCATGAAACTTTAGGAAGGTATCTGCAAAAAAAAGTCTAATTCGCAGGTTGGCGCCCCGGAAGGGTCATTACCTTCCGTGTGTGCTAAAGTTGTTCGGGTCATTATCCTCCGTGTGTGCTATAGATGTTTGGGTCATTATCTTCCGTGTGTGCTATAGATGTTCGGGTCATTATCCTCTGTGTGTGCTATAGATGTTTGGGTCATTATCCTCTGTGTGTGCTATAGATGTTTGGGTCATTATCCTCCGTGTGTGCTATAGATGTTTGGGTCATTATCCTCCGTGTGTGCTATAGATGTTCGGGTCATTATCCTCCGTGTGTGCTATAGATGTTTGGGTCATTATGTGTGTGCTATAGATGTTTGGGTCATTATGTGTGTGTTATAGATGTTTGGGTCATTATCCTCCGTGTGTGCTATAGATGTTTAGGTCATTATCTTCCGTGTGTGCTATAGATGTTTGGGTCATTATCTTCCATGTGTGCCTTAGATGTTTGGGTCATTATGTGTGTGCTATAGATGTTTGGGTCATTATCTTCCATGTGTGCCTTAGATGTTTGGGTCATTATGTGTGTGCTATAGATGTTTGGGTCATTATCTTCCATGTGTGCCTTAGATGTTTGGGTCATTATGTGTGTGCTATAGATGTTTGGGTCATTATCCTCCTACCTCCGTGTGTGCTATAGATGTTTGGGTCATTATCCTCCGTGTGTGCTATAGATGTTTGGGTCATTACGTGTGTGCTATAGATGTTTGGGTCATTATCCTCCTACCTCCGTGTGTGCTATAGATGTTTGGGTCATTATCCTCTGTGTGTGCTATAGATGTTTGGGTCATTATCCTCCTACCTCCGTGTGTGCTATAGATGTTTGGGTCATTATGTGTGTGCTATAGATGTTTGGGTCATTATCCTCCGTGTGTGCTATAGATGTTTGGGTCATTATCCTCTGTGTGTGCTATAGATGTTTGGGTCATAATCCTCCGTGTGTGCTATAGATGTTCGGGTCATTATCCTCCTACCTCCGTGTGTGCTATAGATGTTTGGGTCATTATGTGTGTGCTATAGATGTTTGGGTCATTATCCTCCGTGTGTGCTATAGATGTTTGGGTCATTATCCTCTGTGTGTGCTATAGATGTTTGGGTCATAATCCTCCGTGTGTGCTATAGATGTTCGGGTCATTATCCTCCTACCTCCGTGTGTGCTATAGATGTTTGGGTCATTATGTGTGTGCTATAGATGTTTGGGTCATTATCCTCCGTGTGTGCTATAGATGTTTGGGTCATTATGTGTGTGCTATAGATGTTTGGGTCATTATCCTCCGTGTGTGCTATAGATGTGTGGGTCATTATCCTCCGTGTGTGCTATAGATGTTTGGGTCATTATCCTCCGTGTGTGCTATAGATGTTTGGGTCATTATCCTCCGTGTGTGCTATAGATGTTTGGGTCATTATCCTCCGTGTGTGCTATAGATGTTTGGGTCATTATCCTCCGTGTGTGCTATAGATGTTCGGGTCATTATCCTCCTACCTCCGTGTGTGCTATAGATGTTTGGGTCATTATCCTCTGTGTGTGCTATAGATGTTTGGGTCATTATCCTCCGTGTGTGCTATAGATGTTTGGGTCATTATCCTCCGTGTGTGCTATAGATGTTTGGGTCATTATCCTCCGTGTGTGCTATAGATGTTTGGGTCATTATGTGTGTGCTATAGATGTTTGGGTCATTATCCTCCGTGTGTGCTATAGATGTTTGGGTCATTATGTGTGTGCTATAGATGTTTGGGTCATTATCCTCCGTGTGTGCTATAGATGTTTGGGTCATTATCCTCCGTGTGTGCTATAGATGTTTGGGTCATTATCCTCCGTGTGTGCTATAGATGTTTGGGTCATTATGTGTGTGCTATAGATGTTTGGGTCATTATCCTCCGTGTGTGCTATAGATGTTTGGGTCATTATCCTCCGTGTGTCCTATAGATGTTTGGGTCATTATCCTCCTACCTCCGCGCGTACAAGAGTACAGGTGAGCTGTCTGCCATACCTGAGCCATGACGCCGTGAGATGATCTCACCGGGCACCCACGGGCTGGAATCGTCTGGTACGAACTTGGCCCAGTTCTGCTGTGACACACAGGTGTGAGTTCTATATAACCTGGCGAGCTATCAGCCACGGCACCATTTGAAGCAACATCTCACACCGTGAAGGTTTCGATCTCAACTACAAGAACTTTGACAACCTTACGTCTTCCAGTTTTCTAGACCAAGAAACTACTCGGAAGGTAAACTTACAATTTTTTTATAAATTTAGATTTTAGTATAAAATAACAGGTGATCATGAAATAATTATACAGGTATTTATATTTACGCTAACACAAGAGAGTACTGGAGAGATGGCATTGAATAATCTAAACTAATTTTAATAGGTTTTTGAATGTTTTTTTTTTCGTAAAGGGAAATAAACCAATGCTTCTTAAAAGAGGCATATAGATCACATTCCGTCAAAAATCTTCTAGCATTGTGTATAAGGATTTGATTAATAAATTGTTTAAGCAAATTGGTTGAAACAATAAATACATTTTTAACTGTAAAGATTCTAGTTCTCTTTGGGTCCATTAATTGACAGCGAAGTATCTCAATAGAGCAAGCAAATTGCTGTTCTTTTATTTGTAAATAGCTGTTAAGTGAGTATACAGGCCTGTTTCTAGCCTCATCTCTATACAACGATACAAATATAATGTTAAAAACATCGAGGTTTTAGCAGTTAACAATCGTGTGATTGAATAAAATCGAACGTGTTCCGTGTCCTTTATCCATCGATCTGAGCGATTGCGTGAACGACTCCATGGATTATTTTATACTCCTAGTCTGACCTTGTCACGTCTCACCTTCTTGGTACATGAAAACATGCGTCTTTAGAGTTTTAGTTATAGCGTCTATGTAGGTTTGTATACGCACACGTATATGTAGGCTTGTACAGCCCACATACAGTGGCGTCACTGGGTCGGGTGTTACATTGTGAGGTGACTGAGGGTGTGACCCTCCCAGTGTTTCTTCCAGACTTTTTTCTCCGGGGGGGCACTTGAAATCTTCGGGGGGCGGCAAACTTTCTTCGGGGGGGGGGCGGACACTGTTAAAAGTATATATTTTCTATATAAATTATATAAATTTCATTTCGTTCGGGGGGGCGGTAAAAAATTTTCGGGGGGGCTAAGCCCCCCCGAAGAGATGCCTGGAAGAAACTCTGGACCCTCCCCTCCTCCAACAATTTTACATTTTCGGTTAGGTGTCATCCCATCCCTCTGCCACTCTATTTTATTATTTTAACAGGATGAAACATTGTTTTGACAACATATTTTTCGATTTGGTGTCACCCCTAAAATGGTGTCACCCCTAAAATGGTGTCACCCCTAAAATGGTGTCACCCCTAAAATGGTGTCACCCCTAAAATGGTGTCACCCCTAAAATGGTGTCACCCCTAAAATGGTGTCACCCGGTGCGGACCGCTACTTCTGACACCGCCTTGTATCACTTTATAAAATATATTTTGCCTGTCGAAAGATCGCCAATTAGCCCTAGTGTTTATCCCACGTTGTTCCCATTTCTTGAATTAAAGAATGTGCACGTAATTTTAAAAACGGCAGAACGGGAATGTGCTGACGATTTAAAAAACATTACTCTTAAAACTTTAATTTTGTGATGTTGTTGTTTTGTCTTGTGGCGGGATGTTTATCAAAAAAACTTGAGGAAAAAACTGGACATTGCTGGTAACAAAAAACACAAATTAGTTGATGCAAGTGTTTTTTTCAGACTTTTCTTTCTCTGGGGTGGGATGGGTGGGTGGGTGGGGGGGGGGGGGTCACTTGATATTTTCGGGGGGGGGGGGGGGCGGACAACATTTTCCGGGGAGGGGTCGGACACTTGTAAAAGTATATGTTTTCTATGTAAATTCCATTTTGTTCGCTGGAAGAAACTCTTTTTGCATTTGTGCATTTTGCTGGCATGTTACATTAGAAATAAAATGGAACCACGGGATTTTCATGTGTGATAGTTTTTTTTTTAACACGACTTAAATAAAAGAAAACAGTAACAACTCACGGAGGAAAAATAAAACATAAACAAGCAATAGGTCTATTACAGTGGGTGTAGTGGCATTTATTTACAGTGTGTCTAGTGGCATTTATTTACTGTGGGTCTAGTGGCATTTATTTCAGGGGGTCTAGTGGCATTTATTTACAGTGGGTGTAGTGGCATTTATTTACAGTGTGTCTAGTGGCATTTATTTACTGTGGGTCTAGTGGCATTTATTTCAGGGGGTCTAGTGGCATAGAAATAAACGCAAATACTCTTGGCTAGGTTTTTAAAGTGAAATGTCTTTTAATTTTTGCTTCTTGAGTGGATGTAATTTTGTTGTAGTATTACTAGAACTTACACATATAACACAACGTTTGACTTAACACGGCTCACACCCCCCCACACACACACAACGTTTGACTTAACACGGCTCTCTCACACCCAAACACACACAAAGAACATGTAACACACACCAGCACTCACGTTAGAGGTCACACCTGTTTATAGAACGCCACAGGTAGGGCGAGTTTACAGTTAGGATTAAATAACGACCGGGTTGTTGTTCTGCATGCTTGGGCCTGGGGCCTCTCCCAGAGCCTGGGGCCTCTCCCTAAGCAGAGAGTCTCTCCCAGAGCAGAGAGCCTCTCCCAGAGCCTGGGGCCTCTCCCAGAGCCTGGAACCTCTCCCAGAGCCTGGGGCCTCTCCCAGAGCCTGGAGCCTCCCCCAGCCTGTGGCCTCTCCCAGAGCCTGGAGCCTCTCCCAGAGCCTGGAGCCTCTCCCAGAGCCTGGAGCCTCTCCCAGAGCCTGGAGCCTCTCCCAGAGCCTGGGGCCTCTCCCAGAGCGTGGAGCCTCTCCCAGAGCCTGGGGCCTCTCCCAGAGCCTGGGGCCTCTCCCAGAGCCTGGGGCCTCTCCCAGAGCCTGGGGCCTCTCCCAGAGCCTGTGGCCTCTCCCAGAGCCTGGGGCCTCTCCCAGAGCCTGGGGCCTCTCCCAGAGCGTGGAGCCTCTCCCAGAGCGTGGAGCCTCTCCCAGAGCCTGGGGCCTCTCCCAGAGCGTGGAGCCTCTCCCAGAGCCTGGGGCCTCTCCCAGAGACTGGGGCCTCTCCCAGAGCCTGGGGCCTCTCCCAGAGCCTGGGGCCTCTCCCAGAGCGTGGAGCCTCTCCCAGAGCCTGGGGCCTCTCCCAGAGCCTGGGGCCTCTCCCAGAGCCTGGGGCCTCTCCCAGAGCCTGGGGCCTCTCCCAGAGCCTGGGGCCTCTCCCAGAGCCTGGGGCCTCTCCCAGAGCCTGGAGCCTCTTCCTGGGTCTAGTCCTCTCCCAGAGCCTGTGCTTGTTTATTTATTGATATTGATGTGTTTGTTACCGTCTGAAAGGTAGCCTGCGTCTGGAGCCTTGTGGGTGCCAGGGAGAGGGGTAGGTAGGGTCGGGCTACTGGTGCCAGGGAGAGGGGTAGGTAGGGTCGGGCTACTGGTGCCAGGGAGAGGGGTAGGTAGGGTCGGGCTACTGGTGCCAGGGAGAGGGGTAGGTAGGGTCGGGCTACTGCAGTTAAAATATACTTAACATTAATCTCGTTTTTTAAAAAAAAAGCAGGCATGAGCGCAGTTTCACGTCAGAATGTATTCTGTCAAATAGCTTGTACTCACGACATAAAAGTAGCCAGATTACAGTTTTCAAGCGTCTTGTGTTGTCATATTTTAAGATATTCTGACGTAATGGCTGTAGAATTTTCTTAATCAAGATCAAAACTGCATTATAAATTACAGGTGAGCAAAAAAATAAAATACCATGAAATAAAGGTATGAGAGTTCTAGTCAAAAGTCCCAAAGATTTCAATACCCCAGTATCACTTTATCAAGCAAACACATGCAGTTCCGAAGCTTTGTTCTAGCTATCAGCTCCCTACAAGATCGTTTAGTACCCAATCAAACAGGCAGAGTTTGGCTGTATCATTTATTATCCCTTATGTCGAAACAAGGTATCAGCTTTAACCATCAAACCAGCAGACGATGAACCAACATCGCCTTACTTGTAGCACGTGCCAATAACACCTGGTCCTACACAGAATGTACGAGAATACCGGAGCTACACAAATCTTTCCTGGAGTTTAATCCACTTTATCAGAGTCACGTGCACCGTTTTAACGAGCGGTATACTGAGTAGCTAACATCTTACCAAGGGACTATATATATATATATATATATATATATATATATATATATATATATATATATATATATATATATATATATATATATATATATATATGTGTATATATATGTGTATATATGTGTGTATATATATGTGTATATATATATATGTATATATATATATATATATATATATATATATATATATATATGTATATATATATATATATATATATATATATATATATATATATATATATATATATATATATATATATATATATATATATTCCTGGCGTCGAAGTTTGTATCTATGCCGATGTCATATTCCATTTGCAAGTGAAATGAAAAATGTATCTACCAGTCAAGCGGTTCCCCCACATCAGATAGCATTAGGTTACATCAGGTAAGACCAGGTAACATCAGGTAAGACCATGTAAAAGTACAAACTCTACTCACTGTCACTGGAGTGAATCAGATAAAACATCACGTGACTGCACCATCATGTGAGTTTTTGAACGACCTGATTATCGTCAACAACAGGAGGAGTCGTCTGCTTTCATAGCTTTTCAAAAAAGTGTTTTTGGCAAGTCAGCATTCGTTAGAGATAAAAAATTGCCTTGCACTTTGAAACGTCCTTGTGAAGGGAAAAATGTAGACCTTGTGGAGGGAAAAATGTGGAGGGAACGCGAGATGGTATGAGGGATCTAGACCACCTTCTGTGTGTGCTGCTGTTTCTTTCTGTTGTTGGCTGGTTAGCTCGACCCCCATGCTCGACCCCAGGGCTCGACCCCCGTCACGGTGGGTCAACCGTTCCCTTTGTTTATGACGTCAGGTGGCTGAGGCTGGTCGAGATCTCACGCTCTGTGGGTGGTGTGTGGGTGGTCTGTGGGTGGTCTGTGGTTTATTTTAATCTCATGGCGTCGTATTGGCCCAACCCATAACTGAAAGATTTGTATTAGATTGACCACCATCTAAAGAAGTATCGTGTTGGCCCAACAAATCACGCGAGGTCGTATGGTTTTGGCCCAACTAAACACATCAAGTAGAATCGTAATCGCCCAACCAATCACATCAAGTAGTATCGTATTGACCAACCAATCACCTGAAGTAGTACCGTATCGGCCCAATGAACCGCCCTAGTCGTATCGACACTACAACGATCGGCTACACCCGTGAGCCTGACGACGATGAAGTCGAACTGTTGGTACAAGCGCGAGTATAAACACACCTCGCCGTGAGTAAACAATCAACAGACTTGAAACTCGCTGTAAGCCGATAGCCAGAGCCTGTCAGAAATCATTTTCTTAAAGAAGACTCCTGGAGAAACCTAGTTCTGGAGCCCTCAGCAACCCCCCCCCCCCACTGAGTTACCTGTGACCTTCTGTCCTCTGTATGTTTACCTGTACAACTGCTAGACCTATTAACTTTCTTCTCATCTTGGTTTTTTTATCAGCCAACAAAAGATCCGACTTTTTTACGGAGTGAAATCGAGCGAGAAGATTCGATATTTGTGGCGCGAGTTTTGAACCAATATTGCAGCCGATGAGTAGTTGATTGTTTTTCATTAGGAAGAGTTTTTTTCTTCCTTTTTTTTATCATCTTACTTCACTTAAAAATAAAACGCATGGAGCATTTTTCCGGATCTTTTTGGCACAAGAGTTACACCTGTGGCCACCACATTCACACTGGGTTCTTTCGTTTATTACACGGACCAAGAAAACAGTTCTAAACCCTAGTCTCAGAGCCAAACTACAATGTGCTATAATAGAGCTTAGTAGATAGTTTTTCTTTTAAAACTTTTCTTACATTTGGCTTACAAAAAGAAAGTAAAAATTGCTATTTAGTACAATTATTACGGTCATGCATTTTTGCTGGCGATGCATTTTAAAAACTTCAAATTTGTGGATATTAAGGCCTGTTAGTAAATTAGTGTTCGCTCCCTTTTTTAAAAAGATTTTAACCGACAGAATTAAAATGGTGTTATAACAAGTTACACAACCTCGTCGACAAAAATGACACCTTCATACAGTCTTTAAGACATGTATATAAATTGACACTCATACTATACTTGCTTTAAGTAATATATATATATATATATATATATATATATATATATATATATATATATATATATATATATATATATATATATATATATATATATATACAAAACAAGAGCCCTTTATACTGCACCTCAACATAAAACACCCTTCGATTCAACGAACCCCCCATACAACAACCCCAATACAACATTCCCTTATGCAACAAAACACATCATTACATCCCTCTATACATCGCCCCTCCATACAACAATCCCTACACAACACACCCCAATACAACAACCCCCTATACAACACACCTCATTACAACACCCCCAAAAATTCAAACAACCCCCCGGAAACACAGGTAAAAGAAAATAAACTTAAAAGGGTTAAACACTCTGACCAAAAGAACGACGTCTGCCAGCCGGTACGATTCCCAGGTGTACAGCCTCACTTTGGTGCCAAGATTATGTGCTGACCTTCAGGTAGATTTACCCTCCCCCCCCCACTCCAGAATCCTTCCCTGACATTGTACCCCCCCCCTCCCACTCCAGAATCCTTCCCTGACATTGTACCCCCCCCCCCCCACTCCAGAATCCTTCCCTGACATTGTACCCCCCCCCACTCCAGAATCCTTCCCTGACATTGTACCCCCCCCCCCCCCACTCCAGAATCCTTCCCTGACATTGTACCCCCCCCCCCCCCACTCCAGAATCCTTCCCTGACATTGTACCCCCCCCACTCCAGAATCCTTCCCTGACATTGTACCCCCCCCCCCCACTCCAGAATCCTTCCCTGACATTGTACCCCCCCCCCACTCCAGAATCCTTCCCTGACATTGTACCCCCCCCCACTCCAGAATCCTTCCCTGACATTGTACCCCTCCCCTTTCCATCGGCTATATATTTTCTTAACAATGAACAAATAACCCACTGACTTCGATCTGGAAAAGTAATTTCAGGTTATTTTAGGTTGCTTGAAAATATGCACTGGCTCCTTAATGCTATTGGCATGCATGGATTTTAGCATGAGCTTTTGTGTTTAAATATTGGATTAGATAATTATCATAGGTCTCCAGCAGCTTAAGGGAAGATTTTTTTTATAATTTTAGGGGTAATAAATAAAGCTTTAACTACCTAACATTTTATTACAGCGTTAGCACGGGCATTTTTGGCACAAAAGAGTTCCATCGAGTTACTTAAAATAGGATATGGCCTACATTCCACCTTTCACGAAGAAACACTTTTCCTGTGCTATACAACTCAACCAAAATTTTCCCAATTTTTATTTTATTGAGTTGGTTTATATACTTTCTATTGTTTGAAATCAATATGTATTGTGTAATGGAATCGTTACGCTTACGAATTCTAATTAGTGCTTTACTTTTCACCGCACAAAAGTATACAATCCTAAAAATAAGTGAAAGTTTTGGGAAGTTGTCTCCCATTCATATAGACTGAATAAAGAGGTCCTCTCTCTGTTTTGAAATTCTGAACGAATAAGACGACGGACTTGAAACTTTGGCCGAATTAAATATTTTCTACCAAGAATCTATTTCTTTGGGGGCGGGCAGTAAACGTGCCCCCCCCCCAACTGATGCCTGAAAGAAACACTTATGAAATATATATGCGTCTGTGTTCATCTGTGTACAAGGGATATATAGGTCAGTTTTCATCTCCTTACTGAGGAAGTTGCGACTGGTCCGTATTTTCACCTGTATCATTTTTGTCAGGCCCGGGCCTTTGCCCACTTTCAACCACAGGTAAGTGCCCCAAAAATCGTAGGAAACTCCCCCTGGTGCATCTAAATGTTGGCCTACAACAGACAATTTTAGATACCCCAATCTTAAAGCATCGCTGGCATTAAAATTGATTAGTTTTATTTGATTAAAAAGTTGATGGCTCCGACACTCCATCCTTGTTAGGGCAGACGTTAGCCCAGGTAAAGACTACAGGTGGATCTGTCATTGTGCCACTGGCAGACGTGAGATTTAAGGTGATAAATGGCCGAGGAATGGGGAAAGTTTTTTTTTCAACCCACTTTTCATCATCGTTTGATACAAAACATCTAAAAACTATCACGGGAAAAAACAAACAGATACGTCTAGTGCGTGCCTAGCCGACACTTAGAGAACTCAAATATATGTTTACTAAAGCTCGCTTTCAAAGTGCGCAATGAGTAGCAAGTAAATAAGCAATGTGTAGCAGTAGCAGAAGGCAGTTATCTCTCAACAAAAACAAAACAAAATAAGCTCACAGCAAAGTTTCATTGTTTGTTTATTTCTCTAGTCAAGAATTAAATTGAGAAATGTGTTTTGTAGCTTTTGGTATTTTTTATCGATTATAATTACAAACATATGTAGTTAAACTAACATTCAATAAATGGATGTAAGTAGTAAACTGTACTTACAAAATATACTTCCAGACACCAAAGAACTCATCAAGTAACAAGTTTCGCTAGACAAACCAAGCAAGAACTTTGATCGTCTGCTCCAACAGTACAAGACAATGGAACATCTAGTGCCCCTCAGACGTGAGAACTGGAGCTTCTTCGAGAGACAGAGACAGGTCTTCAGCGACATCTTCAAGGGCATGGACAAGGACATGGACTCGGAGTGGAAGGAGTTTGACCGCGAGTTGGAGAGGATGCGCAGCGAGATGTTCACCCTCAAGGCCCTCGACTTCAACGACTTCGGCTCGTCCATGATCAAACCCGAGCGGCCCATCGTGTCTGATGAGCAGGGGAACAAACGGCTGTCTCTCAGGTACGTTAGTGACGTCATAGGTTGGCTGTGACGTATGTTGCTGACGTCATAGTCTGATGTAGATTGTGAAGTCATAATCTAGCTGTTCGTGCTATTGACGTCAAGGGCTGCGTGTGGCGTGTGCTGCTGTTGTCTTGGATGGTTATGCTGCTGTTGTCATAGTGTGGTTATGCTGCTGTTGTCTTGGGTGGTTATGCTGCTGTTGTCATAGGGTGGTTATGCTGCTGTTGTCTTGGGTGGTTATGCTGCTGTTGTCATAGGGTGTTTATGCTGCTGTTGTCATAGTGTGGTTATGCTGATGTTGTCATAGTGTGGTTATGCTGCTGTTGTCATAGTGTGGTTATGCTGCTGTTGTCTTAGAGTGGTTATGCTGCTGTTGTCATAGTGTGGTTATGCTGCTGTTGTCATAGTGTGGTTATGCTGCTGTTGTCTTGTGTGGTTATGCTGCTGTTGTCATAGTGTGGTTATGCTGCTGTTGTCATAGTGTGGTTATGCTGCTGTTGTCATAGTGTGGTTATGCTGCTGTTGTCATAGTGTGGTTATGCTGCTGTTGTCTTGGGTGCTTATGCTGCTGTTGTCATAGTGTGGTTATGCTGCTGTTGTCATAGTGTGGTTATGCTGCTGTTGTCATAGGGTGGTTATCCTGCTGTTGTCATAGTGTGGTTATGCTGCTGTTGTCATAGGGTGATTATGCTGCTGTTGTTATAGGGTGGTTATGCTGCTGTTGTTATAGGGTGGTTATGCTGCTGTTGTCATAGAGTGGTTATGCTGCTGTTGTCATAGTGTGGTTATGCTGCTGTTGTCATAGTGTGGTTATGCTGCTGTTGTCATAGTGTGGTTATGCTGCTGTTGTCTTGGGTGGTTATGCTGCTGTTGTCATAGTGTGGTTATGCTGCTGAGGTAATCTGCTAGCTGTAATGTAGGTTGCTGACGTCATAGTCTAGTTGTGGCGTGTGCTGCTGACGTCATAGGATGTGTGTGTTGACTAGTGTGATGACACTTTTATTGAAACTTCCAAATGTTTACTTAAACAGTTGGCACCATAGGGGCTGTGCTTAAAGACAGTAAAACTTAGGTTTTGTTACAGAAGAGTTACACTCACATTTAAAATAACTACCAGTCTATTACATACACTCGTAAAGGGCATGAAACAGAAACCTTTTTCTTTTACTAAATAACTACACAACACCTTTCATTCAGATTTTCACTTTGCTATTTCCGATGTTCTATTGTCTGTGTATTGGTTTACCTCAGGTTTGATTGTAAAGACTTTAAACCTGAAGAGATCACAGTGAAAACTATCGACAACAAACTGATGGTACAGGCCAAACATACAGAGGAGTCACCCGGCAGAAAGGTAACTGGTCTCATCAGTGGCGTCACTACACAACTCTGTGTCCGGGGGGGGGGGGTCTAGGGTGTTTAATCCTTCTGTTTGGGTGTGTTTATACTGGTGGTCTCAAAACTGCAATTAAAAACCACAGTAATACAAACAACCTCCATCTAACTGAATGTTGTGAAACGAATGTTCCAGAACCACAAGCTAGTTTGTAGTTAGTGGATCATAGAACTTCTAATTAAAAAAAACTTCTAATTAAAAACAATTTGTTCAACTAAATGTTGTGAATGTTTCAGGTGTACCGTGAATTCAGTCGCCAGTACGTGCTGCCCCAAAAGATTGACCCGCTCAGCTTGAACTCAACGTTAGCAGCAGACGGCGTTCTCAGCATTGAAGCACCTGCACCAGCCGCCATCGAGGCTCCAAGGGAGAGAATTCTTCCAATTATGCGTCTCTAAAAATTTTATTTATTACCTTTCTTTTATTGAAATTTGATTTCAAGGTTGAAAAAAAAAACATTTATAAAAAAAAAAAAATAATAACAAAAAAAAAAGCCAGAAATAATTGATGTATTAATGTTAAGAATACATGAATCGATTTTTTCCACAGCAAATTATATATTTTTATTTGAATACAACAATATTCAACAAAATTGTATGACTGTTTTAAGAACAAATGAAGTTTTGTGCTGCAAACATTTTATTGTGAGTGAACTTAAGTGTTGCTTGGGCGCTGTTGTGGTTAATTAATTACACGTCCACTTGAAATAAAAGGTTTTTAACAGCCAGTTTTCTGTTTACTTTGGAGTTTCATGCTGTACTTTTTCAGACTTAACATCCAATCAACTAGTTGGATGTTGTACAACATCAGACCTAACATCCAATCAACTAGTTGGATGTTGTACAACATCAGACCTAACATCCAATCAACTAGTTGGATGTTGTACAACATCAGACCAACATCCAATCAACTAGTTGGATGTTGTACAACATCAGACCAACATCCAATCAACTAGTTGGATGTTGTACAACATCAGACCAACATCCAATCAACTAGTTGGATGTTGTACAACATCAGACCTAACATCCAATCAACTAGTTGAATGTTGTACAACATAACATCAGACCTAACATTCAATCAACTAGTTGGATGTTGTACAACATCAGACCAACATCCAATCAACTAGTTGGATGTTGTACAACATCAGACCTAACATCCAATCAACTAGTTGAATGTTGTACAACATAACATCAGACCTAACATTCAATCAACTAGTTGGATGTTGTACAACATCAGACCTAACATTCAATCAACTAGTTGGATGTTGTTGTCAATTTACAACATCATACCTAACATTCAATCAACTAGTTGAATGTTGTACAACATAACATCAGACCTAACATCCAATCAACTAGTTGGATGTTGTACAACATCAGACCAACATCCAATCAACTAGTTGGATGTTGTACAACATCAGACCAACATCCAATCAACTAGTTGGATGTTGTACAACATCAGACCAACATCCAATCAACTAGTTGGATGTTGTACAACATCAGACCTAACATCCAATCAACTAGTTGAATGTTGTACAACATAACATCAGACCTAACATTCAATCAACTAGTTGGATGTTGTACAACATCAGACCAACATCCAATCAACTAGTTGGATGTTGTACAACATCAGACCTAACATCCAATCAACTAGTTGAATGTTGTACAACATAACATCAGACCTAACATTCAATCAACTAGTTGGATGTTGTACAACATCAGACCTAACATTCAATCAACTAGTTGGATGTTGTTGTCAATTTACAACATCATACCTAACATTCAATCAACTAGTTGAATGTTGTACAACATAACATCAGACCTAACATCCAATCAACTAGTTGGATGTTGTACAACATCAGACCTAACATTCAATCAACTAGTTGGATGTTGTTGTCAATTTACAACATCATACCTAACATTCAATCAACTAGTTGAATGTTGTACAACATAACATCAGACCTAACATCCAATCAACTAGTGGGATGTTGTACAACATCATACCTAACATCCAATCAACTAGTTGGATGTTGTTGTCAATTTACAACATCAGACCTAACATCCAATCAACTAGTTGGATGTTGTACAACATCAGACCTAACATCCAATCAACTAGTTGGATGTTGTTGTCAATTTACAACATCAGACCTAACATCCAATCAACTAGTTGGATGTTGTACAACATCAGACCTAACATCCAATCAACTAGTTGGATGTTGTACAACATCAGACCTAACATCCTATCAACTAGTTGGATGTTGTACAACATCAGACCTGTTGGATGTTGTTGCCGACTACAGCTTACAAATATCAGATTTAACGGTCAATATGACAAATGTATTTTCCCACATTGCATATTACACTGGGCAAATATTTGTTGACGTGGTACAGCCCTGCTGTCCAGCCATCTTTAGTTTTTCAGGCAAGAATATTTAGAACAACATGGAAGAAGATTATACTATTACATATTCTTAATGATCGTATGTTGGAAATTGGAAGTAATCGGTGAACTTCCATATACAGTAAAATACGAGACGAAATCCCATTTTACAACTTTAAGGCACACCATAGGTACACAATGGAAACATTATTTGTTTGTATATTAAAGTAATTTCCACTTTTCAGTACAAAATTAGATAGCGACTTTGGTATAATGGTGACCAATAATAAAATGGTCCAAGTTGTTGTGTGAGATCTATCGAGGTCTGGATCTATATAATAAAATATAATTGCATTTCGCCTGCTCCATTCTAAAGAGATGTTTAAAAAAATGGATTGTTGACAGAATGAGGGTTAGGGGTCGTCCACAAACGACGCCGCGATCAATGTGGTTATAGTGAGGGATGAGAAAGGGGAGGAGGGGTCAGAGGCGTAGCTAGGGGAGGGCGGGTGGGGTAGCGGCCCCAAGCGCCGACCTTAGGGGGCGCCGAACGGGGTTGGAATTTAAAAAAAAAAAAAAAAACATTTCTAGCTGACATCAATTATTTGACATCAGCATAAAAAACGTGATTGGTAAAAAGCGCCCCCGCCTTTTCTAATTTGGGGGAGGGCGGCGCTTTTGCGCTGGAATGGGTCGCTACGCCTCTAAGGGGTGGGTTGGGTTTAAAAGTCTGCATCAGTTATGGATTACCCCCTTCCCCCCTCCCCGAATATTTTTTTAAATTGGAATATGCACACAATAACCAACAAAAATATATTAACAGACACGATTCACTAGCTGAATATTGGAAATGTATTTATTTTCCCAGCTACAGTTACAGTGTTATAGCCCCCCCCCCCCCTCCCTCCCCCGACGAGAGAAAAAAAAACATAATTTAGATAGAAAATTAGAAAATACTTTTAAATCAGTAGCCTCCACCCCCTTCCTCCGTAAATTATAAGGTGTACCTCCAGTAGTTTTCAAGTGCCCACCACCCCCTCCTTTAAAAAAAGAGAGAAAGATGCCTGAAAGAAAGCCTAGATGATTGTTTTCTCGATTAGGTTTTCATCCACTACCCTCAGCCCAAACATAAACTGATGAGTTGAGCATCGCACAATATTATAAAAATATCTCGACATAGGTCTACATTATATAGGCCTAACTCGGTCTAAGAAATGAATCACGTAGAGTGCATTATAAAATAACTGTCACACAAAGCAATGTGACCTCGCCCATAATAACCCATAACATTTACCCAGATTTAGCAGCTTAGGTGTGCTAATCGTTAAATTTTACCTTGCGTAGATTTTGTTACAATTTTTATCGTATTTAATAAATTATCATCTTAACTATATACATTATGGTTGTAATAAGTGTATATTTAATATTTAAATTACTATTTCGAAACAAGTGAAAGCAAGTATAATTTGGCCTGACGTAAAAATCTGGGTGTTGAGATATTTTTGGAAGGAAAGAAGGTGTGTCGCTTACCTTTCGGCTAGTTCCAGTGTTTGTCACAGCGTTAGTTACCAACTATTTTGTAATTTTCAGTGGCGACAAAGTCACTTAATAAAGATAAATCCATCTGTAAGTAGAACAAGTAGATTAGATCTCGCAGTAGATCTAGATCTATATTTTAAAATATTGTTTTTAACACATGTCCAATATTAGATTCTAGATCTAGTCTAGATCTAGAATAGATCTACTTCGTAGTTGTTTGTTACTCTCTCTTGGTTTTTAAGACAGTCTGCTGAATTTCTTTTCAGTCTTCTCTAAGTTGAACTTGGATATTACTTAATACTTACTAAGTATTACTTAGTCTTAGCTTAGACTTTAGACATAAACACTTAATTTAGTCTTACGTAAACTAAGCTATACTTAAGTTAAGTCATACTCATAACTGAATCTCATATTTTAATTATTAGGCCCAAGCCCAGGCCTAGATCTACTAGCCTAATTAATAATTTTATTTAGGCCTAGCAATTAGGCCTATATATATATATTAATATTACTGTTAACTTTTAACAACTAACAACTATTGGATAATTATTAATTAGTTAATAATTAGGCCTAGATCTATAGCCTACTAATTAATTTATAGGCCTAATTAATCGTAATTACAATTAGGTCTAGGGCCTAGGGCATATGTTTTACTAACTATTAGTTATGTATGTAGTATGTAGGCCTACTATAGTAGTTAACAATAGGCCTATTTAATTTTAATTCTTGTTTTTATAGGCCTATAGGGTCTACAAAAAACTCTACATATAGGCCCTATACTTTTTATAGGCCTATAAGTTAGTAAATTCATTTTTAATTATCAGATGTATTTTTATTACTCATTAAGAGTCATTAGTTAATTAGTATAGTAGAGAGCATAGGCCTACATTATGTCACGATTTTTAGAGTTTGCCTATCCATAATAAAATTTACTTAGGATCATAACTTAGCCTAAGTAACTAGGCTCCTATAAGATTTAGTCTAGTTTTTAGATCTAACAAGCCTAATCGAAACTATAATCAAACAGCACTACCAATAAACTGGCTTAGTAACTATATTTTCTACCTATAACCTATTATTATCATTAATGCACACAGTTGTAAACTACACTACAGACTACTCTGAAGTAGATTATGTCTCTCTCTAAACGTCTAGACTATAGATCAACTCACAACAGACAGACGTTAGCTTAGCCTGTAGAGAAGGTTTAGTTTTAGTCTCATAGTTAGCAGTCACAAACTTAGTTTTAGTCTCATAGTAAGCAGACACAAACTTAGGCTCTAATATACACATATGTAGATCTACTGACCCAAGCTTACTGAGGTGCATTTTTAGATTTTATTAGCTCAATATACGACCATTCATACATGTTACATGATTCTTTATTTTGTTAAGCAGCTATATTACTGTTGTTAGTAATAATAAAACAGTTTTAGGCCCTAATAATCAGCAATGTTATGTCAATGTTAGGATCTAGATATGGTAGTCAAGAATATTAGTTGTAGTTTTTGTTTACAAGTTAGTTCCTGAATTATCTGTTATCAGTGTTATCTTACTGTGGTGGGAGGTCTACTAACATGGACACTATTAGTATATTACTCAACTATTAGTGTATGCTTAGTTAAGTTGATCATGTTTAAGTTCAACTAAGCTTATGGGTCATTTGTAAATGTTATCATGCTTTTTTTGACCTTCCTTCTGTCACACATTGTCACAAAACACCAGACCCTCCCACCTTTAATGATATCACACCTCAGCCTACTAAAAAAAATGACGAGATCTTTCTAAATCTAAAATATTGACTATATAGAGTAAATTAATCAATTTGTATTACAATTTACTGAAACAGGTTTCTAAAATGCAAAATATTGGCAAAATTCAGTTGCTAACATTACTTTTTTAAAATGCAAGTGTGATGTCACACAATCTGAACCCTTTCTTCCCAACGTCACACATCATGAAAAAATTACGAACCTCCTCTTTTCAAGGAGCAGGTAATCGTCTTTTAGATATCGTGAGCTACTGATGTTGTTATAAAGCTAATATTTTTAGTCGTGTAAACTTCATAAATTAGTAATCGCTAAAAAGTAAAACAAAAAAAAAACAAAATACGTTTATAGCAACAAGCTTTTAAATGCAGGGAAAATAAGAAAATAAAACTAATTTACTTTCTTTAATAAAAGCTTTGGTTGCTCATGAGATCTTTTACATATTTTAGCGACAAAAGCTTTTATTAAAGAAATTAAAACAGTTTTATTTTCTTTATGTCAGTGCATTTAAAAGCTTGTCACTATAAAGTTTTTTATATTTGTTTTATATTTAGTTACATTTATTTATATGCAAATAGTCGGCACTAAATTTGTTGTTGATGTCAATGGTCATTGTGGTGTGTAGAGGTCAATGGTCATTGTGGTGTGTAGAGGTCAATGACAATGGTCAGTGTGGTGTGTAGAGGTCAATGGTCATTGTGGTGTGTAGAGGTCAATGGTCAGTGTGGTGTGTAGAGGTCAATGGTCAGTGTGGTGTGTAGAGGTCAATGGTCAGTGTGGTGTGTAGAGGTCAATGGTCATTGTGGTGTGTAGAGGTCAATGGTCAGTGTGGTGTGTAGAGGTCAATGGTCATTGTGGTGTGTAGTGGTCAATGGGTCAGTGTGGTGTGTAGAGGTCAATGGGTCAGTGTGGTGTGTAGAGGTCAATGGTCAATGTGGTGTGTAGAGGTCAATGGTCAGTGTGGTGTGTAGTGGTCAGTGTGGTGTGTAAATATTTAGTAATAAAAAAATGACTGTGAACTATATTTAAACATTCTTTAAAAGAAAAAGAAAATAATTTAAAGGGTGAACTGACATACCTTATCTGTTCAATACTTCCTTATCTGTCAAATAACAATAAAAATACTGGCCTATGTCTGAGATTCATGGTTTCTGTCATAGTGTTTATACTATTTTGTAGTAAGTTACTTTATGTTGCTATCATCAGACCCATTGTTATATATATTGTGAGGTGTCAGGGTCTTCACATAACAAGGTCTGTCTGTAGGACCCCATGGTCTGTAGGACCCCAGGGTCTCTCTGTAGGTAGGACCCCCAGGGTCTGTCTCTACGTAGGACCTCATGGTCTGTCTGTCGGTAGGACCCCAGGGTCTATTTGTAGGGAGGACCCCAGGGTCTGTCTGTAGGTAGGACCCCAGGGTCTGTCTGTAGGTAGGACCCCATGGTCTGTCTGTAGGTAAGACAGGGTCTGTCTGTAGGTAGGACCCCAGGGTCTGTCTGTAGGTAGGACCCCATGGTCTGTCTGTAGGTAGGACCCTATGGTCTGTCTGTAGGTAGGACCCCAGTGTCTGTCTGTAGGTAGGACCCCATGGTCTGTCTGTAGTAGGACCCCAGGGTCTGTCTATAGGTAGGACCCCATGGTCTGTCTGTAGGTAGGACCCCAGGGTCTGTCTATAGGTAGGACCCCATGGTCTGTCTGTAGGTAGGACCCCATGGTCTGTCTGTAGGTAGGACCCCAGGGTCTGTCTGTAGGTAGGACATTATGGTCTGTCTGTAGGTAGGACCTCGGGGTCTGTCTGTAGGTAGGACCCCATGGTCTGTCTGTAGGTAGGACCCCAGGGTCTGTCTGTAGGTAGGACCCCATGGTCTGTCTGTAGGTAGGACCTCGGGGTCTGTCTGTAGGTAGGACCCCATGGTCTGTCTGTAGGTAGGACCTCGGGGTCTGTCTGTAGGTAGGACCCCATGGTCTGTCTGTAGGTAGGACCCCATGGTCTGTCTGTAGGTAGGACCTCGGGGTCTGTCTGTAGGTAGGACCCCATGGTCTGTCTGTAGGTAGGACCCCAGGGTCTGTCTGTAGGTAGGACCCCAGTGTCTGTCTGTAGGTAGGACCCCATGGTCTGTCTGTAGGTAGGACCCCATGGTCTGTCTGTAGTAGGACCCCAGGGTCTGTCTATAGGTAGGACCCCATGGTCTGTCTGTAGGTAGGACCCCAGGGTCTGTCTATAGGTAGGACCCCATGGTCTGTCTGTAGGTAGGACCCCATGGTCTGTCTGTAGGTAGGACCCCAGGGTCTGTCTGTAGGTAGGACATTATGGTCTGTCTGTAGGTAGGACCTCGGGGTCTGTCTGTAGGTAGGACCCCATGGTCTGTCTGTAGGTAGGACCCCAGGGTCTGTCTGTAGGTAGGACCCCATGGTCTGTCTGTAGGTAGGACCTCGGGGTCTGTCTGTAGGTAGGACCCCATGGTCTGTCTGTAGGTAGGACCTCGGGGTCTGTCTGTAGGTAGGACCCCATGGTCTGTCTGTAGGTAGGACCCCATGGTCTGTCTGTAGGTAGGACCTCGGGGTCTGTCTGTAGGTAGGACCCCATGGTCTGTCTGTAGGTAGGACCCCAGGGTCTGTCTGTAGGTAGGACCCCAGTGTCTGTCTGTAGGTAGGACCCCATGGTCTGTCTGTAGGTAGGACCCCATGGTCTGTCTGTAGGTAGGACCCCAGGGTCTGTCTGTAGGTAGGACATTATGGTCTGTCTGTAGGTAGGACCTCGGGGTCTGTCTGTAGGTAGGACCCCATGGTCTGTCTGTAGGTAGGACCCCATGGTCTGTCTGTAGGTAGGACCCCATGGTCTGTCTGTAGGTAGGACCCCAGGGTCTGTCTGTAGGTAGGACAGTGTCTGTCTGTAGGTAGGACCCCAGGGTCTGTCTGTAGGTAGGACAGTGTCTGTCTGTAGGTAGGACCCCAGGGTCTGTCTGTAGGTAGGACCCCAGGGTCTGTCTGTAGGTAGGACAGTGTCTGTCTGTAGGTAGGACCCCAGGGTCTGTCTGTAGGTAGGACCCCATGGTCTGTCTGTAGGTAGGACCCCATGGTCTGTCTGTAGTAGGACCCCAGGGTCTGTCTATAGGTAGGACCCCATGGTCTGTCTGTAGGTAGGACCCCATGGTCTGTCTGTAGGTAGGACCCCATGGTCTGTCTGTAGGTAGGACCCCAGGGTCTGTCTGTATGGTCTTTATACAGTAAAGTAATGGCTGAATCAGCTTGTCCGACTGTGGCCAATGAACCGCACCACTGAACTTTGAAGCAGCACGGCAAATCTCGGCCGTGTATTGTGTCTGGCGGATTGTTCTCACCGACTAGCGCATGTATAGAGCCGTGCCAGCTGATCTGAGCCAATCAACATGATCCGTATCGATCTCACACGAGAGGCCATGCGTGCCCCCACTCTATTAAAGCTCGTCTGTTGTTGTCTGACACTTGCTGGTTGATTGAATGGTCAACATTCGCTAGTTGAGCTGGAGCTGGTCACGTGATCTGTAAATCCCATTCCTGGTTTGTATTCAAACAACACCGGCTTTTTACTTTGTATTTGTCTGTTCGCCTTTTGCCTTGGCCAATTTGCATTTTCTCGCTGTGTCAACGCATTGATAATTACGGGACTCATGAATTCATAACAACTGTCTTGTTGTGCAAGTTTTCAGATTGTAACACCATAGTTCGACATCCAGTTAGCCAGTTGTAGGGCAGTGCCATAGCGACCCATGCCGGCGCCCTATCACTATTGGCATTGCGCCCCCAACCCCATTTATAAATTTAAATAGTCGTTCGCAGTGACAAAAAAGCCCCCACCCCCCCCCCCCCCCACACACACACACTTAAAAAAACAAAAACAACGTCGCCGCTTTCTGCCAGCAACTGTCCGTTTGAACTTTTTACTTTATTTCATACAATTGATGTAGAAAATAGTTAAATCAGTCCGTTCAGACGAGTAGCAGTTTAATTCTTAACTGTGTACTTCAGGATTGCAGCTCAAAATGAACTTAGTATTTCTTTCTATCTTTTCGGCGCCCGGGGTGGCCGCCCTACCCTAGCTACGCCTCTGCTTCAAGGGATAAGTTGTAGAAGATCTGTTGCACCAAGTCCAGTGGGCTGACAGAAGTCTGGATCAAAACGGCACCGGGACTATTGGATTGTTTAGTGGTCCCTGCTCCTGACCCCGGTACAGAATATAACATCGACACGATACAATATGGTCCTGCCGGCTTGGTCCTGAGTCCTTAAAGTTTATTCTGGGCAGCTGGTATGTCAGCTGTCGTATGTTATTTTATTCTGGCCCTGGGTGTACATGATTTATAGAGATGGTATCGCTTTACACGCCGCTTAGCAAGTATTATGGTATCGATTTGAGAAACATAGAAGCCCAGATGTCGCTTGAGTGTGGTTAGGTTTCTAATCACATATTTGTTGTTTACCATTGGATGATACTAGCCACGACTTATGTGACTTGGGATAAAAAATAACGCAATTTTCTTGGAAATTGATTTCCGTGTTTATCACTGCAGGGAGTGGTGGCCTATACATTGTGTCATTGGTACACAGTTCGTTAGGTTATCATTGGTTTTGTGTTTGTGGTGCTTGACATTGGCCGTGTTTTACACAGTACTGGAGATTTAACTAATGAACGTGTTATCTTATTGTGTGTGGCTTACATCTGTCACAAGCCACGGTACATAATGTGGTAGAGATTACACAACCTGATATGTAATTGTGCCGTATTATGGGACGGCGTGGCCTAAGTGGGTGGGCGCTAGGCTGCTAACCCGACAGTCTCGAGTTCAAATCCGGGTCCAAGTCAGTAGAATGTCCCTGAGTCCACCCAGCTCTGATGGGTACCTAACTCAAGTTAGGGAAAGTAAAAGCGGCTGGGTAAAATGCTGGTCTTCCCTTCAAATGCCGAGGTCAAGAAACATGAACTCTACTTCATTGCTGTCATTATGTCTGTCTGTCTTGACCCCTGCTGTCATTATGTCGGTCTGTCTTGACCCCTGCTGCATTATGTCTGTCTTGACCCCTTCTGTCATTACTTACATAACGTGTTAAAGATTCCTCAACCTGAAATGTAGTTGTGTCGTGTAACATCTGTCACAGTTAGCCTTACATAATGCTCGTGTATTAGCGGCTTCCTTGAGTGTTGTCAGACTTGCTTGTCGCGACATTCTGATCCTTTACCTTAAATTAAGTTGTCGCTACGTTCACATTCGGATCCTTTATCTTAATATAAGTTGTCGCTACGTTCCATGCTAACTACAAAATGTTTATATACATTCGTTTTGTTGACTAAACTGTATGAACATTACTATAACGTAAATTTATCTGTCTGTATAGTGTATCTTGTGAACACGACTATAACGTAAATTTATCTGTCTGTATAGTGTATCTTGTGAACACGACTATAACGTAAGTTTATCTGTCTGTATAGTGTTTCTTGTGAACACGACTATAACGTAAATTTATCTGTATAGTGTATCTTGTGAACACGACTATAACGTAAATTTATCTGTCTGTATAGTGTATCTTGTGAACATGACTGTAACGTAAGTTTGTCTGTATAGTTTATCTTGTGAACATGACTGTAAGTCGTATGCGTGTCTGTACAGTGTATCTTTATGCTTCTATATCTCAGCTGTTAAAAAGTTTGATGATTCAAACAAAATTTTAATGAAATATAGATTGTATTTTGTTACCTTGTGCTTCATTCACACATATTAGCAACATGATGATAGTGTTGTTTTAGTCAAGTGTAGATTGTATTATAGATTGTGCAAATAACGGCCTGTTGTCATGATATCTGTAGCATATGACCCACTATCCCGCTCTATAGCTTGTTTGTACTAAACCAAGGAAGTGTTTACAACGTTATAATATTTATGTCCTGCTATTTTAGTCGCTGGAAGATTAATCCACCGTCCAATTGTACCTTGGTTGGACTCGCGCTGTTAAGTAGATAGGCGGTGTGTGGGCGGGGGGGGGGGGGGGTGTCGTTTTGGGGTGAGGTGTAAGTTAAGTTTGTGTGACGTCGTTTTTGGGTGGGGGTGTAAGTTTGTATTATGTCATATGGTGGAGGGGTGTAAGTTTTTGTAATGATTGGGGGGGGGGGGCAGTTATACAGTGGCCACAGGGAGTGTGTTCTAAATTTGTCCAACACCATATGTCAACAAACAATGCCGCACGTAGCTAGTTCTTCTCTGCCAGTTTAGGCCAGACTAGGCTACTAGGTAGATGACGCTACCTCATTTTAGACTGACCCAGAGGATCGCGGTCTCGTCTTGTCGGAAGAATAATTTCAACCGTCGTGAAATGTTTGTTCACAAATATGGAGTGATATATCCTACAAGAGTTCGCGCTGGCCTTAGATCATATGACATGTATTACACCAGTTGCTCAACAAATGTTACGTAACAGTCATGTATAAACAGGGGAGCTAAACAAGTTTATTGTAGATACGATTACCTCCCATACCGCCGTTTTACATCTTCCATTGACTTGAGTGGCGGCCCGTGAATAGATATGGTTGCTGTTTTATTTTTAAAACGTGAAGTTTAAACACAGGCGTAGCCGTATCATATGCTGTCATTATGTCTGTCTAACGTGACCCCTGCTGTCATTATGTCTGTCTGACTTGACCCCTGCTGTCATTATGTCTGTCTGACTTGACCCCTGCTGTCATTATGTCTGTCTAACTTGACCCCTGCTGTCATTTTTTTCCGTCTGACTTGACTCTGTCAATAGAACAACTGTAAAATCAGTCATGGGAATCAAGCAAATTGCTGTAATTTAAGATCTATAAAACGGACCGTAAAACCTTAAATTCTATGGAGTACGTTCTCAGTATCACGTTTGCATAGTGTGAAAATACAGTACAGAGGTAAACGTGTATAGCACATAGAGTAGATAGTTAGGATTGTATTTTAGCACATAGAGTTACATGTGCTTTATTTCACAAATAGAGTAGAAAGTTTGATGTGTCCAAGAGTTGACATGTGTTTAACCTTTAACCTTCCCCAGTGATTCCCCCACCACCAGAACCAGGCACTAGTCTAGTATGCCCAGTCTGGTTGAGTAGAAAGTTTGATGTGTCCAAGAGTTGACATGTGTTTAACCTTTGACCTTCCCCAGTGATTCCCCCACCACCAGAACCAGGCACTAGTCTAGTATGCCCAGTCTGGTAGAGTAGAAAGTTTGATGTGTCCAAGAGTTGACATGTGTTTAACCTTTGACCTTCCCCAGTGATTCCCCCACCACCAGAACCAGGCACTAGTCTAGTATGCCCAGTCTGGTTGCAGGGCGAGACATGAACAGCTATGACTATTCCAGGATGAATGGGATTACATCCAAGTAAGTACAGCTTCACATAGTAGAGGATTAGATTAACTCTATATAAGATAAATGGGATTACATCCAAGTAAGTACAGCTTCACATGGTAGAGGATTAGATTAACTCTATATAGTTGTATGGGACTATTCCAGGATGAATGGGATTACATCCAAGTAAGTACAGCTTCACATAGTAGAGGATTAGATTAACTCTATATAGTTGTGTATGAGACTATTCCAGGATGAATGGGATTACATCCAAGTAAGTACAGCTTCACATAGTAGAGGATTAGATTAACTCTATATAGTTGTATGAGACTATTCCAGGATGAATGGGATTACATCCAAGTAAGTACAGCTTCACATAGTAGAGGATTAGATTAACTCTATATAGTTGTATGAGACTATTCCAGGATGAATGGGATTACATCCAAGTAAGTACAGCTTCACATAGAAGAGGATTAGATTAACTTAGATTAAGTACAGTTTCACATTTCCTCTCTGCTCTGGAGAGTATAATTACATAGACTAATGTATTGTATAGTTGTAGTATATTGTATCTACTACTTTATTGCTGTCATAAAGTAGCAAGATGTTACACTACATTCTATAAATACATACAAAAAAGTTTTGACCTGGAAATTACTTTTCTAAGTATCTACTACCTATCATAATGTATTGATGTATTTGTTAGTACTATATAGCTAGTATGTTGAAGTATATGTTATCACTTTCTATCTTTTAGTATATTTATGTATATTTTAATACTTTCTGGCTATGATAGCTATACCAACACTGAGCGCCTCTGTGATATACTATTGTAGGCCCTATAGAATGACTAAGTAAACATACCTTGTAGGTAATAAAAAATGTCCTAGGACTAATGATTCTCAGCTTTAGAACATTAGCATAAATCTCTCAGCTAGAGTTTTAAAGAAACTTTGAAGTCACAAGCAAGGTTCAAAGGTCATGTTTACTTTCTTTTAGTGTTGCTTTTATGCCTGTTGAAAGTCTTATGGTAGGTGTTATAAATATTGTGGCTTTATATTTTTTTCTTTAGCTTAGTTTTAAAAGAACTTCAACTTGTAAATGTTTTTTGAAACAAGTTGTCATATTTGTGACAGTGTGTACACATGCAACAGATGGATGTTTTGACAAGTATCACCTTATTGTGTCAGCTGATTTGTGTTACATCACAGTTTTGTATAACAGGTCATATTGTATCCCACTGTTGTGGTGATCAGTGATTTCTTCATGTTTGTTTGTTGTTTGACACACAATAAGTTACCCGAGTCACACAAGGTCAAAGTAGTGGTCTGGCATTCCTTAGTGATTTACCCCCCCCCCCCCCCCTTGGTAGTATGAGACATATTATTTCACATTATTTCTCAGAAAGTCACTGCTAGTGATTACCCCCCTTAAGTAGTCAGACATATAGTGCTTACTTTTGCTTAGTCAAACTCCTAGTGACTACTCCCCTTTGGTAGACCCCTAGTGATTACTCCCCTTTAGTAGTCAGACATGTGGTTATTAGCTCCCCTTAGTAGTCAAACTCCTAGTGACTACTCCCCTTTAGTAGTCAGACATGTGGTTATTAGCTACCCTTAGTAGTCAAACTCCTAGTGACTACTCCCCTTTAGTAGTCAGACATGTGGTTATTAGCTCCCCTTAGTAGTCAAACTCCTAGTGACTACTCCCCTTTAGTAGTCAGACATGTGGTTATTAGCTCCCCTTTAGTTGTTATACTCCAAGTGATTACTCCCCCATTAGTATTAGATTAGCTCCACCTACATCTAACAGCTTTATTTTTGTTTCTTCCAGTGGTGGATTTGATCACTATAGAGATGATTTCACAAGGTAAGAACTTTGTGGGCTTAATCTGAATGGTGTGGATCTTTAGTGATTGGTTCTCTAATTGTTGTCTCTAATTAATAGTCTCTGATTTTTCTTCTCTAATTATTGGTTTCTAAATATGTGTCTCTAATTAGTAGTCTCTCATTAATAGTCTCTAATTGTGTGTCTTTAAGCATTGGTCTCTAATTTTCTTTGATTGTTGGTTCTATAATTGTTGTCTATGTTTCCATAACTCTAAATTTAAAATTAGAGGTGTTGAGCTTCACCACACACCATCTTACACTAAAAAAAATCATCAACCAAACTTGAGTTATGTTTATGGTTTTTTACAAACTCTAAACATTTTTCTACATACATAATACACATACAGGTACATCATTTTGTTAACAACAGGTAGTGCTGATAGAACTACATTACCTGGAAAATGACACAAGTTTGTGTTTGCCTGTAGCAATGTTTTCTACCAAGCACAACAATTCTACTGCAGACAGGAACCCCAGATATAATTCAATCAGCATACACACATAAAAAACCCTTTTTTAAAGGGATTAAGTATACTCCCTGGATTACGTATACTCCCTGGATTAAGTATACTCCCTGGATTAAGCCACGGCCATGGTCATTGAAATGCATTTTTTTAAACCTATTGTGTTAGAATTTTTGTTTCCACCGCCCAGGTAGATTTCATTACCTTGACATGAAATCTTTGCCTAAGTTTTGTTCTATGTGTAAGGTACAAGCTTTCTTGTGTCAGGGGTTGTGGGTCTATCATCTGTGTCAGTCAGGGGTTGTGGGTCTACAATCTGTGTCAGTCAGGGGTTGTGGGTTTACAATCTGTGTGTCAGGGGTTGTGGGTCTACAATCTGTGTGTCAGGGGTTGTGGGTCTACAATCTGTGTGTCAGTCAGGGGTTGTGGGTCTACAATCTGTGTCAGTCAGGGGTTGTGGGTCTACAATCTGTGTGTCAGTCAGGGGTTGTGGGTCTATAATCTGTGTGTCAGTCAGGGGTTGTGGGTCTACAATCTGTGTCAGTCAGGGGTTGTGGGTCTACAATCTGTGTGTCAGGGGTTGTGGGTCTACAATCTGTGTGTCAGTCAGGGGTTGTGGGTCTACAATCTGTGTGTCAGGGGTTGTGGGTCTACAATCTGTGTGTCAGGGGTTGTGGGTCTACAATCTGTGTGTCAGTCAGGGGTTGTGGGTCTACAATCTGTGTGTCAGGGGTTGTGGGTTACAATACATAAAGCAGTGATAGTAACTCGCAGCTGGAAACAATGTAATTACTTATTCTTTTATTTTTGTCTACCATAATCCTCATACAGTAACAATGTCTTTATACATTTCCGTTTAAACATGTCAGCCATAAGGCTCGTGCTCTATATAAGCCCCATCTTAACCTTATACACAGATACCATCGCCAGGGGCAAGGGATGTAACTCATTTCTCTTGGGTCTGATGAGAGAGAGAGTTATGCCCTTGACTCAAAATTTATGCAGGCACGCACCATAATCGTGGTCTCACTATTCAATGGGTTAGCTAGCTCGATTTTTTAATGATACGTAATTGATTGCTGATGTCACGATAATACGTGCTTACATGTGTACCCATACGTCTGTTTCATGCAACTTTCTAATAATTTTTTTACAAGTGAATAGAAACACAACATGCATTTAAGGGCAATACTACCTGTTCTATTTATAGTTCTCGTCATGCACGAATGGTTTGTATTGACGTTCAGTAATGTAGCTTTTGTGTTCTGTCTTTTGTAGCCTTTGTTGTGTCGGTGGCTTTCTTTTGATAGGAACACGTCACACAATAGCTATGTCCCTTCATATATTATTGTAATGTTTTGTTTGATAGACAAACACACTCGACTTTTTATTTCCATATTGCTCTGTTGTATGTTCTGAAGGAACACACTGTAAACAGTTTACCATCTGATTTGTTTCTAACGTAGTTCACACATCATCCACTGCCCACCCCCACCCCACATCATCCACTGCCCACATCATCCACTGCCCACCCCCACCCCACATCATCCACTGCCCACCGTCCCACATCATCCACTGCCCACATCATCCACTGCCCACCGTCACACATCATCCACTGCCCACATCATCCACTGCCCACCCCCACCCCACATCATCCACTGCCCACCGTCCCACATCATCCACTGCCCACCGTCCCACATCATCCACTACCCACCCCACCCCACATCATCCACTGCCCACCCCACCCCACATCATCCACTGCCCACTGTCCCACATCATCCACTGCCCACCCCCACCCCACATCATCCACTGCCCACCGTCACACATCATCCACTGCCCACCGTCCCACATCATCCACTGCCCACCGTCACACATCATCCACTGCCCACCCCCACCCCACATCATCCACTGCCCACCGTCCCACATCATCCACTGCCCACCGTCCCACATCATCCACTGCCCACCCCACCCCACATCATCCACTGCCCACCCCACATCATCCACTGCCCACCGTCCCACATCATCCACCGCCCACCGTCCCACATCATCCACTGCCCACCCCACATCATCCACTGCCCACCCCACATCATCCACCGCCCACCGTCACACATCATCCACTGCCCACCGTCCCACATCATCCACCGCCCACCGTCACACATCATCCACTGCCCACCGTCACATTATCATCCACCGCCCACCATCACACATCATCCACTGCCCACCGTCCCACATCATCCACTGCCTACCGTCACACATCATCCACCGCCCACCGTCACACATCATCCACCGCCCACCGTCACACATCATCCACCGCCCACCGTCCCACATCATCCACTGCCCACCGTCACACATCATCCACCGCCCACCGTCTATACTTAACAAATGTGTACATGAAAAATGTTATACTACGTCTGTAGCTAAGAAATGTGTACATGAGGAAAAGTTGTACACTACGTCTGTAGCTAAGAAATGTGTACATGAGGAAAAGTTGTACACTACGTCTGTAGCTAAGAAATGTGTACATGAGGAAAAGTTGTACACTACGTCTGTAGCTAACAAATGTGTACATGAGTAAAGATTTCTTTGGTTTAAAACAATGAGCCCCAACAAGATTCTCTCTAGTAGATTCTGCTCTAACACCTGGGTGTTGTGTTGATGAAATAACGTCAACCCCCTTCAATGAGCCCGAACAAGATTCTCTCTAGTAGATTCTGTTCTAACACCTGGGTGTTGTGTTGATGAAATAACGTCAACCCCCTCCAAAACGTGCCAGTCGACTAAATATAAGTCTACAAATAGCAGGCATCTGAATGTTTATCTTCAATTAAACTTTATTTCGACACGAAATCATTGAAGCCAAACCAGTTTAACGTGGCCCCTCCTATCGTGTGGCTGCATAGAGAAGGTACGTCACTGTGAATCACTTCTCCCCACCTTCTCTAGCAGGGACGTAACTCTAGAGGTCTAGCACGGATTGTTTCATGTCGTGGGGGTTTGATTCTGTTGGGATATAGGATACGTCTGGACATTTGATAGCTCTGTACTCAGCTCGTGTGTTGTGGCAGGTGTTGTTGGCCAGACGACAGGTTGATGCAGAATATGAGAGACCGAGACAGATATCGGTGAGTTCATAGTTCAGTCTGGTGGCCATCTTAGGTGGCAGGCATCTTGATTCTACACACTCGTATGACAGGAACGTACACATTATATAGTATATACATCAATTTCGTTACATATAACTAATATAATTATATATATATATATATATATATATATATATATATATATATATATATATATATATATATATTAAATCTGTAGATAAATAGAGTACACATACCTACATAATATTGCTTCTCATAGTTACATAAGGATGTAAATGGCAAGCTATTTATAACTTTCTTAACTGATATCTATTACATTGAAATTACGTGCAGATTTTTTCTAAGGTGGGAGGTGGGGTGTCATTATGCTATTGTTTGTGAACAAATTTGTTTGGCTGAGTTTGGTTAACCGTACCCCCTCTACTTTTTCTTCTAAAAAATTGCCTGTATTTGTTTAAAAAGAAACTTTAACCTAACCTTAGTAATAAAGTAACCCAACCTCCTAAAGCCATGATACTTCTTCAAAAATTTAAACTTTAAAAAAAACGTGTTGCAATCAACAATAGCTATGTAAAGCTGGTTATCATAGATGATTGTATCTGGTTCTACTTGTTGTCTGTTGTGTCCGTCTACGTGTAGTCGGTCCAGTGATGTTTGATCAATTTAAGGTCACCAGAATGGTTTTAGAAGATCTTGTTTTCAGAGCATTGTCCATCTGCCTAGAATGTCCTATAACTAGATCACTGTCCACCAACATAAGCGTTAATTATATCATGCTGATCCTGTTCCACAATTCGCTGTCTAATCCTTAGATAACCAAAGTAGTTTGGTTCTGGTTTGTATAGATTTACTACGTAAGGGGGTGGGTGGGTGTGTGGGAAATATATGTATGTATAATGTATACTTATTTCGTCCAACCTTAGACGAAATACGCACGGTGCTCATAACCTCTTACATCATGTCGATGTTATAAATATTTTCTCACGGTTGAGAGAAACAAAGTAAAGTGTTTGAGGAAAACAAATAAAAAAACTTCTACATAAAATGTAGATGGTCCAAAGATACTTATTTCAGTCATTCAGTTAGAGTTCTTAATATTTGTTATGATAAAAATCATTATTATTTTCTTAGACTATTTCTCGTCCTAACCCCTAAACCTAACTCCTGACACTAGCCCAAACTAAGATATAAAACGTTAAAAGTGCAGTTATTTATGCCATTTGTCCTAATAACAAGAAACAAAAAAAAAATATGTCAAAACCTGAAGCCTTTTTGATAGCCGCTATACTATCTATAATGCCACGCATCGCTTGAGACATTTCGTTAAAATATTTTTTAAAAAATGCGATAAAATAAACTTATGTTCAACAACTCTTACAATTTTTATGCCTATAAATAGAAGCTTAATATAGCAAAAAAATCAACAGGATGTAAGAGGATACAGAATTTTCGCACCTTGCGTAATTCCTCTCTCATTGGCGGAAATAAGCACGTATCAGTGTATAGAGTCTATATATATCAACTCTTGTTTACGTATAAAATAAAAATATATATCATACACACATATATACACACATTATGTATTGCCATATATACACCCATGGTATAAAGGGCGTGGTTGCCCATCTAATCTCTGCTCCATTGACGTGTTATCCCACCCATCAGACAATCCTGGTGTATTTGATATCACGCTAGTGGGGCGAGACGTCCTCTCATGTTAGTCACGACACTGTTCATGTGCACCTTTACATGCAGGATGCAATAGCTTGTATACATGTTGTTGTGTAAAATATGTGATTTGTGTTATTGTACGATGGGCGAGACATAGCCTAAATCTTTTTGTACGTGAGGCTAGACATACGTATTTCGATACACACGTTTTTTTTGTACGAATCGCGAGATGTGTTTTTTGTACGAATGACTTGGCATACGTGTTGTTATACTAGTTTCGAGTCATACATGTTTTTGTACGAGTGTCGAGACACACATGTTTTTGTACGAGTGTCGAGACACACATGTTTTTGTACGAGTGTCGAGACACATGTTTTTGTACGAGTGTCGAGACACACATGTTTTTGTACGAGTGTCGAGACACACATGTTTTTGTACGAGTGTCGAGATCCTTATATTTGAGTAACAAGGCTGTATACTGACTGTGCTAGAGAGTGAGGGATGTGTAGCCTAGAAGCGCTGCTGTGTTACAGTGACGAGTGTCAGGGTGGGCCAGTCAACCAAACAGCTCTAGAGATAACAGGAGCTGTTGACCCCGAGCTGTGCCTAGAGTTATTTGATGGGCCCCACCTTGTAACGTTGGTTTTCTGTGGGGAGATATGCTAAGGTGTGCTCAGTCAATGGTTTCTGTAGATAACGTCAGGACACTAGCGTAGTATCTGTCAGGACATCTTCGTAGTATCTGTGACACCATCGTAGTATCTGTGACACCATCGTAGTATCTGTCAGGAGACCATCGTAGTATCTGACACCATCGTAGTATCTGTCAGGACACCATCGTAGTATCTGTGACAACATCGTAGTATCTGTCAGGAGACCATCATAGTATATGTGACACCATCGTAGTATCTGTGACACCATCGTAGTATCTGTCAGGAGACCATCATAGTATATGTGACACCATCGTAGTATCTTTCAGGACACCATCGTAGTATCTGTGACACCATCGTAGTATCTGTCAGGAGACCATCATAGTATATGTGACACCATCGTAGTATCTGTGACACCATCGTAGTATCTGTCAGGAGACCATCATAGTATATGTGACACCATCTTAGTATCTTTCAGGACACCATCATAGTATATGTGACACCATCGTAGTATCTGTCAGGAGACCATCGTAGTATCTGTGACACCATCGTAGTATCTGTCAGGACACCAGCGTAGTATCTGTGAGACCATCGTAGTATCTGTCAGGACACCATCGTAGTATCTGTCAGGACACCATCGTAGTATCTGTGACACCATCGTAGTATCTGTGACGCCATCGTAGTATCTGTCAGGAGACCATCGTAGGATCTGTGACACAATCATCTTGTCTACCAGAACACATTAATATGAGAACAATTATTGTCTCTAACAGAATAATCATAAGATCAGAAGATCATTGTCTCTAACATCAGAACTTCTATCGCATCTGTCATCGCTTTGATATTTTAAAAAATACAGGTATATCTAATTCTACAGCGTACTAGCTTGAGTGTTAAAATATTTTCTTTATTAAAAAAACCCATTTGAAGTTATTGTTTCCATGATGAACGTGGTCCCTCACTTGATTCACCCCACCTTCCACATTGACTGCTGGGAGGTTACCAATCTATTGCACATTGTGTAGCTCTGTAGATGCCCTCAAGCAGTTCAAACTTTTCATGCCCGTTTCGCAATAATCAGAGTTTTAAAAAACTTGATTATCCAGCCAGTTGAATAAACAAACTTGATAGAAAGGCAAAGCGAACGGCCGGCTGCTTCTGTAAAGGCGAGGGCCCATATGGTTGCTTACGTTTGTATGTGTGAACTTAGCACAACTTTCACCATATTTATATGTGTGTGTTCTACGCGTCTATTTAAGACATGCTCTAGTGTCTTACGTCATGTACATTCATTTCGTCGTGTACATTCTACGTGTTTATTATTTTCTCTGATGTGTTTCGCCTCAAATACACAGTTAAGCTTCATTTCATGTTTCTACAATAGAATATGTATCAGAGAACTGTACCCTACGCCAATTACACCTCACCCCAACATGCTAAACATGTATAGATCTGAATGATGTCGTTGTAAGACAACTAGGTTTGTAGATCTGTCAGCCTATAATTGAGCCGTCTCCCCCGTCATGTACCGTCACATGACCAACTTCTCTCCCCGCCCTAAACAAAACAAATCTAATTGCGTTTTGTTGATGACAATAGTCACCCACCCACCAGGACCATAAATCTGTCTTGTGACTAAATGACACGTACAACTTGACTCTAACCCCCCTCCCTCCCTCCCTCACCACCTAGATTCACACGGCCCTCAACAACAATTTGTTGGCTATGTTGAGATATCTTAATTTAATGGCTAATTGAAGCCGAATAATTGTGGCTTGTATTTGTATACGAATGTTCTTGTTCAATATTTTGAGCATGTTGGTATCGACGTTTTACATTATTGCTTGATTAATATTATATTTTACGTCCTTTCTACCATTAACCCTTGTCCCTAGCCTCCACTGATGAAACCTTGAATCTTGACCCTAATATTTACCGTTGAAACCTTGACCACAACATGCACCTTAGAATCTTGACCCTAATATTTACCGTTGAAACCTTGACCACAACCTTTTCCGTTGAAACCATGACCACAACATCCACTGTAGAATCTTGACCCTAACCTTTACCGTTGAAACCTTGACCACAACCTTTTCCGTTGAAACCATGACCACAACATCCACTGTAGAATCTTGACCCTAACCTTTACCGTTGAAACCTTGACCACAACATCCACTGTAGAATCTTGACCCTAACCTTTACCGTTGAAACCTTGACCACAACATCCACTGTAGAATCTTGACCCTAACCTTTACCGTTGAAACCTTGACCACAACATCCACTGTAGAATCTTGACCCTAACCTTTGCCGTTGAAACCTTGACCAAACTTTCAGGCAGGGAGATCTGCGTTTGACCAAACCACATGAGGTTATTGGTAATCGATGCCGACCTATACACCGATAAAGTAAACAGACGACAAGTGCCGAATTATGCTATCGTAGGTGTGGTCATATGGTCCAGTGATCTGCCTTAGGTGTGCTTGATACATGGGATATAATGGAAAACCTGAGCAGTCCCAAGTCTATTTATAGAAGAACATGAGCACATGTTATTGAGCGGATAAAGCTGTAATTCAGTAGTTTGACAGTAACGGCCTCACCTGTGCCCGTTAGTTTTGAGGTCACAGAGTTCACTGACCGGCCAGGGAGGGAGGACGGAAGCGATTCAGTCAGTACTCGAGTGCCTGGGTATGTAGGGAGGGGCAGGTCTCCGGCGTGACGAAGGGTGTCTGGTGTTTAGGGAGGGGCAGGTCACCGACGTGTCTGGAGGGGCCTGGTGTTTTGAGAGGGGCAGGTCACCGGCGTGTCGGGGGGGGGGGTGCCTGTGTTTAAGGGGGGAGCCTGGGTCTATGAGCAAGAGCAGATTGTAAAGGTATCTTTGATACACGACTCTTGAAGCTCATTAAATTCCTCCTCACTCATACAAAATATTTCGTCCAGAAGTTTTTTTTAATTTCTACAAAACTCTTTGACGTGACACTACCAAGGTGTTGTAAAAATTTGACGTGACACTACTTTACTCAGGTGTATCAAACATTTGACGTGACACTACTTTACCCACGTGTATCAAACATTTGACGTGACACTACTTTACCCAGGTGTATCAAACATTTGACGTGACACTACTTTACCCACGTGTATCAAACATTGGACGTGACACTACTTTACCCAGGTGTATCAAACATTTGACGTGACACTACTTTACCCAGGTGTATCAAACCTTTGACGTGACACTACTTTACTCAGGTGTATCAAACATTTGACGTGACACTACTTTACCAAGGTGTATCAAACCTTTGACGTGACACTACTTTACCCAGGTGTATCAAACATTTGACGTGACACTACCAAGGTGTTGTAGTGTCTTTACGACAGAGCTGTTGTAAATTCCTCGGCTCAAGTTGTTTATCTGGTGTACTGAAGTATTTCAGCCGCCCCCTCCTTGTCAGGCTGGCGTTCCCCTCGCCACCACAACACAGCTAGATCTATTTAAAATACAACAATAAGCAGATTTAAAATTCACATTAAAAGGCTAACAATGGAAGATGTGCAGTTTAGCGTGACGCCAGCCCTGCTGGTATGTTGCTTTAATGTCGGGGGCGGGGGGGGGGAAGAGAATAAAATTTGGGGATTGTAGGGTCACTGATGCGTTGGCTTAAAACTCCAAGTTTATTTTATACTGTCGTAGTGGTGCTTGTTATACAAATCGTTCGTCCTACATTTTCAAGGAATTTTATTCATAGATATAAACCGTTGTTAAATCGTGTCTATTTTTAGCCTATGTTCTCTGTCTCCAAATTCCCTCTCTCGGTACACACATATATGCACTATATATATATATATATATATATATATATATATATATATATATATATATATATATATATATATATATATATACATACATATACACACACAGTGTTTTTTTTTTCCACGGAAGGCGAGGTGCCCACCCACCCCTACCCACCTACCGAAGAAAACCCGATTTTATGAACGGGCTTTTAAAGCGTGTCTCGTCTACTTCGCCGGTTCTAAAAAAAATAGGTCACATTCTTTCAGTTATTTTTTTTTTCAACAAGAGTGGAACACTAGATTGAGGGAAGACTATCTCGATTCAAATCTGCCCTCACCTAGCGAGATGACGTCCCCTGGTCGCGTGGTGGTGTTTTACCCCTCCCTCGCGCGGTGGTTGTTTCCCTTTAGTGAACATCACGTCTAAGTAATAAAAGTATCATTGTAAACTTTTGTTTTCTCCCAACCACAGATCCTCAGGTTATCAGGTGTGTAGCTCGCCTTATTGATCCGTGTTGAATTAATATACCTGCCGAGACGTACGCCGGTCCGGCTGGTGTTGCTGCTAATGAATTAGTTCCGCTGAGTGTTATCTATGTACCAAGTGTTGATTGAATTAAGGGATTACAGTACAGCACTATCTTCATTAGACATTTTCTGTGTTACAATAAGGATTTGTTACGTGCTTGTGAGGATTTATCGCCCCTTACACAGCGCTGTGTTTGGAATGTGAAATGACATTTGTTGATTCGTGATACACGTTTTTTGGTTCACACGTGTGGCTCTAGGTATCTGGATTAGCCTTGGTTTACTGCTAGACAGATAAGGTTTGGTGATACCTTCATTATCAGTTTCTGCATTTCTTTTTATTCTAAATTTTAAAGTAGAAGTACACACATACACAGGCATGCACATCTAAAATTTGAAACAATTAAATAGTTAAGAAAAGACAATTAAAGAACTATACATTAATTGGGTATTGTTAAACTGTCGTAACTATAATTAATTGATATAAAACATGCATTGAACAGTTACCAACAAAAGCATGATAGTTTAAGAGCAGCTGAACTCTACTGTACCTATAATATTGTTGTGTGTGGGTTATGTAGTTGTACGGATAGTGCTTGAATCACAGTAGGATAAGTTTGGATGGTTGATGATTGGTCTGTCTATAGGGCGGTAGTTAAGAATGTTAGTGGGACAATAGAACGTCAGTTAGGATTGAGGGTGTGACAGTAGGGCGGTAGTTATGGATGGTTAGTAGGGCGGTAGTTAGGATGGTTAAATAGTGTGGCAAAGAGAAGGGCTGTTGAACTTTGCACTTGATTTGATTGGAAACTTCTTTGAGTCAACGAGCTAAAAATAGCATGATTTGAAAGATTAGATACATTGTTTTGTTCCCCAAAAGAATGACCTTGTTGTATGAAATGACCTGTTGATCGGTGATTGTAAGACAGATTTGTGATGAAAAAATCGATACTGGCGTGAATGAAGTTCGTGCTTGTTGATATTTTCTTTATTTAGATACTAAAGTATACGGGCCTTATTTGTGATTATATGTGGCGTACGGCTAATTCTTTTTTGCCACAATAAACACATGCTATAGACCACCGCTCCACCTAATGTGGCTCACTGGGCAGCTCGGACTTTACAAAAGAACTCTCCCATCTCTCCAGTATGTAACTGTGTACCCCGGGCTAAAGGTTGGGGTAGAGAAAGTCTAAAGTAGACAACATCTGTCTGTACAACATTGATTGGAATCTGCTAGCCACCCCATCTCTCCAGTATGTAACTGTGTACCCCGGGCTAAAGTTTGGGGTAGAGAAAGTCTAAAGTAGACAACATCTGTCTGTACAACATTGATTGGAATCTGCTAGCCACCCCATCTCTCCAGTATGTAACTGTGTACCCCGGGCTAAAGTTTGGGGTAGAGAAAGTCTAAAGTAGACAACATCTGTCTGTACAACATTGATTGGAATCTGCTAGCCACCCCATCTCTCCAGTATGTAACTGTGTACCCCGGGCTAAAGTTTGGGGTAGAGAAAGTCTAAAGTAGACAACATCTGTCTGTACAACATTGATTGGAATCTGCTAGCCACCCCATCTCTCCAGTATGTAACTGTGTACCCCGGGCTAAAGTTTGGGGTAGAGAAAGTCTAAAGTAGACAACATCTGTCTGTACAACATTGATTGGAATCTGCTAGCCACCCCATCTCTCCAGTATGTAACTGTGTACCCCGGGCTAAAGTTTGGGGTAGAGAAAGTCTAAAGTAGACAACATCTGTCTGTACAACATTGATTGGAATCTGCTAGCCACCCCATCTCTCCAGTATGTAACTGTGTACCCCGGGCTAAAGTTTGGGGTAGAGAAAGTCTAAAGTAGACAACATCTGTCTGTACAACATTGATTGGAATCTGCTAGCCACCCCATCTCTCCAGTATGTAACTGTGTACCCCGGGCTAAAGTTTGGGGTAGAGAAAGTCTAAAGTAGACAACATCTGTCTGTACAACATTGATTGGAATCTGCTAGCCACCCCATCTCTCCAGTATGTAACTGTGTACCCCGGGCTAAAGGTTGGGGTAGAGAAAGTCTAAAGTAGACAACATCTGTCTGTACAACATTGATTGGAATCTGCTAACAATCCCATCTCTCTAGATTCTGTTGAATGGAATATTTTTGTTATCGGTAGCGGATATAAATCTTGAGGTGTAAGGTGTTAGGTGTAGTTACAGTAAGGTCTGCCACCCGTGTCATGTGACCAAAATCGTGATCTACAACAGATCCGTGAGTGGGTGGTATGACGTCATTGAAATATTTGTCTCAACAATTATTTAGAGGTCGTACTAGTTCTGATTGGTAGTCACAATTTACTTACCACTGCTACTAACCTAAAGTATTGATACCATACTGTACACCTATGTCTATCAGCATAATGTTGGCAATCTCTAAACATAAAAAAAATGGGCTTTATTCTTTTGTTGTTGTTTGTCTAGTACGCATTTATTGTGTGTTGGCTCATGCATACCATACACTTGTTATGTGTTGGCTCATGTATACCATACACTTGTTGTGTTTTGGTTGATGTATACCATACATTTGTTGTGCACTGATGTGTTGTATGTTGTGTCCGGCAAGTGTGTGTTGTGTCCGGCACGTGTGTGTTGTGTCCAGCACGTGTGTGTTGTGTCCATCAAGTGTGTGAGTTGTGTCCGGCACGTGTGTGTTGTGTCCGGCACGTGTGTGTTGTGTCCGGCACGTGTGTGTTGTGTCCGGCACGTGTGTGTTGTGTCCGGCACGTGTGTGTTGTGTCCGGCAAGTGTGTGTTGTGTCCAGCACGTGTGTGTTGTGTCCAGCACGTGTGTGTTGTGTCCGGCACGTGTGTGTTGTGTCCGGCACGTGTGTGTTGTGTCCGGCACGTGTGTGTTGTGTCCGGCAAGTGTGTGTTGTGTCCAGCACGTGTGTGCTGTGTCCAGCACGTGTGTGTTGTGTCCGGCACGTGTGTGTTGTGTCCAGCACGTGTGTGTTGTGTCCGGCACGTGTGTGTTGTGTCCGGCACGTGTGTGTTGTGTCCAGCACGTGTGTGTTGTGTCCGGTACGTGTGTTGTCCGCTACACATAGATCTGTTGTAACAACCGATAACCTTTGATCTCCCCCACAGAGACGACATGAGACGAGATGATGATGACAGATACAGGAGAGGGGTACGCAACGGTGGGCCTGGCTTCGACAGGTTTAATACAGACTTTGGTGAGTCACATTTCTTATTCATGTTTACATCTTACAGACCAAAGTTAAAAAGTGTGGTCATTTTTTGTCGGTACTGATGTTGTGTCTGATATTGTCTGTTATAATTAGCTGAGCACAGTTTTATAGGACATTAACATGAGGCTAGGTTTTTTTACCTCAAATGTTGGTCACTTGACTGGACAACTGACAGCAGATATTGAAAACAATACGGCGATGGAGTAAAATCTTCAATACAAAATGTGATCGAATTTACAAGTACACCGATTACGTCTACGTACACCGATTACGTCTATGTACACCGATTACGTCTACGTACACCGATTACGTCCATGTACACCGATTACGTCCATGTACACCGATTACGTCCATGTACACCGAATACGTCTATGTTGAGGCTAATCCTAAAGCTAGGAAATGGACGTCATAGATTGACACATGAGCCACTCGTATAGCTGAAGGGCAGATTTTGTTTGTAACGGGCATTGGATAGGGAGCTAACATGTAAAGGGGAGCTAACATGTAAAGGGGAGCTAACATTGGATAGGGAGCTAGTATTTGATAGGGAGCTAACATGTGATAGGGAGCTAACATTGGATAGGGAGCTAACATGTGATAGGGAGCTAACATGTGATAGGGAGCTAACATTGGATAGGGAGCTAACATGTAAAGGGGAGCTAACATGTGATAGGGAGCTAACATTGGATAGGGAGCTAACATGTAAAGGGGAGCTAACATGTGATAGGGAGCTAACATTGGATAGGGAGCTAACATGTGATAGGGAGCTAACATGTGATAGGGAGCTAACATGTGATAGGGAGCTAACATGTAAAGGGGAGCTAACATGTGATAGGGAGCTAACATGTAAAGGGGAGCTAACATGTAAAGGGGAGCTAACATTGGATAGGGAGCTAACATGTGATAGGGAGCTAACATGTGATAGGGAGCTAACATGTGGTAGGGGGCTAACATGTGATAGGGAGCTAATCTACTGCTTGTTATGTTAATCTGATGTTTCTAGTTAAACCTTGTTGGTCTCAAGTTACAACTGAACCTTCCTTATGTCTGCTCTCTACTGCCAACTTAACACATTGGACCATGCCATTGAGACTTTGTACCGTAGAAAAAGCAATTATTCTTTCTCTTTAATTATCGATTTGTGCTAACACAGAGCTAGGCTTTAACTTGATGAAACGCAGATCCACTGTATCCTACTTACGTGTTTTAGCTGACAGCTCCCGTGGAGCTTAATTTAAGCTGCGTGGTATCTAAACAGGTAGGCATGTTGGTGAATATTACTTTAGGATTAGCTCTTTACAGTCGCTGATTGTGTGCAGCTCAATGGAGCATGCTGGGCATGGGCTCATGATGAATGGGCTATTGTTTCATAAGAAGTATACATGGTTTTTCTAATTTTATACATAACACGTGGCTAGTCGACTTGATCACGTGACTTTAGTTTGTTGATCTGTTGTCTTATGTATCACTCACATGTTCTGACTTCGGCTTGTGAATTGTCTTTTTGTATCACGTGACACAAGTTGAGCATTGATGGGCTTGTACACCTGTACGCACGTACGACAGTCCTTGTGTACTCAGTCACTACCAACGTCAGTCCTTGTGTACTCAGTAACTACCAACGACAGTCCTTGTGCCGTACATCGGTACTCATGTACTCAGTAACTACCAACGTCAGTCCTTGTGTACTCAGTAACTACCAACGTCAGTCCTTGTGTACTCAGTAACTACCAACGACAGTCCTTGTGCCGTACATCGGTACTCATGTACTCAGTAACTACCAACGTCAGTCCTTGTGCCGTACACCTTTACTCAATAACTACCAACGACAGTCCTTGTGTACTCAGTAACTACCAACGTCAGTCCTTGTGTACTCAGTAACTACCAACGACAGTCCTTGTGCCGTACATCGGTACTCATGTACTCAGTAACTACCAACGTCAGTCCTTGTGTACTCAGTAACTACCAACGTCAGTCCTTGTGTACTCAGTAACTACCAACGACAGTCCGTGTACCGTACACCTTTACTCAGTAACTACCAACGACAGACTTTGTTTTACGTACACTTACACGCCTGTACTCACCAATGAAGTAAAACATGTCCCACGCTTCCGAACTGTCTTGCCGTGTTTATTGCCCACTGACGTCACTGTCTTGCCGTGTTTATTCCCCACTAGAGTTTGTTTGACCAAGTCCACTGTCCAGTGTTGGAGTCTTGTCCTCTCCTCTTGGTACTATCGTCTACAGGACAAACACCAGATTTAGTTGTTTTTTTATGGTGGCAGTGTACTGCATTGGGCCGCCTCCTTCATTTTTTTTTTTTAAAATGTTGGTGCCTTACCCCGCTCATCACACACACACACACACACACTCACAAAAAAGTATTTATTGTAGCTTATTGTTTTCTGTTTAAACTACCGTCAAATAATGACAAAAAAAATTCTAAGGTTTTTAATTTTCATGTATAGTAATTTGATGAATTAAAAGTTGTCTCCCCTAAGTTATTTTAAATATATAAATGGGAAGTAACTATTAGCGTATACCATTACTCAAAGCAGAGCAGCGCTATTTTTCAACAAAGCATTATTTAAACTTAAAAACAATGATTTAATATAATATTTAAGTTATTATGGTGATTATTGAATATTACAATTATATAATATAGTTCCATCTATGTATTAATATAGTTAAATAACGTAGGTGTCTGTAAACGTTCAAGCCTATCTTAGCAATTTTCACAATAATAAAACATGGTAGAAGGATCAAGATTTATAATGGCTTACAGTCGCATACATATTTTACACTCTAAAAATGTACCTGTAGTGACACATTGGGAACCTCTAGAATTAGCTGAAAGAAACCCTCTAGAAATGTAGCTGTAGTGACACATTGAGAACCTCTAGAAATGTAGCTGTAATGTCACATTGAGAACCTCTAGAAATGTAGTTGTAGTGACACATTGAGAACCTCTTGAACTGTAGCTGTAGTGACACATTGAGAACCTCTAGAAATGTAGCTGTAGTGACACATTGAGAACCTCTTGAACTGTAGCTGTAGTGTCACATTGAGAACCTCTTGAACTGTAGCTGTAATGTCACATTGAGAACCTCTAGAAATGTAGTTGTAGTGACACATTGAGAACCTCTTGAACTGTAGCTGTAGTGTCACATTGAGAACCTCTAGAAATGTAGCTGTAGTGTCACATTGAGAACCTCTAGAAATGTAGCTGTAGTGACACATTGAGAACCTCTGGAAATGTAGCTGTAGTGTCACATTGAGAACCTCTTGAACTGTAGCTGTAGTGACACATTGAGAACCTCTAGAAATGTAGCTGTAGTGTCACATTGAGAACCTCTTGAACTGTAGCTGTAGTGTCACATTGAGAACCTCTAGAAATGTAGCTGTAGTGACACATTGAGAACCTCTAGAAATGTAGCTGTACTGACACATTGAGAACCTCTAGAAATGTAGCTGTAGTGACACATTGAGAACCTCTGGAAATGTAGCTGTAGTGTCACATTGAGAACCTCTTGAACTGTAGCTGTAGTGACACATTGAGAACCTCTAGAAATGTAGCTGTAGTGACACATTGAGAACCTCTAGAAATGTAGCTGTAGTGACACATTGAGAACCTCTAGAAATGTAGCTGTAGTGTCACATTGAGAACCTCTTGAAATGTAGCTGTAGTGTCACATTGAGAACCTCTTGAACTGTAGCTGTAGTGACACATTGAGAACCTCTAGAAATGTAGCTGTAGTGTCACATTGAGAACCTCTTGAACTGTAGCTGTAGTGTCACATTGAGAACCTCTAGAAATGTAGCTGTAGTGACACATTGAGAACCTCTAGAAATGTAGCTGTACTGACACATTGAGAACCTCTAGAAATGTAGCTGTAGTGACACATTGAGAACCTCTGGAAATGTAGCTGTAGTGTCACATTGAGAACCTCTTGAACTGTAGCTGTAGTGACACATTGAGAACCTCTAGAAATGTAGCTGTAGTGACACATTGAGAACCTCTAGAAATGTAGCTGTAGTGTCACATTGAGAACCTCTTGAACTGTAGCTGTAGTGACACATTGAGAACCTCTAGAAATGTAGCTGTAGTGACACATTGAGAACCTCTAGAAATGTAGCTGTAGTGACACATTGAGAACCTCTAGAAATGTAGCTGTAGTGACACATTGAGAACCCCTAGAAATGTAGCTGTATCAACCTCTGGCCGTGTTAACCAAACACTGACTCCCGCGCGTTGCCGCCCTCTGCTTGCTCTAGTGAGTGGAAAACTAAACATTGACTTTCTCTCCCGGGCAGGCTGGTCCGCTGTGTGTCCACTGATTGGACTGGCTCTCTAATTAATGATATTCCGGGTGAACTTAGCTGGGTGGCATGTCAAGGCATGTTGGATCAAAGAGGAAGACGGTTCTGTTGATTTCCTGCTAAAGTTATTTCGTCTGGATGACATCATTCAGTCCATTGTCCTAAATTTTACGGAGAATATTTTCATCCGTATAAAATATATCTGTATCGTGATAGTCTGCGCTCGAGCTAGCATGATCACATTGATCTGGAACAGTGTTTCTTCCAGACTTTTTTCTCTGGGGGGGGGGGGGGGGTACTTGAAATTTCCGGGGGGGGGGGGAGGTAGACTTCCTTCGGGGGTAGGGGGGTTGGGCGGACACTGTTAAAAGTATATATTTTCTATATAAATTATATGCATTTCATTTCGTTCGTTCGTCCCCCGCCCCCCCCCCCCCCTCCCCCGAAGAGATGCCTAGAATAAACTCTCATCTGGAAGATATGACTTTCGTTATGACTTGCTCTATAGGAAGGGAACATTGTTGCTAGAACAACCTTTAGTTAACCTAGTATGGGACGGCGTGGCCGAGAGGTAGACCGCACGACTGGTAACCTGAATGTGGTTTAGTAAGACGTCACTGAGTCCACCCAGCTCTAATATTTGCCTGACTCTCGTTAGGGGAAGTAGTGGCTGCTGGGCATAGAACTGACCACACTGTCCCTTCATGTCTAACGTCACAGAATCAGGCGAACTCTGCACTTTATCCTATTGACCAGGTTTGTAAGGTAACTTTAAAAACCTGTCTGTTGACTACAATAACCTCCGACTAACCAGCCTGTAACCTTGGGCTAACCAGCCTGTCTGTGCACCAAACTTTATCGTGTACCAGGAAGTATACCACTACATCAACACGGACGATATCTCCTAACACATCAACACGGACGATATCTTTTAACACGACAACAGATTACATATCAGTTGGCCATATATAACATCTATGTTAACCTGCCTTCTATAAACCACGTCGTTTTGGACATGTATCTTATAATAATAGATTCTTAGATGTAATCTTTGTTAGATTTATAATAACAGATTCTTAGATGATATCTTTGTAAGACTCATAAATAAGGTACCACTTCTATTATGGGATACATATTTTTTTCATTACATACCACAACCCATTATACTTGAATCAACGAGAAAACTTTGTCCCGTCTCTATAAAAAAATGTTTGCGGTTTTTTTGTGTGTGACTGTCTTTGGGAGCAAGCACAATGTAAAAACACAACAATGGAGCTCGGGAAATCAAATATTGGCCTCTGAAGTCATTTCTTGGCCTGTTTGTGTGTCGGTCCCTGTATTTTGGTTTGTTTGTCGCGTGTGTTAATGTTTCAAGGAACTGGCTGGACAATCAGAGATAGCTGGGGCAGGAATCTCAGTCAACAGCCCACTACTTCAGTCAACAGCCCACTACTTCAGTCAACAGTCCACTACTTCAGTCAACAGCCCACTACTTCAATCAACAGCCCACTACTTCAGTCAACAGCCCACTACTTCAGTCAACAGCCCACTACTTCAATCAACAGCCCACTACTTCAGTCAACAGCCCACTACTTCAGTCAACAGCCCACTACTTCAGTCAACAGCCCACTACTTCAGTCAACAGCCCACTACTTCAGTCAACAGCCCACTACTTCAGTCAACAGCCCGCTACTTCAGTCAACAGCCCGCTACTTCAGTCAACAGCCCACTACTTCAGTCAACAGCCCACTACTTCAGTCAACAGCCCACTACTTCAGTCAACAGTCCACTACTTCAGTCAACAGCCCACTACTTCAATCAACAGCCCACTACTTCAGTCAACAGCCCACTACTTCAGTCAACAGCCCACTACTTCAATCAACAGCCCACTACTTCAGTCAACAGCCCACTACTTCAGTCAACAGCCCACTACTTCAGTCAACAGCCCACTACTTCAGTCAACAGCCCACTACTTCAGTCAACAGCCCACTACTTCAGTCAACAGCCCGCTACTTCAGTCAACAGCCCGCTACTTCAGTCAACAGCCCACTACTTCAGTCAACAGCTCACTACTTCAGTCAACAGCCCACTACTTCAGTCAACAGCCCACTACTTCAGTCAACAGCCCACTACTTCAGTCAACAGCCCACTACTTCAGTCAACAGCCCACTACTTCAGTCGTCAGCCCACTACTTCAGTCAACAGCCCACTACTTCAGTCGTCAGCCCACTACTTCAGTCAACAGCCCACTACTTCAGTCAACAGCCCACTACTTCAGTCAACAGCCCACTACTTCAGTCAACAGCCCACTACTTCAGTCAACAGCCCACTACTTCAGTCAACAGCCCACTACTTCAGTCAACAGCCCACTACTTCAGTCGTCAGCCCACTACTTCAGTCAACAGCCCACTACTTCAGTCAACAGCCCACTACTTCAGTCAACAGCCCACTACTTCAGTCAACAGCCCACTACTTCAGTCAACAGCCCACTACTTCAGTCGTCAGCCCACTACTTCAGTCAACAGCCCACTACTTCAGTCAACAGCCCACTACTTCAGTCAACAGCCCACTACTTCAGTCAACAGCCCACTACTTCAGTCAACAGCCCACTACTTCAGTCGTCAGCCCACTACTTCAGTCAACAGCCCACTACTTCAGTCAACAGCCCACTACTTCAGTCGTCAGCCCACTACTTCAGTCAACAGCCCACTACTTCAGTCAACAGCCCACTACTTCAGTCAACAGCCCACTACTTCAGTCAACAGCCCACTACTTCAGTCAACAGCCCACTACTTCAGTCAACAGCCCACTACTTCAGTCGTCAGCCCACTACTTCAGTCGTCAGCCCACTACTTGTCTTTTCGTTCTTTTCTAGTCTCGCCCTATAACCATGAAATGCCCAGCGACAACTTGTGTCTTTGCTTCCCTTGACAATTAGAACGCCAATCTGTGTACGATCAACGTGTCTGTAAACCTGAACTGGACTTATCAGTTGCTCATTCTACTTCCTCTACAGGTGAACTCAATCGTTTGTTTGAATACCTGCCGATGCTTACAACTCAGCCGAACACAGGCACGCTGACTATGAGGAAGTTATGGGTGTGATAACATAGTCAGCGTTCGTGTGTTCAGCTGAGTTGAAGCATCGGAGGCTTTAAGCTGACAGGTTTTCAAACAACGTCTTACAATCTTTACACGTGGATTTTTTCTGTCCGTTGAGGACCTTACGTGTAATTTTGTAAGACAACAACCATTAGTTCATTATAATGACAGGTGAAGTAGAATGAATGCATAATTTGTGTGCCACGCCGTAAGTGTTGAGGACATTGTACGTCAAGCACCCGTCAAGTGGGGGTGGAGATGGTGACGCCTACAGACCAGAACTGTTCCAATCTCTATGGCAGTTAGCATGGGGCGTGTTCGTCCTCTCTCATCATGTTCTGGGCGTGTTCTGTCATCATGTTCTGGGCGTGTTCTGTCATCATGTTCTGGGCGTGTTCTGTCATCATGTTCTGGGCGTGTTCTCTCATCATGTTCTGGGCGTGTTCTCTCATCATGTTCTGGGCGTGTTCTCTCATCATGTTCTGGGCGTGTTCTGTCATCATGTGCTGGGCGTGTTCGTCCTCTCTCATCATGTTCTGGGCGTGTTCGTCCTTTATGTCATCATGTTCTGGGCGTGTTCGTCCTTCATGATGTTTTGGGCGTGTTCGTATTTCATGATGTTCTAGGCGTGTTCGTCCTTCATGATGTTCTGGGCGTGTTCGTCCTTCATGATGTTCTGGGCGTGTTCGTCCTTCATGATGTTCTGGGCGTGTTCGTCCTTCATGATGTTCTGGGCGTGTTCGTCCTCTCTCATCATGTTCTGGGCGTGTTCGTCCTTCATGATGTTCTGGGCGTGTTCGTCCTTCATGATGTTCTGGGCGTGTTCGTCCTTCATGATGTTCTGGGCGTGTTCGTCCTTCATGATGTTCTGGGCGTGTTCGTCCTTCATGATGTTCTGGGCGTGTTCGTCCTTCATGATGTTCTAGAGGTTTGAGGTTAACATCTATCTGTGTTACAACATACAGCCACCCCTTCCCCCTCCACGACAGAATGACAATGTCAGGCTATTCACGCTCTGTTAAGCCCTCCCTGTTCCGTCTTGTCTAGTTTAGTCAGCAGTGAATGCCTTATGTCCGCCAGACTAGATCTTTTATTCCTTGTGTACTCTACAGCTTTAACTCCTTTACTCTCACCCTCCGGCTTATTTAGTGTCTAGGCTTTTTTTTTCTTTACTAAACGCAGACACTTACAGACGAGGTTTTTAGATTTTTTTTGTGGTTGTATTTTTTATGGGTTGTCTGATTGCTAGTCTTGTGGGTGTGTTAGTCTGATTCTTTTATTCTGGTGGGTGTGTCTTGATTATATTCTTGTGTGTGTGCTTGTCGTATTATTGTGGCATGTCTGGTAAATAATACGCTACACATCTGCTGCATGAGTCTACAGCATAGACGACAACACGAGCAGTCAACAATAAATGGATCAACTTTTTAAAACATAGACACTACATTTTGCGACTTTTCCTTTGCTCGTGTTAAAACATAGACATGACTTTTTTTTTCCTTTGCTCGCATCTGTAATTATATAGCTGTATCCCACAATATCTGCCTGACCGTATCCCGACACATAGGCCTGATACTAATACTGATCCTATCCCTTATAGGGTCAGTATCCTATTCCCGACACTTACTTTCATTTCTACACCGACAGAAAAAGTCTAGATACTGTATCATCATCCCAGCGTTTTTCTAAGAACCGAAGAGGGATATGGTCGGTTGACTTAAATCTGTTATTTCATCGGCTAGGTTGTTCCTGCTTGTGGTACGGAATACTGTACACTGCCTAGATCTATTAGCTATGTCCGAATAGTGTACAGTGCCTAGCATTTAAGCCCCGCCCCCTTGCACGGCTGGAATCTGACATAATGTAGAGGGGTGGGGGGTCTGTGTTGACTGTAGACCTGGCATAGAAAAGACATTCACTTCCTGATTACAGTGGTAGAACGCCGGAGACGCTGTGATCTTTCTTTAGTGGCTGTACGGCGCTACCGTCTTTAGATCTACGTACTGTACATTTATAACTTGGCCAGTCAAATTACGTGCTGAAGATTTATAACTTAGCTAGATTTTGTATTTGGCACATAAGGTTTGATTTGAAAGCAAATGATAAGTGAGTGTTCAATTAGAACGGACACAGACAGTTTGTTATTCTGTCTGTTATTAAATGTGATTAATACCACAAATAGGCCCTACATTTGTGTGTATGTAGGGGAGTAGTGGAGCTTACACAGTAACTTAACCTAAACTTTCTAATTGTCTCATAAACTAGTCACATGTTACCTGCCTGGTATGTTTGTGGTCAGTCTACTAGTGTAAGATATTGGCGTGGGTCATGTATTTGATGTATTTAACCAATCTACCAGTGTAAGATATTGGCCTGGGTCTGACCTGGGTTTAATGAAAGCTGGCATACGTAGCCACGTAGCGAGTACGTGTAGATGTATAAACAGGCGTCATGCAATGTCACATACAGGTAATTAGACTGGGCTTACCAGAGACGTTGGTCATGTGACACAATCACCTGGTTCCAGCTTGCTAGACTACATGAAATGTGATAACAGCCTGGCGAGGTGGTGGGGCGGAGGTTGGCAGATGGTTGGATGATGGGTTGTTATGAAAACTGACCCACCTACAAAGGCGATTTGTCAGGTCAGCTTCATGCCTATTTTTTCTTTGGACAATTTGTACAGGGGAAGAAATATAGCCAGTGGTGCATTCAATTGTGTAATAGATGTCTGCACACCTAGAGTTTATGGGACTGGTTTAAAGTAAACTTTGGATCAAACATATGCAGTGGGACAAGCTAGAATTTATGGGACTGGTCTTATCTATAGAGGAACAAGTTAGCTGTGATATCAACCAATGCATTAGGTGATATGACACTTCCTTGTTTGCTGGGGTCTCTGTGACACGGTGTAAGGGAATCACACAGTTCTAAACAGGCTGGTAACAATTAGTTATAGATTAGAGAGATATGGAGCGTGCTTGGAATACTGGAGTTAGTGGCCCACTTAATGGAGCGTGCTTGGAATACTGGAGTTAGTGGCCCACTCAATGGAGCGTGCTTGGAATACTTAGTGGCCCACTCAGTGGAGCGTGCTTGGAATACTGGAGTTAGTGGCCCACTCAGTGGAGCGTGCTTGGAATACTGGAGTTAGTGGCCCACTCAATGGAGCGTGCTTGGAATACTGGAGTTAGTGGCCCACTCAATGGAGCGTGCTTGGAATACTTAGTGGCCCACTCAGTGGAGCGTGCTTGGAATACTGGAGTTAGTGGCCCACTCAGTGGAGCGTGCTTGGAATACTGGAGTTAGTGGCCCACTCAATGGAGCGTGCTTGGAATACTGGAGTTAGTGGCCCACTCAGTGGAGCATGCTTGGAATACTGGAGTTAGTGGCCCACTCAGTGGAGCGTGCTTGGAATACTGGAGTTAGTGGCCCACTCAGTGGAGCGTGCTTGGAATACTGGAGTTAGTGGCCCACTCAATGGAGCGTGCTTGGAATACTGGAGTTAGTGGCCCACTCAGTGGAGCATGCTTGGAATACTTAGTGGCCCACTCAGTGGAGCGTGCTTGGAATACTGGAGTTAGTGGCCCACTCAGTGGAGCATGCTTGGAATACTGGAGTTAGTGGCCCACTCAGGCCAGCAGAAAGTACACCACTCTCTGACAAAGTGATCAGCCAAGCATGTGACCCCCCCCCCCTCCCCCACCACCACCACCACCACCACAGCCTAAAGAAATCAACAAGTACAGAAGTAACTTAGGTATTTAGCACATTCTTGAATTTGTTGTTCTTGTCAAGTTGTAGGTCAAACAGTTTCCAGTTCTAGAAATATTTCTCTATGTTGACTACAAGCATGGCTGTATTACACAGAGGCTTGTCACAACAAATTGTGTCCAACGTCAGCAAATCTGTGGTCAAACAATGGTCAGTTATTGACTCATTTCTGACCAGACTAGTGACCTGTGTAACATGTAATACCTTCACGACCTTACCATAATCTGATCTCTGGGTGTAGTGCTAGCGCTTGGTTAGGTCAAGTAGATCAAGCTGGTTCTTGTCATTCTTCTTACATGCAAGTATCTAACAGATGAATTGGTGTAGCAGGGAGAGATACAGAACTAGTGTTTTATTTAGTCAGCACATAACACCTGAATCTACAAATACCATTTTGTCCACTGGCCAAGTTCCAATAGGGCCCACAAGATCTAGTTCTACAGGTTTACTGTACCATTAGGGAGTAGCTGAAACTGGCTTGACAACACTTTGTTAGAAGATGTACACACTCAGATCCTATTAGCTGTTTTATCTTAGACCTCACAAAAGTCGTTTGGGTTGGTGTTGTTTTTAGATTTAAATAAAGTGGATCTATACAAAGTAATATTTGTATTCCGATAGATTTCTTTGTTTTTTCTTTAGCTGTTGTAGAAGTTTCTAGAGATCTTGTTGTAGAAGTTTCTAGAGATCTTGGTGTGTCTTGTCTCTATGGCTGTTGTTCAACAAAGACCTATGACATACCTGCACTAACACCTGTACAGTAATCATTAGCTGTCATTAACATGAGCTCAGAGGTGTAGCGACCCCTCCCGGCGCCAGTGGACAAACTTTCAATTTGCCCCCCCCCCCCCATATATTTTTTATGTTTATAATTTAAAACTGCAGCTAAAATGAGCTTTTAATTTTTTTTCCCAACCCATTTTGGCACCCCTAGAGTTGGCGCCCTGGGACATATGTACCCACACCCCCCCCTTTGCCACACCTCTGCATGAGCTATCTCTAACACATTAAACATTTTTTTTTACTTCAACGGTTGACTTTTACATTTCAGACCAAAACAGCCTGTCTGATTTCCGCAGCAATGAGCCCAAATTCAATGGTTGACTTGTACATTTCAGACCAAAACAGCCTGTCTGATTTCCGCAGTAATGAGCCCAAATTCAATGGTTGACTTGTACATTTCAGACCAAAACAGCCTGTCTGATTTCCGCAGCAATGAGCCCAAATTCAATGGTTGACTTGTACATTTCAGACCAAAACAGCCTGTCTGATTTCCGCAGCAATGAGCCCAAATTCAATGGTTGACTTGTACATTTCAGACCAAAACAGCCTGTCTGATTTCCGCAGCAATGAGCCCAAATTCAATGGTTGACTTTTACATTTCAGACCAAAACAGCCTGTCTGATTTCCGCAGCAATGAGCCCAAATTCAATGGTTGACTTTTACATTTCAGACCAAAACAGCCTGTCTGATTTCCGCAGCAATGAGCCCAAATTCAATGGTTGACTTTTACATTTCAGACCAAAACAGCCTGTCTGATTTCCGCAGCAATGAGCCCAAATTCAATGGTTGACTTTTACATTTCAGACCAAAACAGCCTGTCTGATTTCCGCAGTAATGAGCCCAAGTTTGAGCTGGACCATCTGGCCACATTTGCTGCAGGTACCAGAAATGGAGTTCTACACGCGGAGGACGGGCTACGCAAGCTGCGACAGATGGAGAACACCACTGGCATATGGACCATGAGATGTATTCTCATTGTAGAGAGGGGATGTCTAGTCATATTAGATAACAGCTCAGGGGTGAGTTAGGTTTTTACATTTCATTGGCTAGCTGGAAACTTGTCTTATGGTAGAATAATATTCTGTGTGTATGTTCAGTCTTACACAAGGGTGTCTCAGCCATACAAGAGATGTTGGTATAACACATGAGAACTTAAGCACTGCAAAAACATATTTTTACATTTCAACTTATGAATTTTACCCATTAAATGATTTGAAATCCCCTAAATGGCTTGATGTCAAGTTTCAATGTTGTAGGGGGGGGAGCTAAATTTACCAACATTGGTAAAAGTATCTTGACTTGACTTGACTTAGTCCACTTTGCTGCTTGTGGAGCATATGGCTCTCACCATATTCTTGATAATAAATTCTATTTCCTACTGGGAGATGGGAAACGTATTTGGGTGGAGTTTGAATATAATGCTGACAGTGACTGGTTTACTGTAAAACTGCTCAATGTGTTCTTGTCTTGACAGTGACAGGTTTACTGTAAAACTGCTAAATGTTTTCTTGTCTTGATAGTGACAGGGTTTACTGTAAAACTGCTCAATGTGTTCTTGTCTTGACAATGACAGGTTTACTGTAAAACTGATCAATGTTTTCTTGTCTTGACAGTGACTGGTTTACTGTAAAACTGCTCAATGTGTTCTTTTATTACCTGCTTACAGGAAGAGCTAGAAAGGTTCCCCATACAACTGGTCCAAGACCCCACAGCAATGTATTGTCTTGACTGTGACTGGTTTACTGTAAAACTGCTCAATGTGTTCTTTTATTACCTGCTTACAGGAAGAGCTAGAAAGGTTCCCCATACAACTGGTCCAAGACCCCACAGCAATTTTCAAAAATGACCGCAGAGAAATCTACAACAACCTGATCTTGTTTACCATTGTGGATGACCCAAAGAAGAGGTCATCACAGGCTGACATGCACATCTTCCAGAGCTGTAAGGCACCGGTCAGTTCAGGTTTTTATTTGATTAGCTGTAAGGCACTGGTCAGTTTAAGATTTATTTGATTAGCTGTAAGGTGCTGGTCAGTTTAAGATTTATTTGATCAGCTGTAAGGCTCTTGTCAGTTTGCCTGTAGTTAACAGCTGTTGATGTTCCAGGCCCAGGAAATAGTGGATGAAATTCTGGCAGCCAAGAATGGACAACAGAAACTTTATCCACCTGGAGGGTAGGTGTCTCTTGTTACAGTCTCTCTAGCAGCAGCTCTAATTAGGCTAATTAATTAACCTGGAGGCCAGAAGTTTAATTATGGTGTTTCTCACATGACAGGGCAGTTGTAGTAGAGTAAACCTGGTACAACATTTAATCAGGTCATACGAGTGATTTGTCTGTCTTACTTTCTGTGCAATTGTTGGGTTCTGTGTTACTAACTTTGTTAGCATGTGCCAAGTTCAACATTCACAGACGACTACATGAGGGCTTGCTTGTAAATGTTGTAAAGAATTGTGGGATTTACCTGTCCATCTACCTGTCTATTTCATACTTTGTTTGGATTGGTTCATGGAATATTTCATTTCTAACTTATTGTGTAGATTACCTCCCCTAGTTCCTTATGATCTCAAGTGTTGAGCCCCCATGATGTGTTTTGGCTGTCACTTTGTCAATTATTAATTTTAAAACTCCAATTTTCAGATCATCTCTGGTGATATATCAGCAAAATACTAATAATTATAGGAATTATAGGTATGGCAAGGATACAGAAACGTTCAACTTTTTTTTATTGTATATAGTCACAATAATAGCTAATGCTATTATAAGTATAATTATTTATTTTTTGTAATTATATAATAGCAGTAATAGCTAATGCTATTATTATTTTTTATAAATACAATAGCTAATGCAATTATAATTATTTTCTGTAATTACATAGTAGCAGTAATATTTAATGCTATAAAGAATTTTTTATTAATACAATAGATCATGCTATTTTACAATTGTTTTTTTTTTTGTTAATGATGATAGATCGTGCAATTTTAATTTTTTAAATTACCTTGTCAAAATAGTAGCAGATGCTATTATATTATTTCTTTTAAAATACTTCATTACAGTTATAGCTGTTTTACTATTTTTAAGTGTTTTGCCATAGTAATGGCCAAAGCTATTTTGCATTTGTATTCAACTACTAAATTTGTTTTGCGTTCTTTAATTCTGTTGAAGAAATTACTTTAAGATAGAATTTGTGTGACATTGTTGTTAGTCTTCGAGCGGACACAATTAATGTGTCATTGGTTAATGGACACAATGTGACATTTGTTAAAGCCTTATGGATATGTTGTGGTTTTAACTGCATCTGAAACTTTTTTTTTGTAAAATGCACAATCTAAAGGCTGACAACAATTTCACACATTTCGCTGTTTTTAATCACTTTTTCTTTGATGCCAGCATGAATATTTTTTAATTATTTTTTTTACTTTGAATATCTGATCAGCTGTTAGCTCCTAGCCTACAGCTGTTAGCCTACAGCTGCTAGCCTACAGCTGTTAGCCTACAGCTGTTAGCCTACAGCTGTTAGCCTACAGCTGTTAGCCTACAGCTGCTAGTCTACAGCTGCTAGCCTACAGCTGCTAGTCTACAGCTGTTAGCCTACAGCTGTTAGCTCCTAGCCTACAGCTGCTAGCCTACAGCTGTTAGCCTACAGCTCCTAGCCTACAGCTGCTAGCCTACAGCTGTTAGCCTACAGCTGCTAGCCTACAGCTGCTAGCCTACAGCTGTTAGCCTACAGCTGCTAGCCTACAGCTGCTAGCCTACAGCTGTTAGCCTACAGCTGTTAGCTCCTAGCCTACAGCTGCTAGTCTACAGCTGTTAGCCTACAGCTGTTAGCTCCCAGCCTACAGCTGCTAGCCTACAGCTGCTAGCCTACAGCTGCTAGCCTACAGCTGTTAGCCTACAGCTGTTAGCCCCTAGCCTACAGCTGCTAGCCTACAGCTGTTAGCCTACAGCTGCTAGCCTACAGCTGTTAGCCTACAGTTGGTCAGTAGACTTTCCAATTTTTGTTGTTTATCCAGATTATTTTAATTTTTTTAAAAATCCACCACTTTTAGTTTGTTACCAAGCAATTTCTAAGGTCCCTGCAACAATTGTTGGCGTCATTGAATGACTGTATGTGAAGTTAACCCCAGTAGTTAAGCTGTATGTTGCATGAGGTGGAGGGCCTAATGTCACCCCTGATGATAGCTGGTCTCTATCTGATAACAACTTGATGTAACCATGACGTAGCCTGCTGATGTAGAAATATCATTTCTCATATAAGATACATCCTTTATCTTTTTAGGAAATGTACTCTCTACATTAACAAATAACACAGTTTAGTTGGCAATAGCTGCATCAACCGTATGTAAACATTGGTTGAAGTCTATTTGAATCTACAAGCTTTAGTTTCACTTCTAGTCTAGTCTACATTTTATAATCAGATGCCTAAAAACTAGCTAGGGAACATTTCTCTACACCTGTCTCAGATCTCAGGTTATTTAAAACTGTCACACATTCCCCCCCCCCCCCCCCACCATGTTGTGCACCTTTACACTCAGGAGCTTCAAGTTCTCCTATTGTGGTGGTCTCTATACTAAACAAGAGGCCCAGATAGGGCAGTGTGTTCCAACTTGGGTCAATAGATTGTTCCAACTTGGGTCAATAGATTGTTCCAATTTGGGTTAATTTGTCAAGGTCCTGTGTCAAGAGGACAACTAGTTATTTCTGTCCTTGAATACCTTGTGTTGGCCCAAGCAATTAAGTTTACATAGAAAATACAATAAATGGATGCAGTTATAGAAAGTTGTAGAACCTCACAAACATGCGCAGGTGACAAAGATCACAATACACTGTCAAGTCAGTTTCACACCATTTCATTCCCCCTAACAGGTTAATTAATTAATTAATTTCAAGCAAGCCATCTAGAAGTAGAAGACTTGACCTTCAGACAACAGTAGCTTTGTTAAATTATAATTGGGTGTGGCCCAAGGATGAAATTAACAACCTCCCTACCTGCATAATTATGGCCAGATTCTATGTCGTACATGTCTCCACTAGTCTCCTTACAAACAATACGTCACATCTCAGACCTAGAGCTGCTCAAGGATTTCATCACTTCTCTGTTTCACTGTGTACATTGTAGTATCTTAGTGTGTACATCTAGTGTGTACATCTAGCCTGTACATCTAGCATGTACATCTAATGTGTATAACTAGTGTGTACATCTAGTGTGACTTGCATGGACTACTAAAGTATCTCCTGTGTGTAATAATTGCTACTTATGATTTCAGCTGGATTTAACTCTTGGTATGGGAACTCTTAACCAACACATCTTTACTGCTTTACTTTATTTATCTTTATTATTTGTTTCAGTTGATGTTAATTTAATCATTTGCTTTTTTTTTTTATAAATATTCACTACCCAGAAGATTATATTTATTTTAGACTTTTGGTTGTAATTAAGCTAATTGAGTGAATAGTAAAACTTTTCTTGATAAAAGGGTGGTGCATTTGTCTAGTTGTGGCTTAGAGATTTATGTCCACAAAAGTAAATTGTTACTTCTGAATCAATTACTATACAGTTTTAATATGTTAGATGCCTATACTGACTCTCCCACTGACTCCCACACTGACTCTCACATAATGTCTTCAGATCTAGGCTGCCTGTCGTCCCCCCACCCACTGACTCCCACACTGACTCTCACAAAATGTCTTCAGATCTAGGTTGCCTGTCCCCCCCCACTGACTCCCCCAATGACTCCCACACTGACTCCCACACTGACTCTCACATAATGTCTTCAGATCTAGGTTGCCTGTCCCCCCACTGACTCCCACACTGACTCCCACACTGACTCCCACACTGACTCTCACATAATGTCTTCAGATCTAGGTTGCCTGTCCCCCCCACTGACTCCCACACTGACTCTCACATAATGTCTTCAGATCTAGACTGCCTGTCCCCCCCCCCAACTGACTCCCCCACTGACTCTCACACTGACTCTCACATAATGTCTTCAGATCTAGGTTGCCTGTCCCCCCACTGACTCCCCCACTGACTCCCCCACTGACTCTCACATAATGTCTTCAGATCTAGGCTGCCTGTCCCCCCCAATGACTCCCACACTGAGTCTCACATAATGTCTTCAGATCTAGACTGCCTGTCCCCCCACTGACTCCCACACTGACTCCCACACTGACTCTCACATAATGTCTTCAGATCTAGGTTGCCTGTCCCCCCACTGACTCCCACACTGACTCCCCCACTGACTCTCACATAATGTCTTCAGATCTAGGCTGCCTGTCCCCCCCAATGACTCCCACATAGACTCCCCCACTGACTCCCACACTGACTCCCCCACTGAGTCTCACATAATGTCTTCAGATCTAGGCTGCCTGTCCCCCCCCCACTCTCCCCCACTGACTCCCCCACTGACTCTCACATAATGTCTTCAGATCTAGGCTGCCTGTCCCCCCACTGACTCCCCCACTGACTCTCACATAATGTCTTCAGATCTAGGCTGCCTGTCCCCCCACTGACTCCCACACTGACTCTTACATAATGTCTTCAGATCTAGGTTGCCTGTCCCCCCACTGACTCCCCCACTGACTCCCCCACTGACTCTCACATAATGTCTTCAGATCTAGGCTGCCTGTCCCCCCCCACTCTCCCCCACTGACTCCCACACTGACTCTCACATAATGTCTTCAGATCTAGGCTGCCTGTCCCCCCACTGACTCCCCCACTGACTCTCACATAATGTCTTCAGATCTAGGCTGCCTGTCCCCCACTGACTCCCACACTGACTCTCACATTATGTCTTCAGATCTAGGCTGCCTGGCCCCCCCCCCACTCTCCCCCATTGACTCCCACACTGACTCTCACATAATGTCTTCAGATCTAGGCTGCCTGTCTCCCCACTGACTCCCCCACTGACTCCCCCACTAACTCTCACATAATGTCTTCAGATCTAGGCTGCCTGTCCCCCCAAATGACTCCCACACTGACTCTCACATAATGTCTTCAGATCTAGGTTGCCTGTCCCCCCACTGACTCCCCCACTGACTCTCACATAATGTCTACAGATCTAGGCTGCCTGTCCCCCACTGACTCCCCCACTGACTCTCACATATGTCTTCAGATCTAGGCTGCCTGTCCCCCCCCCCCACTGACTCCCACACTGACTCTCACACTGACTCTCACATAATGTCTTCAGATCTAGGCTGCCTGTCCCCCCAAATGACTCCCACACTGACTCTCACATAATGTCTTCAGATCTAGGCTGCCTGTCCCCCCCACTGACTCCCCCACTGACTCTCACACTGACTCTCACATAATGTCTTCAGATCTAGACTTCCTGTCCCCCCCCCCCACTGACTCCCCCACTGACTCTCACAAAATGTCTTCAGATCTAGGCTGCCTGTCCCCCCACTGACTCCCACACTGACTCTCACATAATGTCTTCAGATCTAGGCTGCCTGTCCCCCCCCCCACTGACTCCCCCACTGACTCTCACACTGACTCTCACATAATGTCTTCAGATCTAGACTTCCTGTCCCCCCCCCCACTGACTCCCCCACTGACTCTCACAAAATGTCTTCAGATCTAGGCTGCCTGTCCCCCCACTGACTCCCACACTGACTCTCACAAAATGTCTTCAGATCTAGGCTGCCTGTCCCCCCACTGACTCCCACACTAACTCCCACACTGACTCTCACATAATATCTTCAGATCTAGACTGCCTGTCCCCCCCCCCCCACTGACTCCCACACTGACTCTCACACTGACTCTCACATAATGTCTTCAGATCTAGACTTCCTGTCCCCCCCCCCCACTGACTCCCCCACTGACTCTCACATAATGTCTTCAGATCTAGGCTGCCTGTCCCCCCACTGACTCCCACACTGACTCTCACATAATGTCTTCAGATCTAGGCTGCCTGTCCCCCCACCAGAGCCACCAGGAACTGCCTATGACTTTCAGAAAATGAGAAATTACCTGGGTAAGTCAAGGTCAGAAAATGAGAAATTACCTGGGTAAGTCAAGGTCAGAAAATGAGAAATTACCTGGGTAAGTCAAGGTGGTGTTTTCATTACAGTTTAACTTTCTGATTCATAGCTGCTAAAGAAATAATTGGTTGTTTTGTTGGATTCTATTCTGTTTTTTGTTGGCTGGAACACAGGTTGACACTGAGAAAACTTTTTTAGTCCATTTTGTTCTCTGAGTTGGCTCTCACTATTTAAGTCAAGCTTACACAGTAAAATTTTAGAAAAATATTGATCAACATTTGCTTTTGCAGAGAATTTGAAAACAGTTATTTACATTTTAGTTTACATTTTAAAAACACCTTGTTTTGATTGGCTATTGAATAAGGAATACGAGTATTTTGTGCAATATTTTGATCCACGAGGTTAGACACAATCTATAGTTGAGTGTTTAATTACTGATTGAAATGCAAACATTTCAGACACAACAGAGATGCGACAGTTTAACCAGACCAGCTACAGCCAGGGGGGTCAGTTTGGTGGACCCATCAGCCACCAGCGCTCCTTCATCACCCGCGTCAACACCCTCAGGGAGAAGGAAGATCTGGGCGGGGGCAGCACAGAGATTTTAGAGAGGGATGTGGTAGGTCTTAGAGTAAATCTTTTAGAGATAGAGATTTTGTAGGTCTTACAGTATATCTTTTAGAGAGGGATATGGTAGGTCTTACAGTAAATCTTTTAGAGATGGATGTGGTAGGTGTTACAGTATATCTTTTAGAGAGGGATGTGGTAGGTCTTACAGTAAATCTTTTAGAGATAGAGATTTTGTAGGTCTTACAGTATATCTTTTAGAGAGGGATGTGGTAGGTCTTACAGTAAATCTTTTAGAGATGGATGTGGTAGGTCTTACAGTAAATTTTTTTAGAGAGGGATGTGGTAGGTCTTACAGTATATCACTATAACATATTTTAGAGAGAGATTTGGAAGATCTTACAGTATATCTTTTAGAGAGAGATTTGGTAGGTCTTACAGTATATCACCATAACGAATTTTAGAGAGAGATTTGGAAGGTCTTACAGTATATCACCTAACAAATTTTAGAGAGAGATTTGGTAGGTCTTACAGTATATCACCTTAACAAATTTTAGAGAGAGATTTGGTAGTTCTTACAGTATATCTTTTAGAGAGGGATGTGGTAGGTCTTACAGTAAATCTTTTAGAGAGGGATATGGTAGGTCTTACAGTAAATTTTGTTAGAGAGGGATGTGGTAGGTCTTACAGTATATCACTATAACATATTTTAGAGAGAGATTTGCAAGGTCTTACAGTATATCTTTTAGAGAGAGATTTGGTAGGTCTTACAGTATATCACCATAACAAATTTTAGAGAGAGATTTGGAAGGTCTTACAGTATATCACCTAACAAATTTTAGAGAGAGATTTGGTAGGTCTTACAGTATATCACCATAACAAAATTATAGAGAGAGATTTGGTAGGTCTTACAGTACATCACAAAAATAACCATTCGTGCTCCAGTCTCCATCTAAATCTGTATAAGAAAAATAGGATTGAAACTTTTAACAGACCTAAGTTTAAATTTATTAGTACAAAGCATCATTTTCTTGGCTGTGTAATACACAATCTTAGCGCATGTAATACGCAATGTTAACACCAGCACTGTATATCAGAAACATTGGGTGATTACAATCTGTCATTGAAGACCTTCCTTATAAGACATTCAATAAGTAACAAAACCTTCAACACCCCAGAGGGGATGATGTTACAATGTTTATGTGACTCACATCTAAGTTAGTGTTGTGTACTCCATGTGTTGTGTACTCCATGTGATGTGTACTCCATGTGTTGTGTACTCCATGTGTTGTGTACTCCATGTGTTGTGTACTCCATGTGTTGTGTACCCCATGTGTTCCTACCTGTGACCTTTAACCTCCCCAGCAACTACTGAACCACTGTTTTGACGACATTGAGAAGTTTGTGGCCAGGCTACAGCAGGCAGCTGAGTCCTACAAGGAGCTGGAGAAGAGGAAGAGAGACAGGGGGGCCAAGAACAAGAAGAAACAATCTGGAGGTAAACTAACTGGTTGGGGAGGTTGTGGTTTTACATGGCTTGACCTGGGGCAGTCATGGTTTTACATGGCTTGACCTGGGGCAGTCATGGTTTTACATGGCTTGACCTGGGGAGGTCATGGTTTTACATGGCTTGACCTGGGGCAGTCATGGTTTTACATGGCTTGACCTGGGGCAGTCATGGTTTTACATGGCTTGACCTGGGGAGGTCATGGTTTTACATGGCTTGACCTGGGGCAGTCATGGTTTTACATGGCTTGACCTGGGGCAGTCATGGTTTTATATGGTTTGACCTGGGGCAGTCATGGTTTTACATGGCTTGACCTGGGGCAGTCATGGTTTTACATGGCTTGACCTGGGGAGGTCATGGTTTTACATGGCTTGACCTGGGGCAGTCATGGTTTTACATGGCTTGACCTGGGGCAGTCATGGTTTTACATGGCTTGACCTGGGGTGGTCATGGTTTTATATGGCTTGACCTGGGGTGGTCATGGTTTTACATGGCTTGACCTGGGGCGGTCATGGTTTTATATGGCTTGACCTGGGGCGGTCATGGTTTTACATGGCTTGACCTGGGGCGGTCATGGTTTTACATGGCTTGACCTGGGGAGGTCATGGTTTTACATGGCTTGACCTGGGGCAGTCATGGTTTTACATGGCTTGACCTGGGGCAGTCATGGTTTTACATGGCTTGACCTGGGGCAGTCATGGTTTTACATGGCTTGACCTGGGGCAGTCATGGTTTTACATGGCTTGACCTGTGGCAGTTATTGTTTTACATGGCTTGACCTGGGGCAGTTATTGTTTTACAAGGCTTGGCCCGCATGTGTTGAATGGGGCATTCATGTTTTTAAAAAGGCTTGACCCTTCTTAAATGTATGCAAACATTGACCATTCAATCATTTAAAAAAACAATTCGGTTTACTAACATAAAATCTACAGGAAACTGAATGTTATCACAAGTCCTTGTGTGTTGCCTCACATAATTCACCCCAGCCACTGCTAGTGAACAATAATATTTGAATTTTTTAATGATTAATATTGTCATGCAAACATTTTTATATGAACATAACCTTTTATATATTAAAAATATTTAATCCAATGCTTATAACTCTAGTAGACCTTTATTTACATTTTTACATGAACCTAACTTGTTATAAATATAAAAAGTATTTGATCCAATGCTTATAGGTCTAGTTGACCTTTATTAACAAAAATATTTTTTAAATTCTTTACATGCTGCTTTATAGGAGGTAATAAAATATTTTTGTCATTTCATTGTTTGTGCTAATTTCTATGTGGTCATCTCATTGTTTGTGCTAATTTCTATGTGATCATTTCATTTTTTGTGCTAATTTCTGTCTAGTCATTTCATTGTTTGTGCTAATTTCTGTCTAGTCATTTCATTGTTTGTGCTAATTTCTGTCTAGTCATTTCATTGTTTGTGCTAATTTCTGTCTAGTCATTTCATTGTTTGTGCTAATTTCTGTCTAGTCATTTCATTGTTTGTGCTAATTTCTGTCTAGTCATTTCATTGTTTGTGCTAATTTCTGTCTAGTCATTTCATTGTTTGTACAAACCTCTATGTGGTCATTTCATTGTTTGTGCTAACTTCTATCAAGTGTTTTAATTTCATAGCTTGTCACTTTTTTATATTTTGCTGTAGCTAAAACACTAATCTTTTACTGCTTTGTTTGTCAACATAAATGTGTCGGAAATTTTTTATTTTTCCATTTGTGCACATTGTCAACTTGTAAATTATTTTTTCTGCAATAAACATTTTTTTTGTAGTAACTTTATTCAATAATGTTACTTACTGAGCATATGTAAAAAGATATCAAATGTGTATAGTGTCTGGTTTGAAGTGTAGTAAAATGTACAAATGGTTGTAGCTCTAAAGTTTCTATTGACAGATGGGATGCTGAATGCCAGGGCTAGACCTCCACCTGACCAGGACTTTGTGGACATTTTCCAGAAGTTTAAACTTTCCTTTAATTTATTGGTAAGTGGTTAAGTTTCCTTTAATTTATTGGTAAGTCGTTAAGTTTATCTCAACTCTTGTCTAGAAGTTTTAATAAGTGAACACAATCGATTCATTAACAAAAGCACTTTTCCTCCCCAGGCCAAGCTGAAAGCTCACATTCATGACCCTAACGCACCAGAGCTGGTCCACTTCCTGTTCACACCTCTGTCTCTGATCTACGAGGCCAGCCGTGACCCGTACCATGGCAACCAGAACCTGGGGGACCAGGCCGTGGCGCCTGTCCTGACTGGAGACGCCAAGCAGCTGCTGCTCAACTGTCTGACCTCCAAGGAGATTGAGCTGTGGCAGGCCCTGGGCAAGCACTGGACCACAAGCAGGGACGAGTGGAACGGCCACATCCCCCCCTACGTCCCAGAGTTCTATGATGGCTGGCAGCCAGCCGCTGGGGTCATTGATGAGCTGACGGCCAGGTCGGCAATCATGGCCCAGCAGCCCATGATTGAACCAATGAGAACGCAACCAGTCATTGAGGAGAGGCCCAGAGCTTATGTAAGTCAAGCACATTTCAAACTTCCAACACCCCTTCATTTATTGTTATTTTTTTAAATAAAATGTTAGTAATATACAAAACTTGAGATTTTGTAAAGTATTTTTCTGATATTGTATGACTTTTTCAAGCTCTCACATTAACAGCCATATGCCAGTCAGTTTTAAAGTTATGCTAGACAAAACACTATAGGATTGTTGCTTTCATCTAAAACCCCCTTATAACCTGTATTTGATGCTACTCCCCTGAACCCTGTACAGAACCCCATGAACTAAATAACTTGTATTTGATGCTACTCCCCAGAACCCTGTACAGCGCCCCATGCACTAAACTTGTATTTGATGCTACTCCCCAGAACCCTGTACAGCGCCCCATGCACTAAACTTGTATTTGATGCTACTCCCCAGAACCCCGTACAGAACCCCATGCACTAAACTTGTATTTAATGCTACTCCCCAGAACCCTGTACAGCGTCCCATGCACTACCCTGATGAGGACAGATTCCATCGCAATGATGACTTTGACAGGTTTGAGTCTGCACCTAGGGGCTATGAATCAAATCAACGTGCTTTTGAGTCTAATCCTCGAGGAGGTTTCGAACCTTTGCCTTCAAGAGGATTTGAACCTCTGACTCGAGGGTATGACCCTAACGCCTCTAGAGTTTTAGAGCCACCCGGCATGAGAGGTTATGAGCCTCAGTCTAGAGAGAGGTCACCATCTCGTTCCGGAATGGGCAGCCCGTACTCGTCTGAGTTTGTAGACCAATACCAAGTAGACAGGTGACAGCATTTACTAAGATGTGTTGGGTTGCCTCTTCATTCTAAGATCATTTCAACAGATGTTTGTTTAGAGAGAAATAGTTACTTGAAAACAATCAAGCATTACATTTTTTAAAGTTAGGAAAGTAATTTTAATGAAATTATTTAATTGTTCCACTTTTTAAAATCAGAAACAAGTTTTTTTTTTTTTGTTAGAAATTGTAATACACGTTTGTTGACTGAAGGCTCAGCTGTTTACAGTATTCTTCCATAGATCTAGCAGGACAATTTTCACTCTCTCTTTCTTTTTCCATCAATCAGCCACATTAAGTGGAAAAGTTTCTGAACTCTCGTCTTGGTCAAGTAAAGCTCCATTTTAATCTAAGCTTCTCATGCAAGTTGTTTTTAGGTTCAAACAAGGGCTAAATGGGAGAGAAATCTGGGTACCAAGAGAGATAACTAGTCTGGTCCAGAAGAGATAGCCAACACAATTTCTAGTATAAAAAGCTGTCACTTTATGTTGGTTACAACAACTTTAAGAATTTAAAAACATTTTTGACAATAAATAAAAAAAAGTATTTTATTAAAAAAAAAAACGGCCTTCTAAAGTTGTTGTACCCCAGCATGATCCTAACACCCACAGCACTTATCTGCCAGTCACAACACTAATCCAGCAACTTGATCATGTGACACTTCACCTTCCTCCACTGGAGTTATGCGCTTGTCATTTGAAAAATAATCAATTTTTAAATATAAAGCACTCAATTTTTTTAAATATAAAACTCAATTTTTTAAATAGAAACCTCAATAGAATTCAACTGGACACCATGTAACACAAAAGAAGACGTTGAATTATTGACTAAAACGTTGAATTATTGACTATCAATTTGAAATGTTGGGTGATAGACCTAGTCTCCTGCATGGATTGTCTCAGAGTATTTTATTGAGGTCTTTAATTAATTGATAAATAAATAAATAAAGGTTTTCATGGCATTACAAGTTGCATTCAAAAGGTGAAGCGTACAATTATTTGTTGCGGTTAGAGGGTGGGCTGAAATTTTGATTTGCTGGAAATGTTTTTGTTCACTCATTTGCAGTTTGCTTTTTAATTACTTCTAATACAGCTTTCGTTATCCTTATAAGTTTTCACTTTTAGACTTAGGTTATAACAGACTTTCTGTATGAATCTAATCTGTATATAATAACAGCTTTTTAAAACTCTAGAAATTTATTTTGTTGAAGTTTTGTTTTTATATAGATATACCTTCTCTATCATAATAGTTTGTTTACTATCAGACAAAAGCTGATATTATTGTCCCCCTTGCTTGACTCTTCCATCTCATGCTACATGTAGTTATGTTGTCAGCACAGTGTAAATCTCATGAGTGAGTTTGGTTGGCCTACACAAACTTGCTCAAGTCATGGCCTACACAAACTTGCTGAAGTCATGACATACACAAACTTGCTCAAGTCATGGCCTACACAAACTTGCTGAAGTCATGACATACACAAACTTGCTCAAGTCATGGCCTACACAAACTTGCTCAAGTCATGGCCTACACAAACTTGCTCAAGTCATGGCCTACACAAACTTGCTCAAGTCATGGCATACACATACCTGCTCAAGTCATATCCTACACAAACTTGCTGAAGTCATGGCATACACAAACTTGCTCAAGTCATGACATACACAAACTTGCTCAAGTCATGGCCTACACAAACTTGCTCAAGTCATGGCATACACATACCTGCTCAAGTCATGGCATACACAAACTTGCTCAAGTCATATCCTACACAAACTTGCTCAAGTCATGGCCTACACAAACTTGCTCAAGTCATGGCATACACATACCTGCTCAAGTCATGACATACACAAACTTGCTCAAGTCATGGCCTACACAAACTTGCTCAAGTCATGGCATACACATACCTGCTCAAGTCATGGCCTACACAAACTTGCTCAAGTCATGGCATACACAAACTTGCTCAAGTCATGGCATACACATACCTGCTCAAGTCATGACATACACAAACTTGCTCAAGTCATGGCATACACAAACTTGCTCAAGTCATGGCATACACATACCTGCTCAAGTCATGACATACACAAACTTGCTCAAGTCATGGCCTACACAAACTTGCTCAAGTCATGGCATACACATACCTGCTCAAGTCATGGCATACACAAACTTGCTCAAGTCATGGCATACACAAACTTGCTCAAGTCATGGCCTACATTCTCTCCCCAACTGAACCTTGCTGCATTGCTACTTCCTAATGAAAATATTTTGTTTGTATATGCTCACAAGTCACCAAGCTTCAGCTGCCATTTTGTCCTTCTAGTCTGTATAACAACCTTGTTGTATGTTTGTCACTCAGTGGAGTAATCTAAAGTTATTTTGATCATTCTCTAGAGAATAGTTTGATTTAAATCTCCTGTCTTTAAAGTCTACCTGTAAAGTTTGTTGAAGCTTTCATGTTATCTGCTAGAGGCTCAAACTTTGACCTAGCCAGAGTTAACTTCTCTTTAGTTCAGATAGTTCATAATGCTTATACACATTTGATAGCTTTTTTTTTTTAAATTTATTTCAATTAATAATATATCCTTTGAAATTTATAACCCTTTTTGTTTTATTAATTTGGCTATTTTAAATAATTTTTTTAAAACTTTTAACCTCATTTTACTTAAAAATGTTTTATTTTTGTTATTTAGAATTAATGTTTCAATAAAGTGCTAATTTTTATGTGTGTACAACCTCATTTCATTTTTATATTCATTTAAATAAACTATGGTTTTAAAGTTAAGTAACACAATCTTTGGTATATATTACTTTAAAATTAAGCTTTAATTTATTTATTTTTATTTTACTTTATTAATACTAATTTTAAGCAGAATAAGTTTTTAAAAAGAAAAATCTATTGTTTAAAGCTGCGACAATGTTTGAATGTGTAAAAACTTTTGACAGAAATGTGAGGCCTGACATTCCTAAAATGGTGGAGAGAGAGCCACACAGGGGACCCATGTCTCGGCAAGATGAAAACGCTGCTTATTATGACGAGCTCCGGCGTAATGGAGACACTCAGTGAGTTGAACTTTGTAACTGTACCAACTGACCAACTGGTAACACTTGGTCAACTGACCAACTGGTTACACTTGGGCAACTGACCAACTGGTAACACTTGGTCAACTGGTAACACTTGGTCAACTGACCAACTGGTAACACTTGGTCAACTGGTAACACTTGGTCAACTGACCAACTGGTAACACTTGGTCAACTGGTAACACTTGGTCAACTGACCAACTGGTAACACTTGGTCAACTGACCAACTGGTAACACTTGGTCAACTGGTAACACTTGGTCAACTGACCAACTGGTAACACTTGGTCAACTGGTAACACTTGGTCAACTGGTAACACTTGGTCAACTGACCAACTGGTAACACTTGGTCAACTGGTAACACTTGGTCAACTGGTAACACTTGGTCAACTGACCAACTGGTAACACTTGGTCAACTGACCAACTGGTAACACTTGGTCAACTGGTAACACTTGGTCAACTGGTAACACTTGGTCAACTGACCAACTGGTAACACTTGGCCCACTGGTAACACTTGGTCAACTCACTATTTAACCTCTCTCCTTTCTTTGACCTAACGATCCTCTAAAGTGTTATCACACTCAGGTTTTTAAAGTATAATTTACTCTTTTATATGTTCCAGTTTTCATCTTTTTTGCCCTTTATAAAATAGAGACAAAAAATGCTGTCTCAATTTCTTTACACACCCTCCCCCTCTATGCCCAGTAAATGGCTGACCAAACAAGCACGTAATATTTCCACAGAATTTACGAAGCTGTTCATGACAGACCTGGTAAAAACCCCAAAGAACTTTCAGTCCAGAAAGGTGACGTCTTGCAGGTATGTATTACACCATCAACTACATCAAGTTTAGCTCTGTCCATCAAGTTTAGCTCTGTCCATCAAGTTTAGCTCTGTCCACCAAGTTTAGCTCTGTCCATCAAGTTTAGCTCTGTCCATCAAGTTTAGCTCTGTCCATCAAGTTTAGCTCTGTCCATCAAGTTTAGCTCTGTCCATCAAGTTTAGCTCTGTCCATCAAGTTTAGCTCTGTCCATCAAGTTTAGCTCTGTCCATCAATATAAGTTATGTCCACAATGTTTAGCTCTATCCTTACAGTTCTTAAGCTTTGTTCATTATGTTGACCTTGTTCCATCACTTTGACCCCTGTCCATCATGTTGACCCCTGTCCATCATGTTAAACTGTACCCCCAGGTCTTAGACAGCAGTAAAAACTGGTGGAAGCTGAGAAACTACAAGGGAGAGGTCGGCTTCGCCCCATACACAATACTGAAACAGCTGCAAGGAGAGGTTGGTTGGTAGAGCATTCAGCCCTACTTTTGTTTGAATCCTATTTTGTTTGAAACCTTTAGAAAACAGTTTTTGCTTATGAGCTTATAGCAGAAAATAGATACAAACTATTTTCAATTTTTTTATTTCTGATATTTTAAATCTCAGTAAAATAGATTTATTTTTAAAATTAGATTTTAAAGTTACTTATTTAATAACATAGAGACATAAAATGAAATACTTATTTTTACAATAATAGAAAAAAATGTTTTTCATTTTTTTTGTTAATTGAAAACAAAAAAAGGACTATAAACCAATTATTGATCTTGTTTTTTTTTTTACTTTATCGCCTATTTGCTATGATTTAGTTACTAGCGTCTATTTTTTACAATTAAAAAAAAGCAATGCATGTGTGATTCTTTATTTATCTTTAAACGGAAGAAAGTTTTAAAAAGTAGATTTTAAAACAACTAACACATTTGTGAGGGCTAAACTAACATAGCATGACAGCAAAACTTACAATTGCTTTTTCCGCTTCAAGTGTGATTTTTTGAAAACCATTTGATGGATTCAATGCCACAGTTTTACTGTTGCTATAAATAAATGTGTCTTACAACACTTCTCCAGTTTAATTGAATGTGTAAAATGGAATGAAGGCAGACAGCAGGCATTAGCTGGATGCCTACAGCTAATAACAAAAGAAAGCTTTGCCATGAATAACCTTGTGCATAATTTGAATCCTTTTCTTCTACAGGGATTTAACTGAACCTGATGTTTCTCATATAGACATAAACACTACACTCATTAGGTAAACAACCATCTATTACAGGGAGATAACTTTGATGTTGTCAGTTCTTTATTTTCTACAGCTTACAAGGGTGATGGTCTGCTCAATTCTTCAGACAATTTCCAATGTTGCTTCCTTTACAGTTAATGCTATCTTAGGTTTCATAGACATGTCTTTGTCTAGTCTTCAACTAAAAAACTAAATGCAAAACTTTTGAGTTGGTTTTTATATACTTTTCACAAATATTCATCAACTCATGATTAAAATCCTTTAAAATTAAACTATGGTGGTGTGTAGATTGTAGTGTGCTAATTATTAAAAGTTAATTTATGTGCCCTAATGTCTTGTTGGTTTCCACATAATATTCAAATCCAAACAAAAGCAACATTGGTAAACTTGCCTGTAGATGTTTGAATATTTCAGTTTCCTGTCTAACCTAGAGAAGCATGGGAATGTTCTGTAACTCTCCAGTTCTCTCATTTTTTTCTCTCCAACACTTGGGCACATTAGAGGCTGTCATAACACTGCACTCTTTTTTTTTTTGTTGAATCAAAACTTTAGATTAGTCAGTGGATGAGGTTGTGTAATTTTATAGTCAGGATCTACATCTACACTACATGGCCTGTCTATATGACCTCCACAGCTGACAAACACTAGCTACTCAGAGCATGACAGAATTTATGCATACAGTAAAGAACCATATTTAAATGCACCATAGCATACATTGCACAGAAGTCAGTGTATTTGTTATAAACTAATTTATAAACTCTGCACATATACAATAGGTTATATCAGATGAATTTGTCATTTAAATCTGTCTAGGTTTCTGGTGTTTTCTGTTCAGTTATATTTATATTAGGTTAAATTGTGTCTTAATGTGCACCAATATATCCCCTGGTCAAAAACGTAACAAACATTACGCTTGCACTCATATATTACCGCTGTTGTTTGCTTGTATTACTTTAGTTAACAAATCTCTAAATGTTATGTTGTTAACATTCTTAACAAGCTAACATAATATAGCTTATTGTCAACTTAAAATAATTTACTCATCATTTTAATGATTTTAAATTTAGATTAGGATATCAGCAGGTTTGTGGTTCTCAAATTTAAATACCTCTACCCTTGATTGGTGGGCATGTATTGAAGAAATTAAATTACCATAAAAATAAGCAAACGTGCAAGATTTTAACAGTCTAACCTGCCTTACATATATGTCATTCATTCAACTTCATGGTGGCATGTTTTTTTATAATTATTTAACAGTATAAACAGCAATATATAAGGTGTGATAATTTATATCTAATCAAAATGTGATATAAAGTCTGTTAATTACAACCCATTATTTTATAATTAGTGTTTTCATTATTGTATTAAATTTTAGAATTTAATTTTAAATTTATTGTGTTTAATTTATTTTATAATTACATTTTAATATAAATAAATCTTTTTCATAAAACAGAAAAATCAGGTTATTTTTATTCTTTAAAAAATGTCATTAAAAATTGAACTGAACGCAACTATCCAGATAATTAACCCCTACCTGATTACATCCAACCATCGAGATGATTAACCCCTGACCTGATTACGTCCACAGTTGCCAGACAAGTTAGGACGAGCTGACCATCTGCTGGACAGTCTACAGATACACAACACAGCAGGACCCCCATCCAGGACCACCAACTCTGAAGCCTCTTACCAACACGACCTGACCACAGCACACCTGGGAGGTGAAATCAAATATTTCTGATTGACCTCCCACCACATTGACCTACATTTACCTGCCCACCTGTTGATCCAAGCTTATCACCTGCGCTCTTTTACCTGTTCCAGTTTTGTTGATGTTATTCAAATGTGCATAGTAATTATTAGATACTAAAAAAATGTCCTTAATTAATTACACACTAATTAAGCTGTGAACTGGACACTGATTCCTGACAAGTTGTTGACCTACATTCCACCTGTGTTGAATATTTGTTGGTGTGAAAGTTGCTGTCTAATCTTGTCTGTTCTTTCTTTTATTGACTTAATATTTGTATGGAGTTACTTCCATAGCTGCAGCTATTCCTGTAGCTAGCTTCAACAATTCCTGTAGCTAGCTGCAGCTATTCCTATTCAGCAATTAGCTAGATTCAGTCTTTGAGTGGAATTACATTTTGCTCTTGTTTATACTCTACCAATTACATTGGAAAAAGAACAAGGGGTTTACATATAGAAGAAAATGTCTATTGAATGTTAAAATTATTCTTGATTCTCATTGTGATTAGCATTTCTCTTTTCCCAATGATTACAAAAAGTCAACAGGAAGTTGACATCACATGACCTTCTATTTATAGTCTCTGTGTTGTGAGGACCATCATCAATCTGTATACCTGCAATAAATCATATACCATACTCATACTTTCAATAGTGCCTATATTTATATACATATTTATTTTTTTATAAATAAAGCTTTGTATTGACAACTGCAAACATTTTGCAGTCATTTGTAATGTTTTCTTGTGCACTGAGAACCACAATTTCATTTCAAAATTTGCTCTCCCATCACCTGTTTTCTGGGACATGTAGGGGTTTCTTTGTTCCAAAGTTTCTGTTTTGTTTTCACCTACCTCATCTGCTCATCTTGTATCATTTGATTCTTTTGGGGTTTGTTATCTTCTGTTTTTTTTATCATATCTTCAAAGGTATTAGATCAAATGTTGACATTGTTTATGTGAAATATGATTAATATTACTGTAAGTTGTTCATTATGTTCACACTCTGTGTGAATACAAATTGGAAAACTGTTACAACAATAGGACACCAAACTTTGAATCACTCATCCACAGGCTGTGTGATTCACTCAACTTGGGCAGAATGATTCACTCAACTTGGGCAGAATGATTCACTCAACTTGGGCAGAATGATTCACTCAACTTGGGCAGAATGATTCACTCAACTTGGGCAGAATGATTCACTCAACTTGGGCAGAATGATTCACTCAACTTGGGCAGAATGATTCACTCAACTTGGGCAGAATGATTCACTCAACTTGGGCAGAATGATTCACTCAACTTGGGCAGAATGATTCACTCAACTTGGGCAGAATGATTCACTCAACTTACGTTGTGTGATTCACTCAACCTGGGCTGTGTGATTCACTCAACTTGGGCAGAATGATTCACTCAACTTGGGCAGAATGATTCACTCAACTTGGGCAGAATGATTCACTCAACTTACGTTGTGTGATTCACTCAACCTGGGCTGTGTGATTCACTCAACTTGAGTTGTGTGATTCACTCAACTAGGGCTGTGTGATTCACTCAAGTTGGGCTGTGTGATTCACTCAACCTGGGATGTGTGATTCACTCAACTTGAGTTGTGTGATTCACTCAACTAGGGCTGTGTGATTCATTCAACTTGGGCTGTGTGATTCACTCAACTTGAGTTGTGTGATTCACTCAACTTGGGCTGTGTGATTCACTCAACTTGGGCTGTGTGATTCACTCAACTTGAGTTGTGTGATTCACTCAACTTGAGTTGTGTGATTCACTTAACTTGAGTTGTGTGATTCATTCAACTTGGGCTGTGTGATTCACTCAACTTGGGCTGTGTGATTCACTCAACTTGAGTTGTGTGATTCACTCAACTTGAGTTGTGTGATTCACTCAACTTGAGTTGTGTGATTCACTCAACTTGAGTTGTGTGATTCACTCAACTTGGGCTGTGTGATTCACTCAACTTGGGCTGTGTTATTCACTCAACTTGGGCTGTGTTATTCACTCAACTTGGGCTGTGTGATTCACTCAAGCTGGGCTGTGTGGTTCACTCAAGCTGGGCTGTGTGATTCACTCAACTTGAGTTGTGTGATTCACTTAACTTGAGTTGTGTGATTCATTCAACTTGGGCTGTGTGATTCACTCAACTTGGGCTGTGTGATTCACTCAACTTGGGCTGTGTGATTCACTCAACTTGGGCTGTGTGATTCACTCAACTTGAGTTGTGTGATTCACTCAACTTGAGTTGTGTGATTCACTTAACTTGAGTTGTGTGATTCATTCAACTTGGGCTGTGTGATTCACTCAACTTGGGCTGTGTGATTCACTCAACTTGTGTGATTCATCAGACCCAATGGGCCGACATGATTTGTTGCTAGAGTTGAGAAATAAAACCCAGGATTTATTTGTTATAAGTTTAAATTTTTTGTGTTCAATTATAATCCTATATCTCCCAGTGGCTGAGTTGTTTTTTTTTAAAATCACATTTCAAACATTTGTATCCCATAATTGTTTTTTTTTATACTCACCTCTAAAGTTGTTAATTATAAATACTGCTTTTAAGAAGTAAAAACTGAAGAAGAAAAATGTCAACAAACTGAGAAAACAACATAGCCACTGCAATATTTTGATATAACTTGTACTTATATTTCTAACCCTCCTCCACCCATTGATTAAGTCATCCCAATTGTTACGTCATATATTTGCTTGTACATACATTGAAAGTTTATCAAATAAAATATTTAACCTTATACTAGAGAAGATGATGTCAGCTATTTATTTACTTCTGCTTCTATGTAAACAACAGAATGGCTGCAACATTTACTGTAAATATACATTTTAGGTTGACTTTGTCTGAACCTTGTATTTTCATGTCTATAGGTTTAATGCCTGGGTTGTGTCCCTTTGTGGAATATATTTATTTATTCAGGATAGAAAACCAAAATCAAAAGTTGTTTTTTCTCCTTTATTTCTTGTATCTGCTAAGACCTAGACTAATGAAAGAAGATTAATGAATAGATAACTCTTGCTCCGCACTGCTTCTATGCGGCAGTGTTTATTTCAGTTCAGATGACAAACACATTTTCTTTGAATATATTTTTAAATATGCCTCTACCTAAAATTAAAATATTTGAAAGGTAAAGGTAGTGAAAATTTTTTAAATAATTAAATAATTTAAGTCTATTTTTCCTTCTCTCTCTCCCCCCCCCCCCCCCCCCCCCCCCCCCTCAACCGTCAATCCATCCAAGTATTGTAAAATAAAAGACTTTTCTAGGCCAGCATGAGGATGTATCTAAGAAGAATTATAAAATAGTTTATTGGTAACATTAGTAATGATTTGAAATGTATAGATGAAGTCATTGGGAGTATAGTTTATAGATCTATGTGGACATCCAGCTGTCAGGGTTGATAACAGCTTTAAATAGGTTTGTAACTTGCCATTAGCATAATACAAATATAGAACATTAGACAGGAGCTAATGTAAGTCAGGAGCTAATGTTAAAGATGGGACTTTTGTTATCCATTTAAATGGGATAAATTAAATTGTTACTGGTATACCATTTAATAGTGAAATATATAAAGTTTTTAATTGAAGGAGCCTTATCTGTTTTGTCAGTTAAAATATTTGGTAATAAACTCATTGTTTTTATTTACTCAATCTGTGTGCCCGTTTTTTGTTATGCGTGTATGTGTGACCTTTAACCTACGACCATTTTGTTTTGCCTACCTCACCATTACCTCACTGCATGTTTAACCAGTTGCCCCTGTTAGCTGGTTGCCTGTCATGAGTCAAAATGTCAATACTCTAGGGGGTCAAAAGATGTAACATTTTCTAGATACACTCAGCCCAAATAGGTACCCAGTATGTGCTGTCTGGTGTTATGGAGCCTGCCTCCATGTTATAAAACATGAATAAAGGGTATGCTCTCTGCCATATGGGTTCACTAATGAAAAATACTGAAGATAGTGTAGACCACAAACTTTACCAGCAATAGCAGAAGGTAAGAATATATACCCAACCTCGAAGAAAATGTCATTTATTTTTTAAAGGTAAGGCAGGTAGGCCGACTGCCCAGTTTATAATAAAAATTATTCCCCCACCCCAAAAAACAATATTTCAAGTGCCCCCCCCCCCCCCCCCCGACCATTGGAGAGAAAAGTGTGAAAGAAACGCTGATCTCGAATACATTAAGCCTATAGCCTACAAGATGCTTTGGTTACAATCTACTCAGTGTGGCCGAACCAAACAGCAGGCAGTCGAAAATCGGGTGGGTTAGTTCTGTTGGTCAGAAGTTGTATCTTGTGCCAGCAATGTCTTTAGCAATCGATTTATTTGGCTCCTATTTGTTTTGTTTTTTACATATTGACCAGGAAATACATAGGCCTACTTGTGGTAAGCCTATAAACTTTGAGATATGCAGCCTATAAGGTCTGCAACACTGACGGGCGTTCACACGAAGCAATAAAATCTATATCTACATTGGTTGTGAGACTCATTCTCCTAACTTTAACTTGCTCAAATTTCATTTTTAAACTAAAGTTAAAATTCAATAAATGATGAACTACTGCTAAAGGATAAAGTAGTCGCGGGTTATTTTTTTTGTCAAAATAATGTATGGTTACAATAATAATACTTAAAGATGAGTGGGATAATATGTCAAATAACGTAAAGTCTGCCGTCACCCAAATGGCAGAATAGATCTATGCTCACCCCCACATGTCGGGGTACGTGAGTTCTAATCCAGGGTGAACCATCACACGAAAAATATTTGCTCAAGTAAAGCTACCTGCTCGTCCTCGTTTACGTTGTTTTTTTTCCTACTATTTCCTTATACATAATGTTAACATTGATAAAACGTACATAAAACTGTTTGTAATAAAAGCATATGATAAGAAAATAAACATGATTAATTGTATAAATCCATTAGTTACTCAACTTGAGAGCTTTAGCTAATTAAACTACAATGTAAAACCTAAAGAAACATGTTTAAATCATTGTTTTATTTTATTAAACTGTAAAAATGATCACGCAATAAGTAGTTAGGTTTGACCCCAATAACCCGAGTCTTTAATTACATGTCAAAGGTCAAATCACTTGGATACACCTGCTTGAATCACAATAGTCTTATATTTTTTATCCACAGCTTATAATTTAATCCTGATATGTAACCAGTGATTATATTTTAATCCCTGCCACCAATATCCTATAACCAAAGTTCCCACAAAATAGCGTCCACATCTGATGTAACATTCCCCAAGATTTTCATGAACACCTGACTTCTTTCCACCACCGTGCTATTTTTCCCTTTTTGCGAATTTCTTTAGTAATTTGAATTTTGTATTGTCATCGGATATAGATACACGTACCTTCAGAACAAACAATTGTTCATGTGTTGGCAATAGACCTCAAACTTGCAATAGGAGATTATATGGCCTTGTAATATCTTATAGTCTGAGTGTAGGGGAGGGAAGTCTAGACACCCCAGGAGCAACATATGACGTGTTGATCGTGAGCACTTGGTAAACTGTGTGCTCTATTTCCAGGCCCCGCGCACCAGGAGCTCCGTGAAGAGGCGTCTCCTCCAGCGGGTCACGACTCGTACCTAGGGCACCCACCCCCACTCAGAGCAACAGCCCCGCACCTGAGGAGAAAGGAATCTGTTCCCGCCTTAAGGTACTCAGCCACGATGTACCCACCCCAGCAGACGACACCACGTGAACAGTTCTCGCCTTACCCCCCTCGGGGCGCCCAGACGCCCCAAGCCCAGTCGACGCCAACTCAACAAAAGAGGATATCATTCAGCCAGCATCAGCCTGCAACCAATCAAAGAGCCGCTTCCTTCAAGTCTAGCAGCGAGCAAGTGACGTCATTTTCCTACCCAGATTCGCCTGTACGCTTTAGACAACAATCGCCGACATACCCGCAGCAACTGAGAGGTGTTTCAACAAAACAGGACCCACCCCCATCCTACTCTCTGTCGTCTGTCCAGCCACCCCACCATGCATCTAGTCTAGAGGAAGACAAATACGACTTGGATATGCGACAAAGAGGTACGTAAGGTCAAGGATCCACAGCCTCACGAATGATTTCAGCGGCAAATTTTTAGTTTAGTCCCGGTAAAATTTTCTTTTCTTTTTTTACATCCTATTTTAGCCTGTTCCTGAGTATTTTATTAAATCAGTTCATGATAATTAACATTAAAAAGTTTAATTAATTAATGATTAATTAACGTTCTCTCATTTTTTCTTCTCTTAACAAAACGTTTTTTCTTGTCCGTACAACTTGAAACGTTTTGATTTCATATTACTACTTCCCCCCTCCCCCTTACAGTCATGCACAAGTTGTGTACATTATTGTAACAATGTGTTTATATTCAATTCTAATATAGTTATGTGAAGCATTGTTTTCTCTATAAAGATAGCTGTTTAATCATTTTCTATGTTGTTCGTAGTTAGAAACAAAATGTGTATTGTTCGTAGGACGAAGCAAAGACCACATGAGTGAAATACACTCTAGGGTTACGCGTGGCGCCCGCTCAAGTGACGTCATCAAACTAACGGAAAACTCGAGAGCGGAAGACGTGGAAACCTGGCTGGCACAAAAGGGATTCAGTGAGGTGTAAGTCAGGTGTCATGTCAGGTGTCATGTCAGGTGTCATCTCAGATGTCATGTAAGATGTCATGTCAGATGTCATTCTATGTCAGGTGTCATGTCTGGTGTCATGTCAGGTGTCATTCTATGTTAGGTGTCATTTCAGGTTTCATGTCATGTCAGGTGTCATGTCAGGTATCTCAGTCATGTCAGGTTACGTCAGGCGTCTTGTCATGTCAGATGTCATATCAGATGTCATGTCAGTCAGATGTCACGTCAGGTGTCATGTCGGGTGTCATGTCAGGTTTCGTGTCAGATGTAAGTCAGGTGTCATGTCCTGCCAGGTGCCGTGTCATGTCAGGTTTTATGTCAGGTCATGTCATGTGTCATTTCAGGTTTCATGTCAGTTATTTTAGTCTAACTTTAGGTTGACATTTGAATCCCCCCACAGAGCCCGCGAGGCGTTGGCCGGATACACGGGATGGGACCTGTTCCAGCTCCGTCTGAGTGACGTCAAACGTCTGCTGAGTCATGACGAGGCTATCCGTCTGGACGGCCTGATCCTCCTGCAGAAAAACACGTCTGGGGTGAGCAGGGTGGGTGGGCTTCGTCAGTCATGGGGTGGGCTTTGTCAGTCATGGGGTGAGCAGAGTGGGTGGGCTTCGTCAGTCATGGGGTGAGCAGGGTGGGTGGGCTTCGTCAGTCATGGGGTGGGCTTCTTCAGTCATGGGGTGAGCAGAGTGGGTGGGCTTTGTCAGTCATAGGGTGAGCGGAGTGGGTGGGCTTAGCCAGTCATGGGGTGGGCTTTGTCAGTCATGGTGTGGGCTTCGTCAGTAATGGGAGGGGCTTTGTCAGTCATAGGATGGGCTTAAAGAGTCAGTGTTGGGATTGACTTAGAGTCATTTTATGAATGTTTAAACATGAGTTTCACTTTAAAATATTGTACTTATATGAGCATGGTGCTTGCGATAGTCTATTGTTTGTTGTGTTATTTAAATGTTTGAACTGCTCGGACCACCCGGGTGAAAATCTGGTACGTTTGTACCATGCATGTAACAAGTTGCTAATTTGATACATTTCTACCATGCATGTAACAAGTTGCTAATTTGATACATTTGTACCGTACATGTAACAAGTTGCTAATTTGATACATTTGTACCATGTATGTCTCCAATTTGTCTGCCAGTACAGCACACGATCAGCCAAAGAACTCAATGACATCCTGGAGAAGCGGAAGAGCCAGATGAGAGAGGAAGACGACAGCAGACAGCAGATCCGTTGGCACGACCAGGATAACGGTCTGTACTTTGGTACCTGCAGACTTGCAGGTTTTTAAAAAACTTTTAATGTAAAGAACAGTCGTTGCGACGACATTGGTAAAAGAACATATTTTCAGTATAAATTATATTTAATTGGGGGGGGGGGGGGCGGTAGACGTGTTTCGATGCCCGGAAGAAACTGTTTTATAATTTCCACTATTTTGTAAATTTTACGCTGTTAATATCAGTGTTATAAGTGTTTCTTTCGGGCATCTCTCCTGGGAACATTGCCCCCCCCCCTCCTCCCCCCGGACTAAATAAAAGAAATATTATATTTATATAGATAACCATTTTCTGTCCATCCCACCCCTCACCCCCCTGAAGTTTCTAGTGTCCCCTTCCCGTTAGTTACAAGTGCCATCCCCCTCCCGGGATAAATGCCTGAAAGAAACCCTGGCTGTCGAGTAGAAGACATCTAAAACAAGTTTTATGATTTCAGCGAATGTCGGGAGCTGGTCTAGACACAGTCTACGTGATCTCCTTCAGCGGCAGAGAACTCAACTCAGACCAGTCGACGACTTCTGATTGGTTGAAAATTTTGATTGGTTGAAACTTGTGATTGGTTGAAACTTCTGATTGGTTGAAGCTTCTGATTGGTTGACCTGTCTAAGCAGGAGAGAGGTGCTATTTCAATGAAGACAACATGCCGGCAAACATCAATATACAGCGAAATTTCAAAATATATCCTAACGTCAATGAAGAACAAAACGTACATATAACCATACGTCAATATACAATATTTAGCCAAACGTCAATATACAGCTAAACGGCAACATACAAAAAGACGTCAATATACAACATAACGTACTTACAACTACAGGGACCAACTTGTTTTTATCACCTGAAAGGTACAAATCAACTTGATACCATTAAGAGACCGCGCAATTGAAGAATACGAACAAGAACGTTGTTAATATTGTTGTGTCGTTTGCTATTTCCTATAGTATGTTTATTGCTATGCATGTTGTTATTTCCGTATAGTTTTATCTGTTATTTGAAAACACCCACAAATGACGTTGATTAAGCAATATAATTAAAATTAATTGAAATCTGCAGTCGGGCGCTGTATAATAGTGGATACTGATGATCAATTAATTAAATAAATAAAGGAAAAATCGTATAAGATCTAATTAATTATCAAATTAATTCTCAGTGTCGTCAATTGAATGATTTTGCTGAATACTAATCAGAGGCGTAGCGAGGGGGGGGGGGGGCGGGGGGGACGACATATGTCCCCGGGCGCCGACCTTAGGGGGGGGGGCGCCAAATTGAAAGTTTGAAGGGGGTGCAAATGAAAAGTTCGAGGGGGGGTGCAAATCGAAAGTTTGAGGGGGGTGCAAATGAAAAGTTCGGGGGGGGGGGGTGCAAATCGAAAGTTTGTCCCCGGGCGCCGGGAAGTATCGCTACGCCCCTGATACTAATACAGTCTTGTAGTTGGTGTGGGGGTGGGGGTTGCTCTAGAACAAATGTGGTTCCCAAGGTCATGTTATAAATAGATGACCCCTAAAAATGATAACCGTGTACTATTTTTCTTGTTTTAATAAACTTTTTTTTTTAAATCTTGAATATCGGAGTTTTCGGGTTGTGGGGTTGTTGACACGTGTAAGAAAACTACCTCGGTTGTATGTTGGACGTATTATGTAGCCTGCTCGCAAGTGTATGTTGAATGTATTAATTTATGTAGCCTGCTCGCAAGTGTATGTTGAATGTATTATGTAGCCTGCTCGCAAGTGTATGTTGAATGTATTATGTAGCCTGCTCGCAAGTGTATGTTGAATGTATTATGTAGCCTGCTCGCGATTGTATGTTGGACATATTATGTAGCCTGCCCTGCTCGCGGTTGTATGTTGGACATATTATGTAGCCTGCTCGCGATTGTATGTTGGACGCAGGTGCGTAGCGAGGGGGGGGGGGTGCGGACCGCACCGGGTGACACCATTTAGTGGGGGTGACACCAAGGTAAAAAATAGCAAAATATATAGAGAAAAACTCGAGGGGGGGGGGTGCAAATCGAAAGTTTGAGGGTGGCGATGCAAATCGAAAACTTGAGGGGGGGGGTGCAAATCGAAAGTTTGAGGGGGGGGGGGGTGAAAATCCTAAATTTGAAAGTTTGTCCCCGGGAAGGGTCTCTATGCCTCTGGGGGGGGGGGGGTGACACCATTAAGTGCCGCACCGGGTGACACCCGACCTCGCTACGCCACTGGTTGGACGTATTATGTAGCCTGCTCATATGTTTTTGATATGGGACTCCGCGGTATCTCCCAACATATCTATCATGCCCCCCGCTGTGATTGGAACAGCCCATTAATTAGATTCAATGGGTCTTTACCGACCAACATGGAACTCTTGCCAATGTTTGTTTTTTTAAGAAAACAAAACAGCCTAATTTAGACTGTCGTATAGTTTTTAGACCCAACATTCTACAAATTAATCGTTGTATTCTAAATGTTTATACTACCGAAAATAAAATAAAAATTAAAATATTGTTCAAACACCAACAGCTTTACTACTTTCTGTATGTGCACTTTGAAAGACTTAATTTTATTTGTGAACATTGGTAGTCAGTGTAATTAAAGTTTTGGCAACTGTATGTTCCGTCATTTCTTATTTGAAATAATAGGCCATCATATAATTGTTGATCCAACTTTAGTGGGACAACGGGAAAACTACCCCTTTAAAACAGTGTTTCTTCCCCCTCCCCCAAACGAAAGGGAATTTATATAGAAAATATATACTCCTCTTAACAGTGCCCGCTCCCCCCCCCCCCCAAATATTTCAAGTGCCCCCCGTCTTACCTCCCCTCCCCGAATATATATATATATATATATATATATATATATATATATATATATATATATATATATATATATGGTGGACTAAATTAGAAGACGGTGTGTGATGAGGGAGGGGGGGGTTCAGATGGTGGGACGTCACATTTTTGCATTAACAAAAAGTAATGTTAGAACAAAAATTGTAGCCGTTATTTCGCGTTTTAGAAAACTGTTTTAATAAATTGTAATAGGAATTGATTAAAATACTCTGTTTAGAGAGTTCAGACAAGATTTTGGAAAAATATCGATGTTTTAAGAAAAATTCAACTGCAAATTGGGGGGGGGGGGGGGTTGCAGAATGAGGTGTGGCGTCATTTTATGGGGTGGGGAGGTCTGGATTTGTGACGATGTGACGGGGGAGAGGGGGGTATATTAATTATTATTTTAGTTTACTAGATCTAGATTAAATGTAAATAATGCTATATTTTGTATAAAAAAAACAACTTAATTAAAACTAACACTGATGGTACAGTTAATTATCCGCTCAGCTCAGTGGCGTAGGGTAGGGGTGTTAGGTGGGTTATAACCCCCCCCCCCCCCCCCATGGACCATCTGTCAAAAAAAGTCAAAATACCACTGCTACTTTTTTAAATCTATTTTTGAATCAGTAGGTATTACATGTGTAATTGGATATGTATGTTTAGAACAGTCATTTAAAAACTGACGCTGTTTACTCTGAGTTGGTTATTCCCCCCCCCCCACCTCAATTGTGTAGAGCGACAATAATGTCAGAATCATAGCTTTTGAAACGTAAATCTCTGTGAATATTATTTTTGCAATTACCAGTAAAGATGTGTGTGAGCAATACAGTGATTTAACCCATACCTTATCATTATGTTAAAAAATGATCTTTAAAGAACACAAAGTCAGTAGCTTGAAATTCAACAGCCAGCTCTAGATGTATATTAGACAAAGGTCAGTAACCATGCGCACACTAAACCAGGCGTACACTAGAGACATGCTTTACGAGTACATAAAATAATAACGCCAAAACAAAGGTAGAAAATAAGTCATTTAATAGACAGCAGCTTTAAATGACAAAATACTCACATATTTACAATAAACAAAAGCAAATACAATCACAAACAATATGCATTAATAATCAGAAAAATAGAAAAGTTGGGGTCCCGGGGAGCCCCACTGGTCCTAAATAAATAATTGCGGGTATACACGATACATATTCGATGGAGACCAGTGGACCTCCTAAGTTACAGTGAAGTTGATGGCACGCTCCTGCTCGGCAATTCTCTGTAGGAGCTTAGAAGCGTGATGTAGGTAATGTGCGAGTCGAGCCATAAGCTTAGCATTCTTCCATAGATCAGCAATCACGAAACCAGTCTCCGGCCAGGCGAGTCCGAATAGAAGACAGTGACGGGCAAGTGAGTATATGGTCAATTGTCTCAGGTGAGCCCGAACATAAACGGCAGGGAATAGTGCATTTCCCATCAGGAGCATTTACCGAGTAACACAAAAGGGCCCCAGCACGGGCCCGAGCAATGGCAGTCTGCTGGGGACGAGAAAGGCGCCACGAGGGGTCACTATTATGGAAAGGTCGAGGTTGGAAGGAAAAGAGAACACGGTGAGTAGGTAAGTCAGCCCATCTTGCTTGCCACTGGTACCTCAGTGCTTAATGGATAATAAGGTGAGCTGTGGTCGATAGTTTCCGGGGCAGAGAACACAACCGGCACATAATCGAGCACTTTCCGTCAGGGGCATTGACGGAATAGCATAACTGGGCACCAGACCGAGCGCGGGCAATGGCAGTCTGCTGATGGCGAGTGAGCTGCCACCAAGGGTCACTGCTGTGAAAGACCCTTGTTTGATACGAATAGAGAACACGATGTGTCGGTAGATCGGCCCAGCGTGACTGCCACTGGTCGCGCAAGGCCTGGTGAATCATGAGACGTGCAGTGTCGTAAAAGGGAGGGCAAGGTGGAGCACCCTCCTGCCCGTGAAGGGCGGCACCCTGACCAGCTAAACGGTCAGCGATCTCATTTCCCTGAATGCCTATGTGGGATGGAACCCACTGCAGATAAACGGGAACCGACTTCCTACACAAGGACAAGGCTAGAAACCGCACATCAGTAACCAAATCCGACGTAGATCTGTGTGATGGGTTAGCGAGAGCACGAAGCGATGACAAAGAGTCAGTGTGTAAGTAGACAGAGCTGTAGGGGTGAACAGCACAGAGCTGTACAGCCTGTTGAAGAGCAAGGTAGATGGCCGTCAGCTCGGCAGTAAAAATGCTGCCATATACAGGACCGTACAGCTCTGAGTCAGTGAAACCGTCAAAATAAATTCCATACCCACTCAATGTGGAGCATGCAGGGGTTGATCCGTCAGTATAAATGCAGAGTGCATCAACAGTGTAGGAGTCAAGCAGGTGTAGAAAGGATGTCAGCTTATCCTCCTTCGTAGACGGTGAACCAGGTAGCCCTAGCCGGATGGCGGGAAGATCGGGAGGAATGTACGGTGGGTAGGCTGCGTGTTGGCAAATCAGTCTCCGGGAAAAAGGCATGGGTGAGGGGAGCAGACTGAGCAGATACTCGGCCTGCTCCACCCAGGTACGCTTCAGCAACCGCCCCATCAAATGCTCAGACTCCCGCCACCTGTCCACCATCTGGCGCATGGGGTTAACTGGAGGCAGCCGACGATAACGTTCATAAGAAGTTACCATGGCTCGACGGAAAGATAGATCCAGACACTCCACCGAAGCCATGACTGAACACACTAGGTCTGGTGTGTTTCGGCCGAGCCCAGCCACATAACGTACGGCCCGGTGATGCCGAGTGTATACTTCTGAGAGCGTCACCCGATGCTACGAGCATGAGGGGGGCAGAGTAGTCCAATACAGACTTCACTGCAGTGAGGTAGACGGACCGGAGTACTTTGGCAGAGGCACCAGAATCCAGAGTGGCAAGGCGTACCAGCTTACCCCCGTAAGCCTGGTCAAAGCGATGACAGACCGAATTGATGTGCTTCTTCATAAGTAATTTCCGGTCCAAGGTTACCCCGAGCAGTACCGGGTATGCCTCATAGGACAGGCAGGGTGTCTAAATGTCCCGTTAGAGAGAGCGAAAACAGGCAGTACACGGATTTAGAGGGATTCATACGCAACTGCCAAGTCTTACAATAGTCCTGTATTGTGTCCAAGTCTACCTGTAAAGACTGCTGTATTTCAGTAAGGGACGAAGCGGTGCGATGAAGCTTCAGATCATCCGCATACATGAAAGGCGCACAATGTAATTGTGGCAGCAAGTCGTTTACATAGACGAGGAACAAAAGACAAGACAAAGAAGACCCCTGAGGAACGCCCTGTCCCACAGGTAGGTAATTAGAAAAGACATGGTTCACCTTGGTGCGGACACGCCTGTCGGTGAGGAAATCCCGAAGCCAGAAATAAATTCGACCAGTGACCCCCATCCGCTGAAGTTTCAGCAACAAAAGAGAGGGATTAACCCGGTCATAGGCCTTTTCACAGTCAAAAAAGACAGCACCGGTGGCACACTTCTGGATGAAGCCCTCCCGGATGTCCTGGAGAAGTCTTACGACCAAGTCCATCGCCCTGTGACCGGGGGGAAACCCAAACTGGTGTGGGTGCACAAGGTCACGCGTCTCGAAGAAGTAAGACAGTCTGGCATATATCATTCGTTCGACCACCTTGCCAAGACAAGAAGTTAAAGAAATAGGTCTGAAAGATCGTAGGTTCGAGGGATCCTGGCCTTTCTTTAACAAAAGGTGGAGCGTCGCCCGTTTCCAGATTTTGGGAACACGTCCAGCCTCGAGCGTACGATTGGCCAGGTCCAAGAATGACCTCAAGGCGACAGGAGAAAAGTTACGTACCATCTCATAAGTAACAAGGTCCTCCCCGGGCGATTTCCCGAGACGGACCTTGGAGACAGCAGCTTGTAACTCAGAAAGCTGAAAAGGGGTTGAGAAGGTGGCCTCACGAGACACTCTCTCATGATGGAGAGTGACATGAATCGGGAGTCGCTCCGACCTCCCAAGAGATTCATAAAACCTGTTGAGTGCCTGGGCACGGCCGAACTCAGAAAAGATCTTACCAGATTCTGTCTCCAAGGGTGTGTTCAGTTGCTTGGCGGGCCCCGTCCCGCCGAGCCGACGAAGAGTAGAGTAGAGCCGTTTCGAGTCCCTGAGTCCGAGTCTAGATAGGTCCTCCCGAGTACGAGTCCGAAATATAGCTCGCAAGGTCTGGCGAAGCTCACGTCGTAACGAATGATAGTCCTGTAGATTCTTAGGTGTAGGTCAGCGGGTGGCCCTCTTCCGGGCTTGATTCTTGCGGCGACGAAGCCGTTCCAAACGTTGATCCCAGTTGCGCCTCTTACACAGTCCAGAACGAGGTATAGCTTTACGGGCAGAAAACATAATATGAGTGAGGAAGGAAGCATAGGCATCGTCAATGTTCCCGTGGGTAGCGTCATACGTGTCCAGTCTCTCGTCCAAGAGAGTCCTGAACTTGTCCCAATTGGCTTTACGATAAAGGAAACGAGGCAGAACAGCTGGAACATGACGAAAGGCAAGGTCAAGCGTAGTCAGCACTGGAAGGTGGTCCGACCCGATATCGGCCAGCACACGAGTGGTAGAATTAATGAACAGGCGAGGGGTCATAAAAGTCAAATCTGGCCGAGAAGATTCACCGTTACCCTTCCTAAGGAAGGTAGGGGGAGTATCTGGAGACTGAGGGTGGCGCAGGCCGAACTTGTCGATATATCCCTCCACAGCACGACCAACAGCATCCGCTTTAGGGTACCCCCAGCGTTGGGAGCAAGCATTAAAATCACCTGATAGAAGAACGTTCTTGCCAGTTATGCGAGGCAAGGTCACCTTGCCACGACATGGCTGGTAAACACAGTAGATAGAAATCAGGTCCCCTCCGGTTTTAGTCCGAATACCGAGAATGTACGTCGTTGTTCGGGTACAGGGTACCACTTCGACACAGAGAGTTTCCTTGGTAAGTATGGCAACACCGCGACACGGGGTGTCACACGTACACTGTAGTAAGGAGTAACCGGGCACCGTAAAGGTGCTGTCCCTCTCAAGTCTAGTCTCTTGAAGAAGGGCCACATCAACATTCTCCGTAACGAGCAGGTTCTCCAATTCGGTCGAACGAGACCGAAGACCGAGAATGTTGCACTGTAAAATGCGTAACTCGGCCATAACAATAAGATAGGGAGGGAAACCTGCAAAGAAATTACGAAGTCAGGTTAAAGCTCGAATTGACCAGGCTACGTAAAACACGGGACAACGAAATACAGGTATATCAAACTAAGAGGGAAGGAATGTTAGACTTACGTTTAGTAGATAGAACACAGAAATAAATCCGAAGCTAATAAACCGAACTGATAGCAAGCACACACAGATACAACTAAAAGACAGAAACTCAAACACCCATACATATATAGGCAGGAAGGTAAGAAACCAGTGTGAAAACCAAGGTGGTAGCACGTGCCGACCAATTCACGCCAGGTCGAACACATGGAGGAATGCACGCAGGCCAAGATGGTCGCACAGGGCGACCGGCCAAGCACAAAAGAGCCCAGCCCTCAGAGCAATAATAGGCAAATCATGGTGTCTAGTGTCCGCACATGAGTCACAAATGACTAAGGTGGTAGCATGCCACGAGAAAACGAGGCAAAGGCAATCAAAGAAAGTCAACTACGTCATAAGAAAACGGGAAAACGTCATACATGCGAAGTGAGGAGCTCGATTATCAAACGGTCATTATATGTGGACTGACCATCCTCAAATAAGACTTCGTCGGAACAAGAAAAAAAAAATCCGCATCTCTAGTCAAAGAATGAAAAGTTAAGACTTGCGGTCCACTCATTAGCGGTCTATTGGAAAATGAGATGGCTTCCCCAGCCGGCGGTATGGTGCAGGGTGGTGAAAACCACCTACATCAGGGGTCCACGGAACCCCCCACGGGGGGTTAATACGTGATACGCCGGACCCGTTTGAAAATGACAAGTCCCGGAGCATAGACTGTATAATTAAAGCTCGTCTCTCCCACGGGAGGGAACTCTGCCACATGACCGGAAGGTTTGGTAGTAACGGGACACCTCCCGTGCGAGTGGGAGTACTGATTGCCAGTTATGGGGTCAAACCCATAAGGACGCAATAAGAGACCCCAATCAGGTCGCAAAGCTTCAACGCTTTCGTCCCTTCGCACGGGTAAACGCGGCGGTAGTAGATTCACAGGAATCGACTTCCTGCATAAAGAGAGTATCAGGAAATGAACGTCCGTAATCAAGTCCGAGGTAGATCTATGGGAAGGATTGGCCAAAGCTCACAGTGAGGACATGGAGTCAGTATGTAGGTAGACAGAAGTGTAAGGGTGGACAGAAGTATAAGGGTGGACAGAAGTATAAGGGTGGACAGAAGTATAAGGGTGGACAGAAGTATAAGGGTGGACAGAAGTGTAAGGGTGGACAGCACAGAACTGTATTGCACGCTGGAGGGCAAGCTGAATGGCGGTTAACTCGGCGGTAAAAATACTGCCGTAGACAGGGCTACACAGCTCTGAACTGTCGAATCCGTCAAAATAAATGCCATATCCGCTGAGAGTAGAACGTGCAGGGGTTGATCCATCAGATACACAGAGCATCCACATGGTAAGAATCTAAAAGATGTAGGAAAGCAGCTAACTGGTCCTCCTTTGTGCGAGGAGATCCAGGTAAATTAAGTCGAACGGCCGGCAAATCAGGTGAAATATATGGAGGATAAGCGGCATGCTGTTGGATCTGTTTCCTAGAAAAGGGCAACGGGGATGGGAACAGGCTAAGTAAATACTCTTCCTGCTCCACCCAGGTCCGCTTCTGTAAACGTCCCATAAGGTGTTCCGAGTACAGCTATCGGTCTACCATCTGCCGCATAGGATTGGTGGGTGGGAGCCGACGAAACCGCTCGTAACTGGAAACGATGGCGCGGCGAGTGGTTCGATTGAGGCCATAACCGAACAGACAAGGTCCGGTGTGTTACGGCCGAGCCCAGCCACATAACGTACCGCACGGTGATGCCGAGTATACACTTCTTTGAGAGCATCGCCTGATGCCAAGAGTAGGATAGGGGCAGAGTAGTCTAGCACTGACTTAACTGCAGTAAGGTAAACGAACCGGAGGACCTTAGATGAAGCACCAGAATCCAAAGAGGCAAGGCGGACCAGCCTACTCCCATAAGCCTGGTCAAATCGATGGCAAATTGCATTGATATGCTTCTTCATAAGGAGCTTCCGGTCTAAGGTTCACTTTGGTCCTAACACGTCTGTAAGTGAGGAAGTACCTAAGCCAGAAATAGACACGACCAGTGACCCCCAATCTCTGCAACTTTAACAGTAACAGGGAGGGATTGACTCGGTCGTAAGCCTTCTCGCAATAAAAGAAGACAGTGCCTGTACTCTGCTTCTGGATGAAGCCTTCCCGAATGTCCTGGAGAAGTTCTACGACCAAGTCCATCGCCCGGTTTCCGGGGCGAAATCCAAACTGGTGCGGGTGCAAGAGATCACGAGTCTCAAAGAAGTACGAAAGGCGTGCATACACCATTCGCTCGACCACCTTGCCAAGACAGGAAGTGAGGGAAATGGGACGAAAGGATTTCAAATTCGAGGGATCCTGACCTTTCTTAAGCAAGAGATGGATGGTCGCACGTTTCCAAAGCTTAGGAACACGCCCAACTTCGAGCGTCCGATTGGTCAGGTCCAAGAATAGTCGTAGAGCGACTGTAGGAGATTGGTAAGCGACGAAATGGTTCGAGAAGCTGATCCAATAAGAACTCCGCCTGTTCGACCCAAGTCCTACGGTGAAGCCGTTGAAGGAAATGTCCCTGAGCGCGCCACCTGTCCACCATGTCCCTCATCGGATCTCCTACTGGCAGTCGACGAAAAGTTTGCCGCTAATCGGTGAGAGGGGCGGGCCGAGCTCGGAACGCGGTTGCAACCTTCCCGTGGACTGCCCCAGCTATGCGTCCGGGCTTCGCGGCTCGGTGCGCGTCGGCTGGCATTCAACAGTCAACCAGATATATATATATTAAACAATAGTCCCACACAGGCGTACAGTAACACATACGTAGTCTCAGACATGCTTTATGAGAAACAACATGAGAAGTGGTACAGAGCAAAATCTTTTAATAAACCATTAAAACATACATATGCAATACAAGGCACAAATACATCTAACAAGGTAGAGGGTCCTCCTCTCCAGAAGTCACTGGATCAGTAGCATCCTTATAGTCATTAAAAGCCCAACCCCTCCGGGTATAAGCCCGTTGGGGAGTAATGTAAGTGTCCCTATCTTGAGCCCGACCTGTCAACACAACAGGGGCAGAGTCCGTCTGTGAAGTGTTACCCTTCGGATGAACATTGAAAGTCATGGCGCGCTCTTGGGCGGCCCGCTGCTGAAGGAGTTTCGAGGCATGTCGTAGGTAGTGGGCCAGCCTTGCCATGAGTCTCGAGTTCTTCCAGAGATCAGATACCTTGAAACCAGATGTGCCGGCAAGGCGAGTTCGTAATGTCTGTAGGGAAGGACAGGCAAGAATATGGTCGATAGTTTCCAAATCAAATGAACACAGCCGGCAAGCTATAGAGCACTTCCCGTCAGGAGCGTTGATGGAGTAGCATAAGAGGGCACAAAGACCGAGCGCGAGCAACGGCAGTTTGTTGATGGCGAGTGAGCTGCCACCAGGGGTCGCTATTATGAAAGACCCTGGTCTGATAAGAGTACAGGACGCGATGAGTCGGCAGGTCAGCCACCGCGACTGCCATTGATCGCGCAAGGCCTGGTGAATCATGAGACGTGCAGTGTCGTATGAGGAAGGAGGGCATGGTGGGGCACCCTCCTTCCCGTGAAGGGCGGCACCCTGGCCAGCTAGGCGGTAAGCAACCTCATTACCCCGAATTCCAATATGGGAGGGAACCCACTGTAGGTACACTGGCACAGACTTCCTGCATAGGGACAAAGCTAGAAACCGCACATCAGTCACTAAATCAGATGAAGACTTGTGCAGGGGGTTGGCAAGGGCACGAAGTGACGACAAAGAATCTGTATGTAAGTACACAGAGCTGTATGGGTGAACAGCACACAAATGCACGGCCTGTTGAAGAGCGAGGTAAATGGCAGTAAGCTCAGCGGTAAATATGCTACCGTATACAGGACCGTACAGCTCAGAGTCCGTGAATCCGTCAAAATACACTCCATATCCACTCAATGTGGATCTTGCTGGAGTCGAACCGTCCGTGTAAATGCATAACGCATCGACCGTGTAGGAATCTATCAGGTGTAGAAATGATGCCAACTTCTCCTCCTTTGTGGAAGGTGAACCCGGTAACTCCATCCGGATGGCAGGAAGGTCGGGAGGAATGTACGGTGGATAAGCGGCATGCTGACAGATTTGTCTCCGGGAAAAGGGCAAGGGCGAGGGGAACAGACTGAGCAAATACTCAGCCTGCTCGACCCAGGTACGTTTAAGCAGCCGCCCCATCAGGTGCTCCGACTCCCGCCACCTGTCAACCATCTGACGCATGGGGTCCACTGGGGGGAGGCGTCGGTAGCGTTCATAAGAAGTTACCATGGCCCGGCGGAATGACAAATCCAGGGGTTCCACCGAAGCCATGATAGAGCAGACAAGGTCAGGCGAGTTTCGGCCGAGCCCAGCCACATAACGTACGGCCCGGTGATGCCGAGTGTATACTTCTTTGAGAGCGTCACCCGATGCTATGAGCATGATGGGGGCAGAGTAGTCCAAGACCGATTTTACCGCTGTGAGGTAGACGGACCGGAGTACTTTTGCAGATGCACCGGAATCGAGAGTAGCAAGTCGAACCAGCTTACTCCCGTAAGCCTGATCAAAGCGGTGACAGACCGAATTGATGTGTTTCTTCATAAGTAACTTCCGGTCCAAAGTAACCCCGAGCAGAACCGGGTACATCTCATAAGACAGGGTGTCCGAGCCAAGTTTGAGAACCAGTCTATCCAAATGTCCGGTTAAAGACAGGGAGAACAGGCAGTAAACGGATTTAGAGGGATTCATCCGGAGCTGCCAGGTCTTACAATATTCCTGTATGGTGTCCAGGTCTACCTGTAATGACTGCTGAATCTCCAGAAGGGATGAAGCGGTGCGATGAAGCTTCAAATCATCCGCATACACGGAGGGGGCACAATGAAGTTGTGGCAGCAAGTCGTTTACATAGACGAGGAACAGAAGACAAGACAAAGAAGACCCCTGAGGAACGCCCTGTCCCACAGGTAGGTAATTGGAATAGACATGGTTCACCTTGGTGCGGACACGCCTGTCGGTGAGGAAATCCCTCAGCCAAAAGTAGACTCTGCCGGTAACACCCATCCGCTGAAGCTTCAGCAACAACAGTGAGGGATTCACCCGGTCATAGGCCTTTTCGCAGTCGAAAAAGACAGCACCAGTAACACGCTTCTGAATAAAGCCCTCTCTAATGTCCTGGAGGAGTTTAACGACCAAATCCATGGCCCTATGACCGGGACGAAAACCAAACTGGTAGGGGTGCAGAAGGTTCCGCGTCTCAAGGTAGTATGACAGCCTGGCATACACCATCCGTTCGACCACCTTACCGAGACAAGAAGTTAGGGAAATAGGCCGGAAAGAACGAAGGTTCTCGAGGGGTCCTGGCCCTTCTTCAACAAGAGGTGGAGCGTCGCTCGCTTCCAAATCTTTTTGGGACGCGTCCAGCCTCGAGTATCCGATTGGCCAGGTCCAAGAACAATCGCAAAGCAGAAAGAGGGAAACGCACCATCTCATAGGTAACAAGGTCTTCCCCGGGAGACTTCCCGAGGCGGACCTTGGAGACAGCGGCCTGTAACTCAGAGAGTTGAAAAGGAGTAGAAAATGTAGGAGTCTCGGGTAAGGTGGCCTCATTAGCCACCCTCTCATGATGAAGAGAGATGTGGATGGGGAGTCTTTCAGATCTCCCCAATGACTCATAAAATTTGTTAAGGGCTTGGGCACGGCCGAACTCAGAAAAGACCTTACCTGACTCTGTTGGTAGAGGAGCGTTCATTTGCTTGGCGGGCCCCGTCCCGCCGAGCCGGCACAGGGTCGAATAAAGCCGCTTCAAATCATGTAGTCCAAGCTTAGAAAGGTCCTCCCTATTACGAGTGCGCAGAATGGTCCGAAGAGTCTGGCGAAGCTCACGCCTCAGAGAGTGGTAATCTTGCAGGTTCTTAGGCATAGGTCTGCGGGTGGCCCTCTTCCTGGCTAAATTCTTTCGACGACGAAGTCGTTCCAACCGCTGGTTCCAGTCCCGACGTTTGCACAGGCCAGAGCGTGGGATGGCCTTGCGAGCAGAATACATGACATGAGAGAGAAATGAAGCGTAGGCATCGTCGATGGACCCGTGGGCAGAGTCATACGAGCCCAGTCTCTCTGCCAAGAGAGTCCTGAACAGGTCCAAATTTGCCTTGCGATACAGGAATCGGGGCTGAACAGCTGGTACACGACGAAAAGCCAAGCCAATTGTAGTAAGAATGGGTAGATGGTCCGATCCAATATCGTCCAGCACACGAGTAGTAGAGTTAAGAAACAGGCGAGGGGTCATAAGAGTCAAAACCGGACGGGATTACTCACCGGTGCCCTTCCGAAGGAAAGTCGGAGGGGTATCCGGGGATTGGGGGTGACGAAGTCCAAACTTGTCTATATATCCCTCTACCGCACGACCAACTGCATCCGATTTAGGATAACCCCACCGAAGAGAACAGGCATTAAAATCTCCGGCCAGCAGTACATTACGGCCAGTTAGGCGAGGCAAGGCTACCTTGCAACGACATGGCTGGTAGATACAGTAAATTGAAATTACGTCCCCTCCAATCTTTGTCCTAATGCCAAGTATGTCTGTTGTTGTCCGGGTACAGGGTACCACGTCAACACAAAGGGTCTCCCGGGTGAAGATAGCAATACCACGACACGGGGTATCGCAAGTACATTGTAGAAGGGTATAGCCGGGTAAGGTAAATGCACTGTCCTTCTCGAGACGAGTCTCCTGAAGTAACACCACATCCACATTCTCACTAGAAAGCAAGTTCTCCAATTCGGTCGAACGTGACCGAAGACCGAGAATATTGCACTGCAAAACTCTCAGCTCAGCCATAATAATGGTAAGTCAGACCTGTAAATAAATTACAAGACACGGTTAAAGCTCGAGTTAACCAAGTCAAGTAATAAACGGGACAACGAACACAGGCAAATAATAAAATAAGATTAAACTTACAATTTAGGGAAAGCCAAATCGTAGAAACAAACCGAACACAGAAATAAATCCAAACAAGTAGTAATAAGCACGCACATAGGCAACCAAATGACAGATCACCACGCATACACCTATATATACTGGTAAGACGGTGGAAAACCCGTGTGAAAATCAATGAGGTAGCACGTGCCGACCTATTCACGCCAAGATGGTCACACGGGAAGGCCGGCGCGCAGGCCAAGATGGTCACACGGTGTGACCGGCCAGGCATAATAGAGGTCAGCCCGTAGAGCAACAAAAGGCAAAACATGGTGTCTAGTGTCCGAACATGCGTCACAATGGACTAAGGTGGCAGCACGCCACGAGAAAACGAGGCAAAGGCAATCAAAGAAAGTCACCTACGTCATGAAAAACGGGAAAACGTCATACAATGCGAAGCGAGGAACTCAAATATCAAAACGGTCATTACAGGTAGACTGACCATCCTCAATAAGACTTCGTCGGGACAAGGAAAAAAAAAATCCGCATCTCTAGTAAAAGAATAGAAAGTTAAGACTTGCGGTCCACTCATTAGCGGCCTTATGGGAAAATGAGCAGGCTTCCTCAGCCGGCGGTATGGTACTGGGGGGCGCAAGCCCCCTGTATCAGGGGTTCACGGAACCCCCCACGGGGGGTTAATACGTGATACGCCGGACCCGTTTCAAATGACGAAGTCCTGGAGCGAGACTGTCTAATTAAAGCTCGTCCCTCCTAACTAGGAGGCAACTCTTCCACATGAACGGAAGGTTTGGTAGTAGCAGGACACAGCCCGTGCGGGTGGGAGTACTGATTGCCAATCATGGCGTCAAAACCATGAGGACGCAATCTGAGACCCCAATCAGGCCGCAAAGCTTCAACGCTTTCGTCCCTTCGCACGGGTAAACGCGGCGGTAGTAACTATGACTCTCTTAAGGTAGCCAAATGCCTCGTCATCTAATTAGTGACGCGCATGAATGAGCGCGCCACCTGTCCACCATGTCCCTCGTCGGATCTCCTACTGGCAGTCGACGAAACTTTTCGTATGACTGGGTCATCGCCCGAAACGTTGTGTGGCCAAGAGGCTCCACCGAGGCCTGAACACTCGATGCATTGGAAGAGTCCAGCGATAAATCTGGTAGCTTTGTTATGAAGCACCTCCAAGTCCTTGAATGCACGGGCTGATGCTAGTGGCAAAATGGGTGCAAAATAGTCAATGGTAAGATTTCACCAATGACAAAATAGTCAATGGTAAGATTTCACCAATGACAAAATAGTCAATGGTAAGATTTCACCAACGATAGATAAACAGGTCTAATCACACCGGCCGAAGAACCCCAACTTGTACCGGCAAGCTTCGTCAATTTGCTGTAGAAACGTCGGTCGAATGTTGAGCAGATAGACCGGACCAGGCTCCGTAAAAAGTTTCCGGTCTAAAGTCACGCCGAGAATACACGGGTGGGCTTCATAAGGAATACACTCCCCATTTAGGGTCAAATGAAGCCGAAAGTCGGACCCTTTGGTTGCAAGTGAAAAGATGGAATATGAACACTTTAGAGGGTTCATTCGCAACTGCCAGGTATGTAAGTACTCAGTGATCGAGTCTAAGTCCGCTTGAAGAGAACGTTGCAAATGCATCAGAGTAGGCCCAGTCTTGTGACACTCGAGATCATCAGCGAAGAGCACCGATTCACTGTGAATCAGTGGCGTAGGCAGGGTGCAAATCGAAAGTTTGAGGGGGGGGGGGGTGCAAATCGAAAGTTTGTCCCCGGGTAAAAATTGGAACCCCCCCCCCCCCCCCCTTGAGACGATCCTGGCTACCCCACTGCTGTGAATAATCTTGAGTAGATCGTCCACGAAATTATGAATAACACGCAGGAAAGGGAAGACCCTTGAGGCACACCCTGTTTCAAAGACAGGAAATTTGAAAATGTTCCATTGACCTTGGTCCGAATGCGTCGATTCAGCAAGAAGCACTGTAACCAAACGTACAACGCCCCGCCTAGTCCCTTCGGCTGGAGCTTGAAAAGAAGCAGGGAGGGATTAACACGGTCGTATGCCTTCTCTGCGTCGAAAAAGACGGCTGCTGTGGGTTGCTTGTGAATGAATCCCTCCCGTGCAGTCTGTAACAACCTTAAGACCAAGTCCATAGACCGCTTGCCCGCTCCAAATCCAAACTGGCGAGGGGATAGCAGACAGGCCGACACCACGTGGTAGGTCAGCCGCGCAGAAACCATTCTTTCTGCTAGCTTGCCCAAGCAACTGGATATGGAAATAGGTCTGTAGGCGGTGACATCAGATAAATCCTTCCCTCTCTTGGAGATCAGGGTAAGCCCTAAGCCACTCCTTGGGCAGCGAAGTCCGGTTGCAGAAAACCAGAAAGGCACGAAGTGCCCGAGAACCAAAATGGCGGATCATCTCGTATGAAACGCCGTCGTCCCCGGCCGCCCGATGTGAGGAAAGCTTGGATATGGCAGTCTCTAACTCGTGCAGAGTGAAAGGACTGGAGAGAGCTGCGAATCTGGCAACTTCGCCTCACCTGCTATCTGTTCAGCATGTAACAGGCGATGAATCGCCAATGTCTCGGTACGAGCACATGCAGCATAGTGCCTGTTGAGTGCTTGGGCACGTCCAAAGTCGGAATAGGAATAGACCAATCCCTTTTTGGTCTTTATGGGGGCATTCAATGTTGACACCTACAGCAGAAATAAAACGAGACATGCAGCTAAACTTAAGGCCCAAACCAACACTATAGAATTAAAATAGATAAGGAAACCAGTAAATAAATAATAGGTACTTACGATTTAAGTAATAGAAACTAAATGCGAAGTCATCAAACACATAGAAATCAGTGAAGTCCCAACCAACACAACCGCAGGAACAAAACACGATAGCTCTGTCTCAGTGGAAAGAAACGGGCTGAATAAAATAACACATCGAAAACCAACACATTAAAAGTCAAATCAAAAGTCAACCAATCAGGTAGAGCGTGTCAACCAATCAAATTAGTGTAACTCACAAATAAGTAAAAATAATAAAAGCTCTCGGAGAAAAGCGAGGAAACCGAAGTTACAGGCCAATACTGGTAAAAAAAAGTGGCTGTTCAATATGCAAAACTTGGAGTAAAGTGGTAGCATGCCACATGATGTACGGGCAAAGGTTACAAGAGAAAGTCACGTGTCATTAGAAAACGGGAAAACGTCTAAGAAAACGAAGTAGAGGTCACTGAATATCAAAGGGAGGCAATCATGAGTAGACTGGCCCACCTCAGAAAAACTTCGTCGGGACAAGGATAATAAATAAAATTCAAATCTGCATCTCTTGTAAGAGAATAAAAAAGCTAAGATTTGCGGTACATTCGAAAGCAGTCAGAGGTAATCGAATGGCTTCCCCCAGAGGCGTAGCGAGGGGGGGGGGGGCGAGGGGGGGGGAACTTATGTCCCCGGGCGCCGACCTTGGGGGGGGGGCGCCAAAATGGGTTGGAAAAACAAATTGAAAGTTTGGAGAGGGGAGGGGGGATGCAAATGGAAAATTTGACGGGGGGTGCAAATGAAAAGTTCGAGGGGGGGGGGGGTGCAAATCGAAAGTTTGTCCCCGGGCGCCGGGAAGGGTCGTAGACTCTGGCTTCCTCGGCCGGCGGTATGGTACGTCATACACATATTTATATTAAGAGAGTGATTATTTCCCCTTCTCGCTTGTCTCAATTAATTTCCAGGAATTATTATGTAAATTGCTTACAAGGATTACAAAACAAATTATATTGCGTTCATTGTTTTTTGGTTGTAGTATATATATATATATATATATATATATATATATATATATATTTTTTTCAAACATAACCCCCCCCCCCCCCCCCCCCAACCCCATAGACCCTTCTGTATATATATAAAAAGTATGAGGTGGGTGCAAATCGAAAATTTGAGGGGGGTGCAAATCGAAAGTTTGTCCCCGGATAAAAATTGGACCCCCCCCCCCTCCCCCCACCCTTGAGACGATCCTGGCTACGCCACTGCTCTGTATAGTATACGAGAAAGTAAAAACAACGGTGCATAGGATTTGTGAAACAAATAGGCTATTAATAAAATATTGGAATTTCCCGAAATATGTTTACAACGGAAGTGAAACTCTTTTTTTAGAATTGGATAAAAAAAATAGCTACTACGTTACGCCAGTTCTTTGGGTATCAATGTCAACAGCTGATTTCTAGAATATATCCAGATCTAGTTTAGATTCTAGAAGCACCACTTCATTGAACAGCTGTCTTAGCTGGCGTGTACTCAACCACCTCCCAAAATTTCATAGTGATCAGATGAATGGTGTAGTACTAGTAGTAGTGTAGTAGTAGTAGTAGTAACTGTAGTAATAGTAGCCTAAGTGCAGCCAAGTGGCTAAGCCGCTCCGCTAATGCATCCATAAAATAAAAGACAAATATTTTGGCCCTACTACTATAGTAATTAATTACTAATAATACTAGTAATACACTAATATGACTACTACCTAGTAATAGACAAACATTTTATAGAATTTAGACTTAGACTCATGGTAAAACTCCATTTTAGCATATTTTATTCGCCGCTTCGGGTTCACCTCCAGTTGAGCGTATTTTATTAATAAACACAACCAAAACACACAAAAACGTTAGGAAAACACTAGATCTACTTATTTTTTATGAATGTGATTTTTAATTAGAAAAGGTATAAAAAAACACAAAAAAGCATTAGAACTGTTCCAATTACATAGCGTGTGATCGTTAGCGGGAGAAAAATCCTTACACGGTCAAGGATTTACCGTGAGTTCACATTATCAGCATACGTCATAGCTCGGGCAATAGCTGTTTGAAATTGTGTTGGCTTCAGTTTTGGGGTTATTGTAAGTTCATAAATGTTTATTTATAGTATCATGCCTGGGAAATACTTGTAACAATACAAACTTAACCGCCTTGCAATTGTGAGTTATGTTTAAGTACTTCACCCATTGCCATTAAATTCTAACTGACACACGAACATAGCTCATTCAATATTGTAAATTTGGATTTTTCTCAAGTTTCGACAAAAGTAAATTATCAAAATCTAAAACAAAGTTAGAATCTAGTCTCTTTGTTTTTTTATTCATTTTTATTCATTTGTTAAAACAAAAATACAATACAAATAAATAAATCGTGTTTTCCTAATGTTTTGGTGTGTTTCGGTTATTATAATAAAATACGCTCAACTGGAGGTATACAAGAAGTGGAGAATAAAATACGCTAAAATGGAGTTTTACCTAGACTCATTACATTAAAATTACATGTAATTTTTAATTTTATATTATAAGATTATAAGAATGTATAGTACTATATATATATAGGTCTATAATATAGGACACAATAAGCCTAATACTAGGTACTAGGATTACGCTCCGGAGGACATACCGTGGCGAAATTTTTCTCCCTATACCAAGCTGTTGCGTGTCTGGCAATCGTGCGAGTGACGATATTCGGAAATACGCTTAATTCGCCGCTCCTGTGTGATCATTTTTCTTGTGAATGTTTTAAGTTTCAAGGATATAAATTTCACTATACTTAATACTATAGTTAGCCTATTTTTTAACGAAGTGACTACTCGGAAGAAGATTTTTCTCCCCAACATCTCCACTTAGTCGGCAAAAGATAGCTCTGCGCATGCACAGTGACCTGTGGCTAGGGTTAGGGCTAGAATTAGGGTTAGGGATAGGATTAGGGTTAGGGATAGGATTAGGGCTAGGGTTAGGGATAGGATTAGGGTTGGTGTTAGGGTTCTGCGGTTGTAAACACACGCATGCGCAGTACCATCGATAACATCGCCGCGATGGCAAGTCGTAGTTTCTCTCCATTGCGCATTCGTATCTTATTCCGGCTAGCATTGGCCATTTTTTAATATTCCTACATTTATAACATTAATTTTTGACTAGATATCACTATTATCACAATAATATAGGCCTACCTCTTTCTATTAAACTATTTAAACTATTTAAAGCCTTAACAATGAGGCAATTTTTTTTCACATTACTAACCTCAGCTGATTTTACGCATCTAAAATGATAGATTACCGTATAATTTTCTTTTCGCTGCTTCAGGTTCACCTCCCCGTTGAGCATATTTCTCAAATTTTATTAATTAAATACTTAATACAATCAAAATACACCAAAAACATTACTGTGGTACTTATTGTCTTGTTTACTACATATGTTTATGTTTTCACATAAGTTTATATTACCATTCTTGCTAGGTACTATCTCACAAAAAATTGGTAGCACTTTAAATGCATGTTTCTACATTTTCTAGGGGACGAAGAAATGTCTGACCTTTCAAACTATGAGCTAGAAATTAATCAAGCCATTGACCAGATAGTGGCCATGTTTCCTGAAGCTGATCAGGATCTGGTGGAGAGAGCAGTCACTTATGCTGCCTCTCTGTGTGGAGAGAATGCTTATGATATTCTGATTGAACAGGCAGTTACTGTATATATGGATCTGGGTAAGAAAACTGAGCCAGCTTACTGGGTCTTTGTTGGCCTACTTGACTTAGTTCCCTTTACTTCTTGTATAGTGCCTCAACCATTACCATGTAGTTTTTTAACTGGCTGTTTCCTTTCCAAGACTTCCCTGTGGTCTAGCTCTTCAAGAACACTCTGCCACGTCCATGTATTTAGATTATTTTCTTTTGTATCCAACATTCCTCCCAGTCCCTTTTAAAAAACAGTATTTTAAAATTTATCATTAACGTATACAATTTTCTTTTCAGTGGAGTATAATGAGTCAAATTCAAACAATTTACAAAGTAACTTGGCTACATTCAGTGATGTTTCTTTGGAAGAAGCTGACACAGTGGTGGATGCTGAGCCAGCCAGTGACCTGTCTCTACAGACAGACCAGGCTGACTCCATGTACGTAGCACACTCCAGCCAGGCAGAACCCCGGCTCACATTAGCAGCCATAGAACCTGATGGGCAGGAGAACAATGAGTTGGCCATGAAGACTGAACTAAGGCAGCTGAATACAAACTGTTATCAAAAAGTTTGTGCTGCCACCCAAAGCTGTCCCCTCTCTCCTCACACGTCCTCACACACTGACACTGTCAGCAAACATCCAAGTCTGAACGTGCCCTGTCACGTGTTCAATTCTAACTCATCTGATGAAGCTGCCCCTCCCAGCACATCTGCCCCTCCCAGCACATCTGCCCCTCCCAGATGCCCAGACCGTGACTTGCCTGTGTCTGCCACACCATCAGCAGACAACTTAGATTTATCCACAGAGGACTTGGTCTGTTTATTATCACAGCATCATAATGCAGGCAAGCACAGCACATGTTACATGACAGGTCAAAGTTCAAAGACTGGCTCAACTCCACTGGTTTTAAACTCATGTGTTGCTTCTTCACCCATGACATCTCCTCTGGTCAACACATCGGCCAATGGTAACTTAGCGGGAAGCACATCTTCAGATGAAGATAACGTAGATGACTTGTTTGATAACAATTTAACAAACCTGGTTGGCGATGTTGACCACACAGATAACATCCCTGATCCTGCTGGTGATAATGATGGAACTCTCTCCCTAACTTCTCGTTCATCTAGCCCAACATCAGAAACCATTGATGACAATTTGGTGGTGAAAGTTGCTTCATTACAGTCTGAGACAATTCAGGTTTCTTTATCCCACCTTCCAGTTAAATCCTCCCCACTCAGTGATAATGCATCACCTCACACAGGTAGCTCCTCCCCTCTCGCAGGTAGCTCCTCCCCTCTCGCAGGTAGCTCCTCCCCTCTCGCAGGTAGCTCCTCCCCTCTCGCAGGTAGCTCCTCCCCTCTCGCAGGTAGCTCCTCCCCTCTCGCAGGTAGCTCCTCCCCTCTCGCAGGTAGCTCCTCCCCGCACACAGATAATCTCTCCTCTACATCCCAGCCACCAACAAGCATTGAATCACCTCAAACAGACCCATCCCATCCAGCACATAACACACAACCTCCAGAGACCCAGACTTTAACTGCAACACCAGCCAACACACCCACAACTTTCAATCTTGATATGGCTGGTTATGTTAAAGCTGAACCAACTGAAACAATGGACACAAGAGAAATACTAAGTTCTTTATCAAGGGAAGTAACACTGCAGAAAAGGTCTCTTTTTCAAATAAAGAGTTTCCTCCCTGGAAATCAACACATCAAAAGTTTTATTCAAAATATAAGTAAAAGCCATTCTGACACCGCTGTTGTGAACCAAGGCTTCAACAATGTGGCCAACTCCTTCAACAACCTGCTGCTGAAGGTAGACAACCAAACAGGTAAATTTTATACTCATTTTTAGACAACCAAACAGGTACATCATATACTCGTTATTAGACATGAAGCAGGTATATCTCATTCTCATTATTTGCTAGACAACCAAACATCATATACTCGTTATTAGACATGAAGCAGGTATATCTCATTCTCATTATTTGCTAGACAACTAAACATCATATACTCGTTATGAAATTGTCTATTGATCAGTTATATTGATTACAAACCAGTTGAATAAAATCATGTGTAAAGGTGCTGTAATTGCAAGTATTTTATCCAGGAACCTCCATGTCGGGTCAGTCTAGTGGTACATGTCCAGTGGTCATGCCTGTGATGGCGCCACCTAGTGCTGCAGCCCACTTCTTTTCTAATTTCCCCACTTGGGAGAGCCAACCATCTGGGTCAGGAGTTAAAATCAAAGATGGCAAACGATCGGGTGGAAATATAGAGGCAACCACCGTAATCAAAAAGGCTAAATTTGTTAGTACTGTTTCTGTTATCTGTTAGTACTACTTCCTTTATCTGTCACATGTGCTTCTTGTATCTTTGGTAATACTTCTTTCGCTAGTTAGTGCTACTAGTATCACCTTTTGCTAGTTAGTGCCACTAGTATCATCTTTTGCTAGTAAGTACCACTAGCATCACCTTGGTAATACTTCTAGTTAGTGCTACTAGTATCACCTTTTGCTAGTTAGTGCCACTAGTATCACCTTTTGCTAGTAAGTACCACTAGCATCACCTTGGTAATACTTCTAGTTAGTGCTACTAGTATCACCATTTGCTAGTTAGTGCCATTAGTATCACCTTTTGCTAGTAAATACCCCTAGCATCACCTTGGTAATACTTCTAGTTAGTACCACTAGTATCACCTTGGTAATACTTCTAGTTAGTGCCACTAGTATCACCTTTTGCAAAGTAAGTACCACTAGCATCACCTTGGTAATACTTCTAGTTAGTACCACTAGTATCACCATGGTAATACTTCTAGTAAGTACCACTAGCATCACCATGGTAATACTTCTAGTTAGTACCACTAGTATCACCTTGGTAATACTTCTAGTTAGTACCACTAGTATCACCATGGTAATACTTCTAGTAAGTACCACTAGTATCACCTTTAGATCCACTAGCCAAGCTGTGTACTGATGAACTTTAGTTAGTACCACTAGTATCACCTTTAGATCCACTAGCCAAGCTGTGTACTGATGAACTTGTCTTAGGAGCCCAGCACATCCTACAGAAATCCAGCAGATGACATGACAGATGAGGTGTCTGATGGGGCCAGTTTGGTGGCCTTCCTGGAGCAGAGTAGAGAGTCACCGGACAGTCTGGCAGGTACTGTAGCAAGTACTGTGGTGTGTGGTGGGTACTGTGGTGTGTGGTGGGTACTGTGGTGTGGTGGGTACTGTGGTGTGTACTGTGTTGTGTGGGGGCTACTGTGTGTGTGTGGGGGGGGGTACTGTGGTGCATAGTTGGTACTGTGTTGTGGGGGCTACTGTGTGTGTGTGGGGGGGGGGGGTACTGTGGTGCATAGTTGGTACTGTGTTGTGGGGGCTACTGTGTGTGTGTGGGGGGGGGGGGGTACTGTGGTGCATAGTTGGTACTGTGTTGTGGGGGGTACTGTGGTGCATAGTTGGTACTGTGTTGTGGGGGGTACTGTGTGTGTGTGTTGTGGGGGGTACTGTGGTGCATAGTTGGTACTGTGTTGTGGGGGGTACTGTGGTGCATAGTTGGTACTGTGTTGTGGGGGGTACTGTGTGTGTGGGGGGGGGGGGGGGTACTGTGGTGCATAGTTGGTACTGTGTTGTGGGGGCTACTGTGTGTGTGTGTTGTGGGGGGTACTGTGGTGCATAGTTGGTACTGTGTTGTGGGGGGTACTGTGTGTGTGTTGTGGGGGGTACTGTGGTGCATAGTTGGTACTGTGTTGTGGGGGGTACTGTGGTGCATAGTTGGTACTGTGTTGTGGGGGGTACTGTGGTGCATAGTTGGTACTGTGTTGTGGGGGGTACTGTGGTGCATAGTTGGTACTGTGTTGTGGGGGGTACTGTGGTGCATAGTTGGTACTGTGTTGTGGGGGGTACTGTGGTGCATAGTTGGTACTGTGTTGTGGGGGGTACTGTGCTATGTGGTGGGTACTGTGATGTACGGTGGGTACTGTGTTGTGTTGTGTGGCGGGTGCTGTGTTGTGTCTTGGCCCTTTCAATTTCTCATCTTTGCATACACATTTTAACCAATATTTATTGTGAGCTATTGCAATCACTCCCAGTGATTTTATTTTGTAGATAAAAACTTAAGAACAGACTGATTAAGATAACTGCATGATTTTGACAAGATGTTTGAGACAAAACTTAAGAACAGACTGATTAAGATAACTGCATGATTTTGACAAGTTGTTTGAGACAAAACTTAAGAACAGACTGATTAAGATAACTGCATGATTTTGACAAGATGTTTGAGACAAAACTTAAGAACAGACTGATTTAGATAACTGCATGATTTTGACAAGATGTTTGAGACAAAACTTAAGAACAGACTGATTAAGATAACTGCATGATTTTGACAAGATGTTTGAGACAAAACTTAAGAACAGACTGATTAAGATAACTGCATGATTTGACAAGTTGTTTGAGACAAAACTTAAGAACAGACTGATTAAGATAACTGCATGATTTTGACAAGATGTTTGAGACAAAACTTAAGAACAGACTGATTAAGATAACTGCATAATTTTGACAAGATGTTTGAGACAAAACAATTCTCCCCAGCCATAATAGTTGAGTGTAATGTGTGTAGCACATTTCACCCTGTAACCAAGTGTGCTACGTGTACAGCTGACCATCAAGTGTGCAAGTCGTGTGTTGAGGACGAAGTTCGTGTGGTCATGTTAGACAAACAAAAGGTAGTTCCATTTGATGCAATTTTGGTTGATGCAGTTTTTATTTTTCTTAAGCCATTTGATGCAGTTTTTATTTTTTTAAAGCCATTTCATGCAAATTTTATTTTTACTTAGGCTATTTGATGCCATTTTTATTGTTCTTAGGCCATTTGATGCAATTTGACTTTTTCTTAGGCCATTTACCCAGTTCATCCATTTGATGCAATTTTTACTTAAGGCCATTTGATGCAATTTTTATCTTTACTTAGGCCATTTAACCAATTCATCCATTTGATGCACTTTTTCTTTTTCTTGGGCCTTTTACCCAGTTCTTCAATTTCATGCAAATTAATTTATTTTTTACTTAGGCCATTTACCCAAATTATTAATCTCATGCAATTTTACTCTATTCCATTTACTCAATAATTCATTTCATATAATTTTTTGTTGCTTACTTTCCCAATTAGAAAGCTTCAAACCATTTAAAAAACCCATTATTTTTGGTGATTTAACACATAGACAAATGTTTGATCAAATAAAAAAAGAATCTGCAAGATTTATGTATTCATTTTTTTTAAGCTGCATGTTTCTTGTCCAGTTCCTTTCTGCAAAGAGAGCATTGATCTTGGTGAGTAAGATCTTTGTAAAATGTATATGATCTCCAGTACAGATAAGCTATGAAATGCAGATATGAAATGTTTAAGTTTAAGATCTCATGTACAGTTATACTAGTTACAGGTGTGAAAGTTATAAGATCCTAGGCTTAAAGAATGGTTATATTGTTTTTTATCCTACTTAACTTAATGTATAATTTTAGGCCCCTAATATTGTTTGTTTCCATAGAATACTTGGAATCTGTGCTTGGTGCTTTTGTCCTTAGCCTACTGAAGAGTAGGATCCAGCAGAACGAAAACGAAGTTTCAGCGCAAGTCATTAAAAAAATGAGTGGCCTTGTTAGGTAAGAGCCTAGTCTTAACAGATAAGGCCTAGTTTTGTCAGATTAAGGCCTTGTTTATATATTATTATTAGATAAAGGCCTTATGTATTGTTAGATAACGGCCTTGTGTATTGTTAGATAAGGGCCTTGTGTATTATCAGATAAGGGCCTTGTGTATTGTTAGATAAGGGCCTTGTGTATTGTTAGATAATGTCCGTGTATTGTCAGATAAGGGCCTTGTGTATTGTTAGATAAGGGCCTTGTGTATTGTTAGATAAGGGCCTTGTGTATTGTTAGATAAGGGCCTTGTGTGTTGTTAGATAAGGGCCTTGTGTATTGTCAGATAAGGCCTTGTGTATTGTTAGATAAGGGCCTTGTGTATTGTCAGATAAGGGCCTTGTGTTTTAACTGTTGTCCCCTAGTTAAAGCCAGTTTTATTTTCTTGTATTTTATTCCTGACTGTGTTTCAGCTGTCCAAAATGTACATTCACTGCATTGCTTGATGAAGAAGAGCTTCATTTTACCTGTGAAAATAACAATTGTCATACGGTGAGTTGAGCAGCCATAATTCTATCCTTACCTCAGAACTACAGTTAAGCTGGTATAAAAATATTTGTGACATAAAATTTAGGCTGGCATAAAAATATTTTTAACATAAAATTTAAGCTTATAAACTGCTTAATACCCAAATGTTAATGACCATGAAACTTTAGAGCCCTGTTGTAATTTGTGATCATTTTTTTAAAATGACAGAATCGTCATGGGGCAGTGATATGTTTGGTCAATTTTATGAGATTTTGATTTATATGTACATTTTGTGACAGACAATTGAAATGTGTAGAAACATTTTGTGACAGAAAATTGAAATGTGTAGAAACATTTTGTGACAGACAATTGAAATGTGTAGAAACATTTTGTGACAGACAATTGAAATGTGTAGAAACATTTTGTGACAGACAATTGAAATGTGTAGAAACATTTTGTGACAGACAATTGAAATGTGTAGAAACATTTTGTGATGACAAAAATGAAACATGTAGGAAAATTTAAATGAAACATGTAGGAAAAATTAGATGTAACAATTTCAGAACATCTGCTGGTACTGCAAGTGTGACTGGACGTCCAGACAACACCACTACGCCTGTCTTCTGCTCAACTTTGCTGGCTTTGAGTGTCTGGAGGATTTCTCTAAACTACCTGCTAACTGGAAGACCAATCATTTCACTGGGAACTTAAAAATGGTTGGTTTCAAATCATTTCACTGGGAACCTAAAAATGGTTGGTTTAAAATCATTTCACTGGGAACCTAAAAATGGTTGGTTTAAAATCATTTCACTGGGAACTTAAAAATGGTTGGTTTCAAATCATTTCACTGGGAACCTAAAAATGGTTGGTTTAAAATCATTTCACTGGGAACTTAAAAATGGTTGGTTTCAAATCATTTCACTGGGAACTTAAAAATGGTTGGTTTCAAATCATTTCACTGGGAGCTTAAAAATGGTTGGTTTAATTTTAAAATCATTTCACTGGGAACTTAAAAATGGTTGGTTTAAAATCATTTCACTGGGAACTTAAAAATGGTTGGTTTAATTTTAAAATCATTTCACTGGGAACTTAAAAATGGTTGGTTTAATTTTAAAATCATTTCACTGGGAACTTAAAAATGGTTGGTTTAATTTTAAAATCATTTCACTGGGAACTTAAAAATGGTTGGTTTAAAATCATTTCACTGGGAACTTAAAAATGGTTGGTTTAAAATCATTTCACTGGGAACTTAAAAATGGTTGGTTTAAAATCATTTCACTGGGAACTTAAAAATGGTTGGTTTAAAATCATTTCACTGGGAACTTAAAAATGGTTGGCTTAAAATCATTTCACTGGGAACTTAAAAATGGTTGGTTTAAAATCATTTCACTGGGAACTTAAAAATGGTAACTCAGGGAACTGGTGGGTAACTGACTCAGGGAACTTGTGGGTACTTGACTTAACTCAGGGAACTGGTGGGTACCCGACAATCAGTTTCCTGTTTCACATGTTTTATGGTGCTTTTAACATAGCAATTATCTACTTAACTCAAAATTTTACCTTGATCACTGAGCAATGATCTACTTTAAGTTTTACCTTGATCACTGACCTACTCAGGTTGACCTTGACCCTAACAGTCTTGAGGCTCTGAGGTTAATGACCTACTTCTATAAGACCAGCAACTGCACTGTCATCAAAGTTTGGCGTGTTCAAAACAAAAAACTCTGGGAGAAATACATCTTGTAAGTTTTTTTTCACTTTCAGTTGATATCTAAATCTTAATTGTATGACTTTAAATTTGAATATATAATTACAATTATGTGGCTGAAAATTTTAACTATTACTTAATGTTGCATTTGTAATCCACAAATTTTGAGTTATAAATTTCAAGGTCTGTCCCATGCATGTTGATTCCTGCTTACAATGCCTATGATCAAGAGAAATTTATTTACATCAGGCTAACATATTACAAGTTATAGGACATAAAATATGAGTATCCCTGTCGGTATGTTGTGAGTGTAAATCACCCAGTGACAAAGAAAAATTTTTTTTACTGTAAAATAAAACAGTTACACATATATTTAACCTTCAGCAGATGCTTGCTGAAAAAGTCAAGGGACAATACTTTGATAGTTTTGGCCCTAAACAAGTGACACTTTACTAGAACTTTTTGGGTCATTAAATAAAGGACAGTAGGCATAAAATCCTAGAGCAGAATTTTGAGCAGGGGGGTAATTAATGTAGGTTATAATGAACTGGGGGGGGGGGGGGTAATTGATGTAGGGTATAATGACCTGGGGGGAGGGGGTATAGTATGCAGGTGGACTCTACCCAAATCATGATGTATTCTGTAGTCCCTTCCGTCACAATCTCAGGATTTTCGTCCTAAAAATATACCATGTATGAAAATGATGTAGTAGGTGTCCTGACATCATAAGCCCAATTTCATCTCCATAGGTCAAGAATTATTCACATTATGACATGTGTACAAAAATGTGAGATTAAAATGTCTGTAAAATCTTATTTAGTACATGCAATTCTGGAATGCTATTTACTAAGTATTAGAATGAGGCATTTTATTTGAAGAATAAACAATTCATAAGAGATCTAAAAAAATAAATTAATAATTGTTTTAAATTTTCAAATATTTTCATCAATTGAGATCTAATGCAATTTGAATGTTGAAAATGTAAAGCAATAAAAAAACTAAACTTTGTGCTTACATTGTAGAAAAGAGGTGCTGGAATACAAAGAGTGCAAAACAATATTAAAATTCGTGTTTTTACTTAGACAATGTTTTGGTCAAAACACACGTACAATAATGACACAGTGTCACAAGGGTTAGGTTAATAAATATTATTGTTAAATATTGTTATATAGTGTGATTTATTGTAACTAGCCCTGGAAATCTGAAATCATAAGAAACATTTTGTCACTGGTTGTGTTTTTCCTACCCCAGAAAGCGCAAGCACATGAAAGAGGAGCTTGGAGTTGAAAACATAAACGAAAAAGTTCTCTTTCATGGAACACATGAAAAAAATATCCAGGTCATATGTAACGATGGCTTCGATATGAGAGTCAAGACAGTTAATGGTTCAGCTTTTGGAAAAGGTAATGTTCTTATAGAAAAGGTCCCTTTTTCTTTTACCCCATGATAATGGTACAAGTAATCCCTTAATTCTGGCACAATTTACTCCTTGATTTTGGTACAAATTAACCCCCTTGATTTTGGTACAAAGTACCCCCTTGGTTGTAGTATAATTTACTCCTTGACAATGGTACACAAGTGTAAAGCTCTAGACCCTCTCCCTCCCCAGGTGTCTACTTCAGCTCTAATGCCGAGTACTCAGAGAAATATTCCATCAATGGCAAGACCATGATTGTTGCGCGTGTCTTGTGTGGGACATCTACTGTTGGTGGTCCAAATCTGACACGCCCCCCAGCCGATACAGCTGGACGGCTGTTTGACACCTGTGTTGACCAAGTCCCCAACCCATTCATCTACACAGTGTTTGACAACTCTCAATGCTACCCAGCTGCCCTCATCCAGTACAATTAGTTCTTCATTGGTCCATCTTGTGCTCAATGTTTAGATACATGGCCAGGCACAGTTTTCATCATCTTTCAAGGGTGAGGTTTTCAATGTTCAAGAAAATCCTAGGATTATATAGCAGTGTGAAAGAAATGTTCAAGAAAATCATTGAATTATATTATTTATAGCAGTGTGACAGAAATGTTGAAGATTATATCGCAGTGTGAAAGAAATGTTCAAGAAAATCCTAGCATATACAGCAGTTTGAAAGAAATATTCAGGAAAATCCTAGGATTATATAACAGAGTGAAAGAAATATTCAGGAAAATCCTAGGATTATATAGCAGTCTGATAGAAATGTTCAGAGAAATCTGCTAAGCTACAAACTACATCTGCCTCATTTTTTAACCAAATAAAAATGACATTTTTGTTTTACATAGATGAAACTTGCTTTTTATACTAAAGTATATAAGATAATTCTGTGAATTATGTAAAAACAATAGAAATAAATCTTGATTAATTAAAAAAATATTTTTCTCACAATTTGGTCTTAGTAACTTTTGACCAGTAGTGCATACTTGATACGATTTGATTTTAATTAAAGGTGTAGAATAAACAACACATTTTGAAAAGCTTTAATAAATGGTTGGGGGGTAAAAAGGCAGGCAGAAGATGGGAGGACATTATCAGTATCAGATATGTTTACAATTGGGTGAGGAATGGAGGAAAATGATCACCCTGCATGACATGGTCTTTGAAATAAAGGAACTCTACTTCATCTGCCCCATGTGCCTTGGGCACCAACAGCAATAGATGGTGATGAGTAAGGAACTGGAATTCTGCAAAGTCAACTTATCAACATGACAACAATTTTTCTGACAACTTACACGAATGAAGAAGTAATGGTTAAACTTTTAACTATGAAAGAAAAATGTGTCAGTCATTTTCTAAATAGACGCATTCAATGACCAATAGTTTAATAAACACACTGACCACAAGATAGACACCTTCATTGACCACATATAAGCTGACCACAAGATAAGAGCATCTATTTCACTTTTGTTAATGTATCATTCATCATTAACTGCTCTAGCTTGTTTTGACTGACTTATTTCCAGAAAAAGGAGCCACTTTCCTAAAAATACCTGTATTATTTTTTTATTTTCCCAAAAAAAAAAGCTCTAAAGTGCTTGCCGAGGAGCTGCACTGGTATGTGCCCACTAGTGTACTGGGAACATGTACATCTGTGCTTTGTGTACGACTACACATATCCAATTCATGCATTTACATAATCAATACACAAGTGTGTACCTAATTAGTACATAAGTTTACAAATTCAGTAACAATTAAAATATTAATTTACCATTTTATAAAATTGTAACTTATTTAAACATTTCAGTATTACAACACCAAAACTCAATAGACAAAGTATCTTTTATTTGAAAACAAATGAAAACACAGATACTGACATAGTTATAAATAAGTCTAGTGCTTGACTCTAAAGTTTGCAAATAAAACCTGGACTCTTACCAGCTTAAGGTTTATCTTGAAAAAGAATTAGAAAAGAAAAAACGATTATACAGCTTTGCATTCTTATAAAATTAAAATAAACATGATTATTTTTTTACATTAACAGACAAGTTCAAAAACATAAGTAGTTTTTATTTAAAACCTTGATTTTTAAATGTCAAAATTGACTAAAGTGTCTAAAGTCAAGCTTTGGAAAAACTAAAAAATTTAAAATAGAATCAAGAAAACTCAATTTATTATTTACATTTCTGTTGAAAAAAACCCAAATAGAATCAAGAAATGACATTAATTATGATTTAAATTTTTGTTAAAAAAAAACCCAAATAGAATCAAGAAATGATATTAATTATGATTTACATTTTAGTTAAAAATTCAACAAATAGAATCAAGAAATGACATTATTTATGATTTACATTTTTGTTGAAAAAAAACAACAACAAATAGAATCAAGGAATCTCATTATTATGATGTACATTTCTGTTATGCCTAATTAAACTACCACGTTGAGTGAAGTGACAGTCACAGATAAAACAACTGAATGGTTTTTTCCCTGAATGTGTCAACATGTGATTATTTAAAGTTTGCAACAAGGTGAAACTGTTACCACAAATAGCACAGTTGAACTCTCTATCCTTATGTATCTTCTTATGTGGATACATGGCAGTACGATGAAATGTAGAAAAATCACATTGATCGCAGGTATACAAACGTCTTTGAATATGTTTACTTTCAACATGACTTTTGAGAATCCGCTCTGTAGTATAAAACTTGCCACACTCATAACATGGAAATGGTTTTATTTTATCATCTAAAGATACATCAAGATTTGTTTCTGGACTGAAGCCTCTTTGAACATCCACAAAACTGCTAGCAGTCTTTGTGTCTTTTCTAGGTAGGCTTCTCTGCTGAAAGTCTTTTGGCCACTTGACATGAATTTCCTGTTGCAATGGATCATCATTTGTAGCTGGTAATGTTGTCTTTGTTTCTAGCTCGGCATGCTTAGATTTCTCAAATAGCAAGTTTGTCAGTGCTGATGTTTCTGGACTGAAACCTGTCTGAACATCCACAAAACTGTTAGCAGTCTTTGTGTCTTTTCTAGGTAGGCTTCTCTGCTGAAAGTCTTTTGGCCACTTGACATGAATTTCCTGTTGCAATGGATCATCATTTGTAGCTGGTAATGTTGTCTTTGTTTCTAGCTCGGCATGCTTAGATTTCTCAAATAGCAAGTTTGTCAGTGCTGATGTTTCTGGACTGAAACCTGTCTGAACATCCACAAAACTGTTAGCAGTCTTTGTGTCTTTTCTAGGTAGGCTTCTCTGCTGAAAGTCTTTTGGCCACTTGACATGAATTTCCTGTTGCAATGGATCATCATTTGTAGCTGGTAATGTTGTCTTTGTTTCTAGCTCGGCATGCTTAGATTTCTCAAATAGCAAGTTTGTCAGTGCTGATGTTTCTGGACTGAAACCTGTCTGAACATCCACAAAACTGTTAGCAGTCTTTGTGTCTTTTCTAGGTAGGCTTCTCTGCTGAAAGTCTTTTGGCCACTTGACATGAATTTCCTGTTGCAATGGATCATCATTTGTAGCTGGTAATGTTGTCTTTGTTTCTAGCTCGGCATGCTTAGATTTCTCAAATAGCAAGTTTGTCAGTGCTGATGTTTCTGGACTGAAACCTGTCTGAACATCCACAAAACTGTTAGCAGTCTTTGTGTCTTTTCTAGGTAGGCTTCTCTGCTGAAAGTCTTTTGGCCACTTGACATGAATTTCCTGTTGCAATGGATCATCATTTGTAGCTGGTAATGTTGTCTTTGTTTCTAGCTCGGCATGCTTAGATTTCTCAAATAGCAAGTTTGTCAGTGCTGATGTTTCTGGACTGAAACCTGTCTGAACATCCACAAAACTGTTAGCAGTCTTTGTGTCTTTTCTAGGTAGGCTTCTCTGCTGAAAGTCTTTTGGCCACTTGACATGAATTTCCTGTTGCAATGGATCATCATTTGTAGCTGGTAATGTTGTCTTTGTTTCTAGCTTGGCATGCTTAGATTTCTCAAATAGCAAGTTTGTCAGTGCTGATGTTTCTGGACTGAAACCTGTCTGAACATCCACAAAACTGTTAGCAGTCTTTGCGTCTTTTCTAGGTAGGCTTCTCTGCTGAAAGTCTTTTGGCCACTTGACATGAATTTCCTGTTGCAATGGATCATCATTTGTAGCTGGTAATGTTGTCTTTGTTTCTAGCTTGGCATGCTTAGATTTCTCAAATAGCAAGTTTGTCAGTGCTGATGTTTCTGGACTGAAACCTGTCTGAACATCCACAAAACTGTTAGCAGTCTTTGCGTCTTTTCTAGGTAGGCTTCTCTGCTGAAAGTCTTTTGGCCACTTGACATGAATTTCCTGTTGCAATGGATCATCATTTGTAGCTGGTAATGTTGTCTTTGTTTCTAGCTTGGCATGCTTAGATTTCTCAAATAGCAAGTTTGTCAGTGCTGATGTTTCTGGACTGAAACCTGTCTGAACATCCACAAAACTGTTAGCAGTCTTTGCGTCTTTTCTAGGTAGGCTTCTCTGCTGAAAGTCTTTTGGCCACTTGACATGAATTTCCTGTTGCAATGGATCATCATTTGTAGCTGGTAATGTTGTCTTTGTTTCTAGCTTGGCATGCTTAGATTTCTCAAATAGCAAGTTTGTCGGTGCTGATGTTTTGGACAACTTTCTTTGTCCTGGTGGTGTTGCTGCTGCCTGTTCTACAAGCTTGGACCCAACATCACAAGCAACCACCTGATTTTTTCTTTGATGATGAGAGAAGTGTTTTTTCAGCCGTGACCAACGTCTAGTGGTGAACTTACACAGCTCACACGCAAGTTTGTCTTCAGGATGAGTGTTAGTCTTGTGGGTTCCAAAAATGGATTCATCCCCAGTGACAAAATCACAAAAACAGCATTCTATAAGCATAATGGAAGTGTGTTTTTTTATGAAATGTTTTTTCAGTTTTTTAAAACTGGAACAGTTCTTGAAACAAATGTTACAAACTTCACCCATTTGTAAGTTTTTGGGAATTTAAATTACTCTGGAAAACTTCTGCGTACACTTGGATTTGTTTTGCTTTGAGCCAATGCTTGACTGAATATCTGATGTAAGAATAGAGTGTTATCCTGGAGGGCAAAAATAAAACAGTGATAAATGTAAGGGATTTTATTAGAACAAAATTAATATATAAAATATATCCCTAACTGTATGTGCAAAATTAGAAGACATCCCAGTCTAAGTCTTCTCTGCTATTGTTTTACTTGTGTTAATTTATTGTGTGTTTCGTATTTTATTATCCATTCAGGTTAGGGTTTTGGTTAAGGTACATGATAAATATAGGGATAGTGGATAGGTTTAGGGATTTAAGGTTCAGGTTAAAGTTCAGGTTCTTGTTGAGGTTAAGGTTACTAATTAGTTTGAAAAAAAAAATGTTTAATGGCAACTTGGGTGATGTCATGTTTGGTAGAGTAGTGCAAGAATACTAATTAAACTTAAAATTAATAGCGTTTTCATCATGACACTTTATATTTTTCAATATTTCAGGTAGGGAAGGGGGAGGGGCCTATTTGTTTATCATGCTCCATTTGTATTATTTATGATAGATTCCAAAAAGGGAACATTTCAACGGTTGTTCACTGAGCAGCTTAATAGATTAGTGACACACCCTTAATAAGTAGGCGGAAGCAGAAGATCTATAAAAAAAATCTAAATGATTAATATTATAATTCTAGATTCTAGCTACCCTCTTCAGAAAATATAAATAAAATATGAAAAATTAGTAGATCTAGGCCCTTTAGTTTTACTAGATCTAAAATCTAGATCTAGTAAATATCTACTAAAAAATACTAAGGCAAGTTAATTTATAATCTTTTAAGGTAGGCCTATGTAAAATTGGCCAAAAGATGCCTAATTAATTATATTATATTAGGCCTCGGGGCCTTCAGTAATTAAAAATTAATATTTTAGTAGTCCTAAGTATAATTATTTGGCAATTTTACTAGGATTTAGAAATCTAATTAAAATTAAATGTTTCATGTACAATATTAGGCCAAATGTTGACATGTATGTAGTATGTAATACCAGTGGCGTAGCCAGGTGGGTGTCACTTCCCAGAGGCGTGGTGACCCTTCCCGGAGACAAACTTTTCTATTTGCACCCCCCTCAAACTTTCTATTTGCACCCCCCTTTCAAGTTTTTCTTCTATATAATTTGCTATTTTTTTGCCTTAGTGTCACCCCCCCCCCCTAAATGGTGTCACCCGGTGCGGTCCGCCCCCCCCCCCCTCGCTACGCCTCTGTGTAATACTAATACTAATAGAAATAATTAGAATAGGCCTATCCTATCGATCTTAATTTATAGATCTAGAGTCTAGATCTAGTCTAGATCTCGTTTGACCTAACATGAGCGCTTAAGCGACAATGCTGATTTCTTAATTTTTTAAAAATGTCCTGAAATTTAAATAAAACTTCTGGGAAACTCCTGGAATTTGTTTTTAACTTTGGAGCATGAACCCTATCGCTACTAAACTAACTAGAGTCTAGATCTAGATCTAAATTCTAAATCTAGAGAATCTAGGTTCTAGAAATCTAGATCTAGATCTAGATCTATAATTCTATATCTAGATCTAGATCTACCTAGGTCCTAGATCTAGCGACTAGGCCTAAGATCTAAATCTAGATAGATTCTAGTACTAGTAGCAGATAAGTTCTATTGTCTGGCATAGTAATTAATAATTAATTAGTAGACTGTAGTGTAGACGATACTATTCACTCAATGTCAACAATACACGTGTAGAAACTAAGGTGTTACCCTTCATTTCACAGGCGACGACAGTTAAACCAGGTTCGACAACCGCAGCAGTTTTTAAATAAAATTGGCACGAAACTTTTATTTAAAAACTAGGACTGGATTCTGAGTAAAAAAAAACGGATACGCGCACGCTTCTCTAGAGTAGACCGTCCAAAGGGATCGTGACGGTGGCCAGTGTTTCTTCCAGATTTTTTTCTCCGGGGGGGGGGGGGGGGGTGGGTGGGGGGGGGGGGGGGTAGGTTCAGATACTGTGACCACACACTTTTGCATTTAAAAAAGCAAGGTTGGAAATTGAATTTTAGCAGATATTTCAGGTTTTTAGAAGACTTACACTTTTTTTTGTAAATTGCAATAAAAATTGGTCAACGTTCTCATTGTTGATCTCTCAGTTAATATTTTTAAAAAGAATGGGTATTAATATTTTCTTCATGGCTGCCATGATATGTGGCGTCGTTAGATGGGGGGGGGGGGGGAGAGTCTGGATTTTTGTGACGATGTGTCACGATGGATGGTGGTAAGGAAATATTCCGAAATATCGTTTTAAAAAGCGTGACATCTTTGATGGATGTGTATTATTTTAAAACATTCCTCCCCCAAACATAGCCTAATAGAAAAGCACACAATTTACTTAGAAAAAATATATATAATCTACTTAAACCAGTGCCCACCCCTTTCGCCGGTAGTTTCAAGTGGCCGCTCAAATTTGCGGGCAGCCCGTAGAAGAAACGCGTAAAATGACCTCAAATTTAAAGACCATACCATATGCTATTTACTACGAATATCATTGAGAACAAGTTTGAGCCTAACATTTTTATTATTTAATTAAAACCGTTTTTGTTATATAAATTCGACATACAGTTATATTAATATTTAATGTGTACAATATTTTTTTTCCATCTGTTAAAAACTTAAGTTACATGATGTTAGACACCAGTTCTAGCATTTATTTTTGCGATCTACGTGGGTTCCAGGAAATGTCTAAAAATAGTAATAGTAGTCATAAATAAAGTAGGTCAGGATTAGATTTAACATAACAGAGCGACAAAAACAAATAACAATTTCAATAACAGTATCTTCCTTAAATTTTTAGGTTTTCCTTTTCATTTTTTTATATCTCTATTTTTTTTAAATTTATTTTATTGCTGTTTGCTTTTCTTTTTTAAAAAAGAGTCTAGCCTAGTCTAACTAAACAAAATAACACTGAACGGCATATTCGTTTTTCTTGGAATTCGGCAATAACAAAAACAAAACTGAAATTTGGCCCAAATGAAATATTTGATACTCTAGATCTAGACATTATTAATAATACAAATATAAAACATTTAAATATATTTAAAATATCAATATATAATTATCTTAATCATCGGCCTAAAAAATGTCAAAATATAGTTAATATTTAGTTAATATAATAGTTTAGTTATTCTAGGGTTAGGTTTGGTAAATAGTTGTTTATTCTTTATCGGAAATTCTGGCCTTGGCGTTTGTCGTTTAGTTGTCGTGTTTACATCTTACGCAGATCTAGAGATCTAGATTAACTATCAGGTTTATAAGACTATAGAACTCACGAATTCTAATCTTATGCTACTACCTAATCTATTTTCTAACCTAGCCTAAAATCTACATTTAGCCTTGGAATGGTTGATGTTTTAGTTTTGAATCTAGTTTTTAGGTAGTCTTATCAATAACGATAAGATAAGACTTTTAATTTTTTAAATTTTTAAATCAATAAATCTTATTTCTTACAACTTGTGGCAATGAATTTGCGTCTACTATTGTCTACTATCTAGATCAGTGGTTCCTAAACTTTTTCGAGTGGCGACCCCCTTTAAGCCCTTTTATAAAAAATAAGTGACTCGCGACCCCCATTCAATTAAAAAGTTGATATTAGAAAGGAGTAAGGAAATTAATATGCACTAAAATAAGATTTTCCAGTAGACTTTCAATATGAATTATTTTTTATAACTTTTTTAATACGATGAGTGAAATTGCATGCTATTATCTACACTCAAGTTTGCCGTTAAGTTTTTTGCTAACACGTTTTTTGCTAACCCCAACCTCATGTCATTCTCAACTTAATTTATTTCTTTGTTTTGTTTTTATTGGAGAAGTTTTGAAAATCTTTTCTCATATAGATATGTAGACACAAAAGGAACTAAAACTTGAAAGACAATCAGTTTCAAGTTGGGGTATGAAAGGTGCATATTACACCAACATTGTGGTGAAATAACCAGATTCACAACATTTCCTTTTGGCAGCCAGAGTACTGTTGTGTAGAAAAGCAGAACCTCGTGATCGTTATTCGTGTCTTTGCAAAGTTCTTTAAACAGATGGGTATAGGGCTCCAGTTTTAATATAATTTACGACTTTTTTTAGCAATGGAGTTGGAAGAGTCTTGCTGGCGATAGCATACCGGTGAATCATGCAATGGATTCCCCTTGGTTAGGGAGCTAAATCTTTTAAGTTTTTCTGAAAGCCCGATCTTGACCCAAACATAGATGACGCACCATCCATAAAAGCACCACAGCCGTTTTCCCATTTTAATCCACCAGTTTCAAAAAGGGTATTTATTTTCTCCATTGTATTTACAAAATAGCAACTCTTCTTTGCTAACATCTGAATGAATATATTTCACAAAGACAAACACAAACTCACGTCTGTTGATTCATTAACTTAAAACGCAAACAATGGTGAAAACTTTATTTCATTCAAAATTTGTTCTTTAACATCTACGGACAAGCATGCTATAACCCACTGAATAGTATTATTAGACAGAGATATTTGTTACATTTTTACTGCACTGGAATCCCCAAGAATTAATTTCACCATCTTCATCATGCATGATGCTTGTACTAATGCTGTGTTTCCTTGGTGAAAACTTCCTGTTCAATCAAATTTCTGGCGTTTGCAACTAGCTTCATGCTGACGAAAGAACTCCATATCTTTTTTGGTGTGTTCCGAATGACTCGTCTCAAAATGACGTTTTAGGTTTGAAGGTTTTATAGACTCATGACTGAGAACAACTTTGCACAGTACGCATTGCTTCTTCTCTATTCCATCTCAGTAATGTTAGTAAAGCCGAATTTCAGATATTCTTCTAAATATTTGGGTTTTTTTTTTCAATGCTAGGGTTTAGTTGGCGACCCCCAGAAAGCCCTTGGGACCCCCCCGTTTGGGAACCCATGATCTAGATCTATCTATGCTTGGTCTACTCACTCTCTACTGCTAGTCTACACATAGTGTCGCATAGACTACATAGTCACTATAGACTAGAGCATAGACTATGTCATAGTACATAATACTACATGAATGTTTAACATATGCATGCAGGTGCTTAGTATAAAATAATTAGTCTTATTTGTTAGGTCTACAAAAAATTGATATTATTATTAGAACTTGTTCTATTTTTAGTATTTTTCAAACAAAAAACAGAAAGCAGACAACCAGAGATCTACTAATTTGGAATGTTGGCAGTCAGTACTGTTTTCCTTTACTTTGGATATGGAGTAGTATTTATCACTGTTCTCATTTTGTTGATATTAAAATTTTGGGATCACAGTACTAAAAATAAAACAGGTAAATAAAATAAAAATTACTAGTCTAGAAACTAAGTAGTAACTGATAATTGAAAATTTCTTTTTGTTTTTGAGGTCGGACGTAAATGATGTCACACTTATAGGGTGAAAGGGGGTCCATTATTTTGGTGTGATGGGGGTGGGGGCCACATGTCAGATAGTGTGACATCACACTTAACCATTTAAAAAGTAATGTTAGAAACTGAATTTTAGATGTTAGAAAATTGTTCTAATAAATTGTAATAGAATTGATTAAAACATTCAATATTGTAAAGAAAAAATATTGATGGTTAAAAAAAAATTGTAGACTAAGGTGTGATGTCATTTTTTTTTGGAGAGAGGGGGGGGCGTGGTTTTTTGTGACTATGTATAACAGAAAAAGGGGTGGGGGGGGGGGGGGGGGGGTAAAAATCATCAAAAACAGTGTGATGTTATTTATTGTTGATCACTTAGCAATCCTGCATCCTACCAAACCATCCCATAGAGATATGGTTGGTCTATGTTTATATTTTTTCTGTTGATAACCATTCACCATACTTGTTCTCATAAGTAATAAACCAAACTTTTAGTTTCATATTTAATTTTATCATTTAACTAAGGGGTTAAGTTTAGTGTCATCATTTGGGGTTCAAGTATCTCTATCTGCAATTGAAGCTATAAAAATGAATGCTGAGCACAGAATGAGAGATAAATAGGCTACTCACAGTTTATTTATTTCAAGAACATTTTTAAAAAATACTTTTATTTTCTTTATTGCCAGTTTGTAAAGTTAAGTCCAAGAAAACTGTATTGGATTTAACCAAGTGCCCACAAAATCTGTACAGTGAAGAAAAACTAAGCAAAGAACAAGCTGGATCAGCTTCAGATGTTGGTACAATTTTTCACAGAAAACCCAACGCTGCCATTAAAGTAAAAGATCAAACTAATGCGGTGAATAGTATTAAAAGAATAGAACCACCAGAGCACATTAAAAAAATTTCACAGAACCATTCAGAAATTTTAGACAAAATTATTACAAGTGAAAAAGTATTACCTGGCTTTAGTTCACCAGCTCAGCCAACACCGGAATCTGTTGTAACACAAAAATCATGTAGCGAGGAGCCAATGTTTACAAAACAACAGAGTGTCACTACCAAAACAAGTGAAAGAAAATCTCAAATTTCTGAAAACCAATTAGATAAAGATACGCCTAGACGGATAAAGGTCTGGAGTACAGGTGTCATCATTCAGACAGAAAACCAAATAAAAAATCAGACAGGAAATGTATCCAGCTCAAAACAAACCAAGTCTGACTCTGTGGTCGAGGAAACAGATTCCACAGATTCAAAAACTTGTCAGTCAAAACAAAGCAAGGTTGAATCTCCAGCAGAGAAAAATAATTCAAAGACTAGTCAGTCAACAAACAGAAGAATCACAAACAATAATAGTACATCACATGCTGATGCTACAAACAATAATAGTACATCACATGCTGATGCTACTAATAATAATTCCAAAACTCAGCAGAAGGGAAATAACTCATGCACCAGCCATGACGGAAATGTTGTCAATAGCTCAGTGTTAAGTTCAAGTGAGATTTTTAAAACTTCACCTGTCACCTTATCACCTGTAAATTCTGCTCCATTTTCTCCCAATTTCTCACCACAGACAGTAGCTAGTGTCAGACAGTTTTCTTCAAGTGTTTTCAACCAGAGTGCTGTCCCTTTCTTTGATAGGACCTTCAACACTACGACTTATACAGCTAAAACAACTGTCCAAAAGGGATTCACTACAAACAGAAATGATGAGATTATGTGCGATGATTATGATCTGCAACAAGGGCGTTTGAGAACAAAAATTGAAGCACGGAGGAAATCCAAACCTGTCTCGGATAGCAAAATGGATACTGAAGATTTCCCTGATCTTATGGATGAGGATGATGACATTGATGCAGGTGACACTGGCTTGATGGAAGAAGAAGATGACGCACAATCAGGATCAGAAATGGACAGTGGCGATGAGACACAGGCGTTGGTTAGGAACTTGGACATTCAGAGCATGGACACTGAGCTGTCCAGTTACAGCAGCAGAAAGGAAGAGGTCATGACCTTGGATGAGGACTCTCAGCGTACACCGTTCAACATCTCATGGAATAAAAGTTCAAGGAAGGTCAGCTTTAACAAGGAGAACATACCTAAAATGGAAGACACCCCCACCCACACTGTATATAGAAGCTCTGGTGTCATAAACAGCACAGAGAGAGGTCAAACCTCTAGGGCTTCTGTAGCTAAAGCTTTGAGTGATGCCACACAAAGGGAAGTAAGAGCTGTAAGAAAGAACAATAACCCACCACCTCCTGGCTGTAGAAATGTGATCACTAGAGTTGTTTACCCTGATGGCAGTACAACTTACCAGCACCAGTTTAAGCCATCACCTCTAGCCCAAACACAACCTGAAGTCACACAAGTCAAACAAAGACGACCCCAGTTCTCTTTGTCCTTAGCAACCCAAGTTTTTAAATCTCTGACTGGGGGATCTCTACCAACCCAAGCTCTGCAACCTTCAACCACTGGGACTGTGACTCAAAAGGTTGAGACTCCTACACCACTAGACAAAAACTCCACAAGTAAGAGAACTACAGAAGCTGAACATTTGGATACAAAAAAATTGAAGAAGACTGAGGAGGTTGGTTTTTACATAAAAGCTTTTAAATTTATAAATGTTTTAATATTGATAATTAAGAGATGAACACTTCACTTATTTCCATTTCCAACCATGCTTAATTCATCTGTTGAGGACATTTGTATTTCATTTGTTTTTGTATTAACTCTCTCTCTAACTATTTGAAATAGGGCATATGGACGGACAGACAGACAGATGTAGATGTAGGTAAAATTAAATACTTCGAGAGAGTTAATAGTTCCTGCCTAGCTGTCCGTATCATCTAGCATTTTTAACTAACCCAACAAGACTTATTAACAAATGTGAAACCCCTCAGGTGAAGCAAGAAACTAGAAGCAACACTTTAGACAAGAGGAAACAAAAGAGGAAGACATTGAAGAAAATGTGCCTCATCAAAATAGCACAGATCAAAGATCAAGAGAAAACAGATCCTTCTATGGAGGTGTTCATTACTGAAGGTAACTTGCTAATTGTATGGCTATTGCCCTGATTCCAAGGTACACATTCAAATAACTTCACAGGAAAACTCAATTCTTTAGAATGTTGCTTAAACCACTTATACCTTCATACTTGATAGCAAAAATCACCTAGTTACAATTAGTTTGTATTATAATTGTTAAAATAAATTTAATGACCTTGTATGTAATATTTAAATAAGATAATTTCAAGTTCATTTAATATTAAATACATTTTGAGAGTAAAATTAAGTTATATTTTACATTTTTTGTTGTTGCTATTTTAACTTATTCCTTCAACACTTTTTACTATTTTCCTTACTACTTTCACTTTTTCCTTGCTATTTTCACTTTTTTCCTTTCCATATTTAAAAATGTCCCCATGCCATTTGCCAGAGAGACCCATCGAGTGTGACGGGTGTTTAGAAAAGTTCAGCACATCAGAGATCAGCTGGTGTGAAGATCACCACAGGATATGTTTGGCTTGTGTTAAAGCTGCCATTTTACAGTTCATCAGATCTAAAGAGGTTTGGTTTTCATTTCTGTACAATATATCCATAGTTAAAAGATGTTTGTTTTTTAATTTCTGTAAAATATATCCATAGTTAAAAGATGTTTGTTTTTTAATTTCTGTAGAATATATCCATAGTTAAAAGATGTTTGTTTTTTAATCTCTGTACAATATATCCATAGTCAAAAGATGTTTGTTTTTTAATTTCTGTAGAATATATCCATAGTTAAAAGATGTTTGTTTTTTAATTTCTGTAGAATATATCCATAGTTAAAAGATGTTTGTTTTTTAATCTCTGTACAATATATCCATAGTTAAAAGATGTTTGTTTTTTAATCTCTGTACAATATATCCATAGTCAAAAGATGTTTGTTTTTTAATTTCTGTAGAATATATCCATAGTTAAAAGATGTTTGTTTTTTAATTTCTGTAGAATATATCCATAGTTAAAAGATGTTTGTTTTTTAATCTCTGTACAATATATCCATAGTTAAAAGATGTTTGTTTTTTAATTTCTGTACAATATATCCATAGTCAAAAGATGTTTGTTTTTTTTAATTTCTGTACAATATATCCATAGTTAAAAGATGTTTGTTTTTTAATTTCTATTGAATATATCCATTCAATCAAAAGAGGTTGTTTTTTTCTAAATTCTGTTGAATATAACTATCAGTCAAAAGATGATTGTCTTACTTTCTGTTTAATATATATCCATAGTCAAAAGAGGTCTGTTTTTACTTTTTGTGGAATATAACTTTCTGTCAAAAGAGCAGGTTTTTTTTTTTTAGGTTTTCTGTTGAAGGTGACAGTTCAGCTGTTTCAGTGATTACTATTTTAATTTGGCTATAGATTTTACAGTAAATTGAAATGTGTATAACAAAGTATTAAAATGTTGGTGAGCTGTCACTTGATACACTGATACTAAGTTGAGCTCACGTAACCACAAATAATTTGTTCCTTCAAACTTTGGGAGGAAAACTTTCAAGCAAAAAAAAAAACTTTTCAAATCTTGGGGTGAACCAGAGATGGCCATCAATATTTCAGAGCTGGGTAGACCCATGAATGAAAGATGGCCAACAATATAACAGAGCTGTGTAGACCCATGAATGACCCATCAATTAATGAGAACACTAATTAGCCTGGCCATCTTTGACATAAAAAAATAAAGTACTGACCTCTCTGTTGTTAAACTGATTACCCCTCCTGTTTGCGTATTTAAAAATGACCTGATTTATCTGATAAATTGTGTTGTATAACTTCCAGACTAGGTTGGTGTGTTGCAGTGAAATGTGTGAGAACTCCATTGGTCTAGGTTTGTATTTCATACATTCTGTGACATTATACACATTTCTACACATTTTTCTACACATTTTTCTACACATATCTTAAACTCACATTTCACCTCTCATTACCTGGAAGATTTAAAACAATTGTAATTGCTGAAATTTACCTGTAATTCTCTTCAAGGTTCTGTTATACAAATCACGCTCCTAGGCCTCACAATTGTGAATTTAACCTATTGTGGGTTTAACCTATTGTGGGTTTAACCTATTGTGGGTTTAACCTATTGTGGGTTTAACCTATTGTGGGTTTAAAGTATTGTGGGTTAACCTATTGTGAGTTTAACCTATTGTGGGTTTAACGTATTGTGGGTTTAACCTATTGTGGGTTTAACCTATTGTGGGTTTAACCTATTGTGGGTTTAACCTATTGTGGGTTTAAAGTATTGTGGGTTTAACCTATTGTGGGTTTAAAGTATTGTGGGTTTAACCTATTGTGAGTTTAACCTATTGTGGGTTTAACGTATTGTGGGTTTAACCTATTGTGAGTTTAACCTATTGTGGGTTTAACCCATTGTGGGTTTAACCTATTGTGGGTTGTAAATGACTGCCCTTGTCATATTAAGTGGCCTGGTGTTATGGGCCTTGGTATATGTTCCATCTACTCAGAATGTGGGCACAAAAACACATTTACATTGAACTCAAATAACACACAATCTAGACTGTTAATTATTAAATATAACTTAACTGTTCAAACAAATAAAAATGACACCACAAAACTTAACTGACGTTTAAAATATAACTTAACTGTTCAAAAAAATAAAAATGTCACCACGAAACTTAACTGATGCTTAAAATATAATTCAACTGTTCTAATAAATAAAAATGTCACCACATAACTTAACTGATGCTTAAAATATAATTTAACTGTTCAAATAAATAAAAATGACATTACAAAATTTAACTGATGTTCAAAATATAATGTAACAGCTCAAATCAACCCTCAAGTGGACAGAAGCTTGTATGAGCTGCTGAAACACAAATTGGAAAAACGTCTGGCTAAAGCTGAAAAACAAATGATCGTAAATCTTTTTGAGAAACTTTTGTAAGTGCTAGACCACATGATCGTAAATCTTTTTGAGAAACTTTTGTAAGTGCTAGACCACATGATCGTAAATCTTTATGAGAAACTTTTGTAAGTGCTAGACCACATGATCGTAACTGTTTTTTGAGAAACTTTTGTAAGTGCTAGACCATACGATCGTAAATCTTTTTGAGAAACTTTTGTAAGTGCTAGACCACATGATCATAAATCTTTTTGAGAAATTTTTGTAAGTGCTAGACCATATGATCATAAATCTTTTTGAGAAACTTTTGTAAGTGCTAGACCACATGATCATAAATCTTTTTGAGAAATTTTTGTAAGTGCTAGACCACATGATCATAAATCTTTTTGAGAAATTTTTGTAAGTGCTAGGCTGGCTATAGGTTTGTCTACTTAATTCAGGGGTATATTTTAATTTTAAGGGCTTTGTCTTAAATTGAAAAATTTTGACAGAGGTTCTTGGTAGATAAGCAAATTAAAAATGAGGTTGCCATTAATATTAGGCCATATTAATTATTGATCAGTAAATAATAATGAAATAATGTCTCTAAATTTAAAAACAAAATATTTTGGAACTATATTTATAATAAAATATTGTGTTCATGTTGATTAGCTATGTTAGTTCATACTGATTGTTAGTTTATACTGATTTTAGTTTATATTGATTGTTAGTTCATACTGATTGTTAGTTAATACTGATTGATAGTTCACACTGATTGTTTTGTTTGTTCAGGTGTACACACTGCAAGTTGGAAATCTTGCAACCTAAAGATGAGATTTTTTTTCAATGTTCACACTGCAAGCAGGTAATTCTCAATTATTTTTTTTAATACGCAAAATTGTATGAGGATTAGTATAATAATTTCCCATTATTTAAGGAAATACTATTTTCTCTTTTGAAAAATTTTCCGCCACATTTTGATGAGTGAAATTATTTCTAAAACTTACATTTCAGTTTTTATATACTGTTAGATTTTCTTGAAATTTTTAATTTCGACTATTCAGTGATGATGTTGTTTAGTGGACTATTCATTGATGATGTTGTTGGGTGGACTATTTAGTGATGTTTGGTGAACTATTTAGTGATGATGTTTTTTGGTGAACTATTTATGTGGATGTTGTTTGGTGAACTATTCAGTGATGATGTTGTTTGGTGAATTGTTCATTGATGATGTTTTTTGGTGAACTATTCATTAATGATGTTGTTTGATAAACTATTTATGATGATGTTTATCCCAGCAAACTGAGTTGTGTAAAATCTGCCACAGACCTAAAGGTGTGCCAGACAAACACGTTGAGTGTAAAGTCCTGCAGTACGCAGGTAGTCACTGCTTCACTGATCTTCATTCCTTCCCTGATAACTGGGAGAGGGTCAACACTCTCTCAGAAACTGATGAGGTAGGATTGTAATTATTTTATTTGGCTAATTAGAGGATGTTAAGAATAATGTAAGTTCAGAGTATTAGATTAAAGACAGTTTAAAATATTGTCAAACAATTGCCTAAGTCAGGGGTCGGCAACCTTTTGAAGCGGAAGAGCCAAAAGTTACAATTTTCAAAATTTCCCTGGTTTTAAAGAGCCACTAACATTTTTTTATTTCAAATATTTTATTTTTTATTAAGATTATTAGTATTTGTGCAAGGAGCTAAAGGGCCGCATCTTGATATCAAAAGAGCTGCATGCGGCTCGCGAGCCGCAGGTTGCCGACCCCTGGCCTAAGTGACTTTTATAAATATTGAGTTAATATTTGAAATGTATTGTTCTCGCATTCTACAAGTATCATTTTTTGCTATCTGTGGCCAAGGGACCTGACATTTTTCATCTAATGTATTATGTCACATCATGTCATCATATCATGTCATGCTGTCATGTCATGTCATATTGTCATGTCATGTCATCATGTCATGACCTCATGTTATGGTTGATCATGTCATGTCATCATGTCATGCCGTCATGTCATGCCATCATATCATGTCATCATGTCATCATGTCATGTCATCATGTCATATCATGTCATGTCATCATGTCATGTCATCATGTCATGTCATCATGTCATGTCACCATGTTATGTTTGATCATGTCATGTCATCATGTCATGTCATCATGTCATGTCATCATGTCATGTCATCATGTCATGTCATCATGTCATGTCATCATGTCATGTCATCATGTCATGTCATCATGTTATGTTTGGTCATGTCATCATGTCATGACCTCATGTTATGTTCGTTCATGGCATCATGTCATGTCTCCACAGCCCTTTGACTCCCTGTGTAGTGTTGAGTTGTCCAGTAATGAAGGGAAGGCAGTGGTCAACATGTTCTCTAGAACAATAGGCAGCAACACACAGGTCAAGTCCATCATGAGAATACAGAAAACAAAACAGTGGCAGAAATATTGTCTGTGAGTAGAAAATTTATTGGAAATTTCTATCTGAAAACACATTTAAGTAATAAAAATTATGTTTATTTCTTTGTCCCTTTTTTACTTTCTCGTATATACGTAGTATAGAGAAAGTATTGTAATCGTGCAAAAAAAAAAAATCGAGATTTTTAGAAATCTCGACGTTTTACACCTCACTGATACGGAAAAACATAATTTTGCAATCTGGTCCGTATGTCTGTGTGTGTGTGTGTGTGTGTGTGTGTGTCTGTGTGTCTGTCTGTGTGTAAACACGATTACTTGAGTACCATTACAGCTAGGTTGATGAAATTTCATATATAAGTATTATATCAAAATCGTAGATCCGTATCAACTTTTGAGCGATTTCCGATAACCGGAAGTGGTACTTTTTCTACTTTGAATTTTTCAAAAGCCTATAACTTGAGTACTATTTCAGATAGATAAATGAAATTTCACATGTAAGTAAAAGATCTAATTCTCTACCTTCTATCAAATTTTGAGTAATTTCCGTTGACCGGAAGTACTAATTTACGCTATTTCCGATTTCTCAAAAAACGCATGTAAATTTATAAAGTACTAATAATATTGCGCACTATTATGCACATTTGGTTTTGGTGCTCGCTTGGTGCGCAATTTTTTTTTCTACTAGATTTTCTACTATTTTTAAAAGTTTAAGTAAACAAAAATCATGTCTATATTCCAAGTTGACATCCCACGTAGTGTTATATTAGAATTTTCGAGAAAGTTTAGGGGAGATCACTCCCGGTTTATTTTGGCTCATTACTTTAATTCTTAAGTTTAGTTGTAGCCCTTTGATTTGTAATTTGTTTATTCTGAGTTTTTCATTTCAAACAGGAAGAGGAAACACATGGTGGAGGAGATAGGGCTTGACAAGATCAAAGAACGAGCACTCTTCCATGGAACCAAGAAAGAAAATATTGATTTGATTTGTCAAGAAGGTTTTGATATGAGAGTCAAAACTGCCAATGGTGCTTTATATGGGAAAGGTATTTTTTTATGGTGCTTTATATGGGAAAGATTTTTTTTTATCCATTATAACTGAAATGGTAACTTGATCCTAACTTGCCTTAAACCTGATGGCACCAGTAGTGCAAAGGGTGACAACCACTTTGTTTCAACTAACTCAGTTCTGGGCATCTCTCGTCAGTTTGGCCCACCTAAGTCCCAAAACTCTTGCTTTACTTTCTCTGGCACTTCTCCGGGATTGTCTTGCTCTGCCTATCTTCTTACATCCCTCCAGTCTAGAGCCCACTTACCACTACAGAATATTTGGCCCCACTGCTATTTTACCTGAGAAATAAGGTTAAATTTCTTCTTTATTTGTAAACTACTATTTGAAGGTAAAGTAATTTATATTATTTATTTACACTAGTCAAACTAAGGTAAAACCACAATAAATATAAAACTGATATTTAAAAAATTCCAGGAATTTACTTCAGCCCCCAGTCGAACTACTCCAAGAAATACGCAGCAGACTGCAGCCAGATGTTTATAGCCCGGGTCTTGTGTGGGTATTCAACCCGGGGCAGCTCAGACATGACCCGCCCACCCAAGCACAGCTCAGGCCGTATGTATGACACGTGTGTGGACAACGTGGACCGGCCAGGTATATTCAGTGTCTTCGACAACGCCCAGTGTTACCCTGCCTATATTATAGAATACAGTTAACGAGGGTTTTATATTGTAAGTAATTAATTTACAAATACTTGATTCCATTAGAAGTAGACATGAAATTTTTTCTAATGTTTGTTGTGCTAAGAAATTTATTTGATTAGTTGTTGCATTGCACTTATTATTTTTTTCTAGCTAATCTTTCACTTTTAATTAACATTTTATTATTGATGAATATAATTATAAACATGTCCAACAAGTTGATGATATTACTTGTTCTCTGTTTACTTTTACACTACAAATATTAGGTTTACAGATATAAATAACTTAAATTTTTTTCAAGCGTAAGTTTTTCAGCTTTAGTATTGTGATAAAATGTAAGGTGTATTATTTATAGAGAAAACTACAACTTTTGGGGTAAACCAAAATAAAGAAATGTTTTAGACCACTGGTTCAAGCTAATTCAAGTTATATTGTGTAACTGCATAACATGGTAAAACAAATGTGTATATTTAGAAGCTGTTATATTTGTTATTTACATATTTATATGTTTTACATGTATTATACCTATACAATTTTGTGATTTTTAAAAAAACAAGTATTGGATTACCTAACCAATGTTTAATATACATTAATAAAAACTTAAATTTTTGTTACACATTTCTCTTGTTATCTGAGAGACTGTATTGCGTTATATTGTGTAGTTATGTTTGTTGTAGTTATAGTGGAATATTTTCCAAATGTGATTTGTCATCTAAATTTAATGTGTTTTTTTGTATATGTTAACATGACTTATTTGAGGGGGGTGGGGGAAGGAGAGTTTGTAAGCTAACTAGAATAATTACTACACTCTTGGGCTCTTCCAACGAGTTCTAATATCTAAGTGACGGTTTTCAGGTTTGACAACTCTGTAAGTAAGCAACGGTTTTAAATGCAGAGTTAGTTCCCTTAGACCAAAATAGAATTGTTCTATCACCTTTCACATCGTAGAAGATACGAGGTGGTTTTTGTGCCGCTTATTTTGTAAATTCAATTTCTTTTTTTTTTATTTCAGTTTTTTGCAGATTATACATTTTCACTTGAGTAAATGAGTAATTTTTACTTTCTCGTATATACGTAGTATAGAGAAAGTATTGTAATCGTGCAAAAAAAAAATCGAGATTTTTACAAATCTCGACGTTTTACACCTCACTGATACGGAAAAACATAATTTTGCAATCTTGTCCGTATGTCTGTGTGTGTGTGTGTGTGTGTGTAAACACGATAACTTGAGTACCGTTACAGCTAGGTTGATGAAATTTCATAGATAAGTATTTTATCAAAATCGTAGATCCGTATCAACTTTTGAGCGATTTCCGATAACCGGAAGTGGTACTTTTTCTACTTTGAATTTTTCAAAAGCCTATAACTTGAGTACTATTTCAGATAGAGGAATGAAATTTCACCTGTAAGTAAAAGATCTAATTCTCTACCTTCTGTTAAATTTTGAGTAATTTCCGTTGACGGGAAGTACTAATTTACGCTATTTCCGATTTCTCAAAAACACATCTAAATTTATAAAGTACTAATAATATTGCGCACCATTATGAACATCTTTATTCGGCGTTCGCTTGGTGCGCAATACTTTTTTCTATGAGATTCTATTCTATTTTAAAAACTTTAAGTATTTAAAATGGATTAAAAATCATAACTAGATCTATATCCCGAGTTCCCATCCCCTGTTGTTTTATATAAGAATATTCGAGAAAGCTTAGGGGATATCACTCCCAGTTTATTTTATATTAAAATCTATGCTCATTTACTCCGGATCCAAGAATTTTTTACAAGAACATTTCCCAACCTAATGGTCAGTTGAGGAATTTATTGAAGGTACAGCTGACGATGCTAGCAGTTACTTCCAGGCATCTCTTCTCTTCCCCCCCCCCCCCCCCCCCCCCCCCGGAGAAAAAAGTCTGGAAGAAACACTGGATGCTAGTATGGGTATTTAAAGGAGTTGACGCCATTTATGTACATTCTGACCCCGCTCCGCCAAGCAAGAACAAAATAACAAACAAGACGTTTTACTGTGACTAGTATATATTTTTTTATTTATTCCCTAGCGTAGTGATTTCAAGCTTTGACTTTATTTCCTGACGGGGTGGTCGTTTCTCTAGTTATGGAGAGCTCCAGTGCCCTTGTCAATATGATAGATGGTCTAGAGTTGTCGTCCTTGTTATGATGGATTCATTCGGTGGCCGTTTCTTGTTCTAGTCTACTAAATCCTGTCAACATTTCGTATTTTGGTTAAATTACATTACAATAAGATTGTCAGCAAATTTTTTAAATTTTCAAATGTCAACATTATTATTGTTGACATTACACGCAGAATATTTAGTAGGAAGCTCGAAAACTGGTTAGCTAAATGGCCCCGCCAAAATAAATCCCGTCATATAGGCTCCCGACAAAACGACTCCCGACGAATTCTCTTCTTCCCCCCTCCCCCCCCCGTCATTTAGGCTCCCGTCAAATAGGATTCCGTCAAATAGGCTTCCATCAATTAGACTCATGGCATTACGACTCCCAACAAATAGGCTTCCGTCATATTAGGCTCCCGACAAAAAGGCCCATTTCAATACGATTTGTTTACGAACTGCTGTTAGTTCTTGAAACATTATTTTCATTCAGGCATTTAAAAGAGGTTATTGTGGTAGTAGAGGTAGGACAAATTTGTTACTTTTATGCCAATAGTGGTCATACGATTCATTTGTCTGGAGCAAATATGTCGGAAGTCATTTTGCCGGGAGCCAATATGTTGGGAGCCCATTTGTTGGGAGCAATTTTTCGGGGGCCCATTTGTCAAAACACACAAAAATAACATTGCAAAAGGCTTGCGTAGTATTCTGATTTATCCGGCGATGGGAGTGGGGGGGGGGGGGGGGGGTATAAATCGGTCTATGGTGCGTGACGTCACCTATGGACGAGCAGTTATAAGATCGCCTATGGCATGAACAGTTTACTCACCTTCTGTGTAGAGCAGTTATAAGATCCCTATGGCATGAACAGTTTACTCACCTTCTGTGTAGAGCAGTTATAAGATCCCCTATGGCATGAATAGTTTACTCACCTTCCGGGTAGATTTCCTGGTCGCAGTGTAGCCCAGTCCAAGATGGCTGACAGTTGCAGTAGGACCCGTCTGATGTGACGTCACATGTCCCGTGTACACAGGGCGACGAGCAGGGCTGTGTACAGTACACACCGGCCCATCCAGGCTCGCACTCGCAGGTCAAGGCGGCAATACAGAAGTCGATGTCCGGGCAGCTAGAGGGTGGACGAGGACAAAATCAGTTTTTTACAGGATTGAAACGCTGGATCCAGATTGGTGTTGCCAGAAAACATATTTTTCAACCAAAACTAAATATTTTATAACATTTGTGAAATAACTACAAATATTTGAACTGAAAAAATTAATAATTCTAAACGGCTTTTATTAAAAAATATGAATTGAGAGTAATCGATTGTTCCCAAACAACTTTAATTTTTTTAAATGAAACTATAATTTTATCGCTTGCCTTAATTTTTGAAAGAATTTAACTTTATAAAGAATGAATACTTAGGGTTTTCAAGCCTATACAACAGTAAGGAAGGTTCAAAACGTTTTTTTGTCAGGATGGTTCAATGACAATATGAAGTGTCAGGTATTTGGTGGCTACAGGTCAGTTAGAGTACTTGGTGGCTACAGGTCAGAGTACTTGGTGGCTACAGGTCAGTTAGAGTACTTGGTGGCTACAGGTCAGTTAGAGTACTTGGTGGCTACAGGTCAGCTAGAGTACTTGGTGGCTACAGGTCAGTTAGAGTACTTGGTGGCTACAGGTCAGTTAGAGTACTTGGTGGCTACAGGTCAGAGTACTTGGTGGCTACAGGTCAGAGTACTTGGTGGCTACAGGTCAGTTAGAGTACTTGGTGGCTACAGGTCAGCTAGAGTACTTGGTGGCTACAGGTCAGCTAGAGTACTTGGTGGCTACAGGTCAGCTAGAGTACTTGGTGGCTACAGGTCAGATAGAGTACTTGGTGGCTACAGGTCAGTTAGAGTACTTGGTGGCTACAGGTCAGTTAGAGTACTTGGTGGCTACAGGTCAGTTAGAGTACTTGGTGGATACAGGTCAGAGTACTTGGTGGCTACAGGTCAGAGTACTTGGTGGCTACAGGTCAGTTAGAGTACTTGGTGGCTACAGGTCAGCTAGAGTTCTTGGTGGCTACAGGTCAGTTAGAGTACTTGGTGGCTACAGGTCAGAGTACTTGGTGGCTACAGGTCAGAGTACTTGGTGGCTACAGGTCAGTTAGAGTACTTGGTGGCTACAGGTCAGCTAGAGTACTTGGTGGCTACAGGTCAGCTAGAGTACTTGGTGGCCACAGGTCAGCTAGAGTACTTGGTGGCTACAGGTCAGATAGAGTACTTGGTGGCTACAGGTCAGTTAGAGTACTTGGTGGCTACAGGTCAGCTAGAGTTCTTGGTGGATACAGGTCAGTTAGAGTACTTGGTGGCTACAGGTCAGCTAGAGTACTTGGTGGCTACAGGTCAGTTAGAGTACTTGGTGGCTACAGGTCAGAGTACTTGGTGGCTACAGGTCAGTTAGAGTACTTGGTGGCTACAGGTCAGTTAGGGTACTTGGTGGCTACAGGTCAGTTAGAGTACTTGGTGGCTACAGGTCAGTTAGAGTACTTGGTGGCTACAGGTCAGTTAGAGTACTTGGTGGCTACAGGTCAGAGTACTTGGTGGCTACAGGTCAGTTAGAGTACTTGGTGGCTACAGGTCAGAGTACTTGGTTGCTACAGGTCAGAGTACTTGGTGGCTACAGGTCAGAGTACTTGGTGGCTACAGGTCAGTTAGAGTACTTGGTGGCTACAGGTCAGTTAGAGTACTTGGTGGCTACAGGTCAGTTAAAGTACTTGGTGGCTACAGGTCAGTTAGAGTACTTGGTGGCTACAGGTCAGTTAGAGTACTTGGTGGCTACAGGTCAGTTAGAGTACTTGGTGGCTACAGGTCAGTTAGAGTACTTGGTGGCTACAGGTCAGAGTACTTGGTGGCTACAGGTCAGCTAGAGTACTTGGTGGCTACAGGTCAGAGTACTTGGTGGCTACAGGTCAGAGTACTTGGTGGCTACAGGTCAGAGTACTTGGTGGCTACAGGTCAGAGTACTTGGTGGCTACAGGTCAGAGTACTTGGTGGCTTCAGGTCAGTTAGAGTACTTGGTGGCTACAGGTCAGAGTACTTGGTGGCTACAGGTCAGTTAGAGTACTTGGTGGCTACAGGTCAGTTAGAGTACTTGGTGGCTACAGGTCAGCTAGAGTACTTGGTGGCTACACGTCAGTCAGAGTACTTGGTGGCTACAGGTCAGTTAGAGTACTTGGTGGCTACAGGTCAGTTAGAGTACTTGGTGGCTACAGGTCAGAGTACTTGGTGGCTACAGGTCAGAGTACTTGGTGGCTACAGGTCAGAGTACTTGGTGGCTACAGGTCAGTTAGAGTACTTGGTGGCTACAGGTCAGTTAGAGTACTTGGTGGCTACAGGTCAGAGTACTTGGTGGCTACAGGTCAGTCAGAGTACTTGGTGGCTACAGGTCAGAGTACTTGGTGGCTACAGGTCAGTTAGAGTACTTGGTGGCTACAGGTCAGCTAGAGTACTTGGTGGCTACAGGTCAGTTAGAGTACTTGGTGGCTACAGGTCAGTTAGAGTACTTGGTGGCTACAGGTCAGTTAGAGTACTTGGTGGCTACAGGTCAGTTAGAGTACTTGGTGGCTACAGGTCAGTTAGAGTACTTGGTGGCTACAGGTCAGCTAGAGTACTTGGTGGCTACAGGTCAGTTAGAGTACTTGGTGGCTACAGGTCAGTTAGAGTACTTGGTGGCTACAGGTCAGAGTACTTGGTGGCTACAGGTCAGCTAGAGTACTTGGTGGCTACAGGTCAGAGTACTTGGTGGCTACAGGTCAGTTAGAGTACTTGGTGGCTACAGGTCAGAGTACTTGGTGGCTACAGGTCAGTTAGAGTACTTGGTGGCTACAGGTCAGCTAGAGTACTTGGTGGCTACAGGTCAGTTAGAGTACTTGGTGGCTACAGGTCAGTTAGAGTACTTGGTGGCTACAGGTCAGTTAGGGTACTTGGTGGCTACAGGTCAGTTAGAGTACTTGGTGGCTACAGGTCAGTTAGAGTACTTGGTGGCTACAGGTCAGTTAGAGTACTTGGTGGCTACAGGTCAGAGTACTTGGTGGCTACAGGTCAGTTAGAGTACTTGGTGGCTACAGGTCAGAGTACTTGGTTGCTACAGGTCAGAGTACTTGGTGGCTACAGGTCAGAGTACTTGGTGGCTACAGGTCAGTTAGAGTACTTGGTGGCTACAGGTCAGTTAGAGTACTTGGTGGCTACAGGTCAGTTAAAGTACTTGGTGGCTACAGGTCAGTTAGAGTACTTGGTGGCTACAGGTCAGTTAGAGTACTTGGTGGCTACAGGTCAGTTAGAGTACTTGGTGGCTACAGGTCAGTTAGAGTACTTGGTAGCTACAGGTCAGTTAGAGTACTTGGTGGCTACAGGTCAGTTAGAGTAGTTGGTGGCTACAGGTCAGTTAGAGTACTTGGTGCTACAGGTTAGAGTACTTGGTGGCTACAGGTCAGTTAGAGTACTAGGTGGCTACAGGTCAGTTAGAGTACTTGGTGGCTACAGGTCAGTTAGAGTACTTGGTGGCTACAGGTCAGCTAGAGTACTTGGTGGCTACAGGTCAGTTAGAGTACTTGGTGGCTACAGGTCAGTTAGAGTACTTGGTGGCTACAGTTCAGTTAGAGTACTTGGTGGCTACAGGTCAGTTAGAGTACTTGGTGTCTACAGGTCAGAGTACTTGGTGTCTACAGGTCAGTTAGAGTACTTGGTGGCTACAGGTCAGTTAGAGTACTTGGTGGCTACAGGTCAGTTAGAGTACTTGGTGGCTACAGGTCAGTTAGAGTACTTGGTGGCTACAGGTCAGTTAGAGTACTTGGTGGCTACAGGTCAGAGTACTTGGTGGCTACAGGTCAGAGTACTTGGTGTCTACAGGTCAGAGTACTTGGTGTCTACAGGTCAGTTAGAGTACTTGGTGGCTACAGGTCAGTTAGAGTACTTGGTGGCTACAGGTCAGTTAGAGTACTTGGTGGCTACAGGTCAGAGTACTTGGTGGCTACAGGTCAGAGTACTTGGTGGCTACAGGTCAGTTAGAGTACTTGGTGGCTACAGGTCAGTTAGAGTACTTGGTGGCTACAGGTCAGTTAGAGTACTTGGTGGCTACAGGTCAGTTAGAGTACTTGATGGCTACAGGTCAGTTAGAGTACTTGGTGGCTACAGGTCAGTTAGAGTACTTGATGGCTACAGGTCAGTTAGAGTACTTGGTGGCTACATGTCAGAGTACTTGGTGCTACAGGTCAGTTAGAGTACTTGGTGCTACAGGTCAGTTAGAGTACTTGGTGGCTACATGTCAGCTAGAGTACTTGGTGGCTACACGTCAGTTAGAGTACTTGGTGGCTACAGGTCAACTAGAGTACTTGGTGGCTACAGGTCAGTTAGAGTACTTGGTGGCTACAGGTCAGTTAGAGTACTTGGTGGCTACAGGTCAGTTAGAGTACTTGGTGGCTACAGGTCAGTTAGAGTACTTGGTGGCTACAGGTCAGTTAAAGTACTTGGTGGCTACAGGTCAGTTAGAGTACTTGATGGCTACAGGTCAGTTAGAGTACTTGGTGGCTACAGTTCAGTTAGAGTACTTGGTGGCTACAGGTCTAGATGTGGACTATTCTATCAAAAGAATCTAGATTCTCAAGATTTCTAGAGTATCCTATCTAGACTCTCCTCTCATACAATGTACGTGCTGGTAGAAAATATAAGGCGCTATTGTCTTACAAGTGTGTAACCTGAATTAAAAAATGCAAATTAGATGGTTTAAATTAAATCCTGGATTATCGATTTTACTGCTCTGAACTATGTGTAGGGCCTTATATATATATATATATATATATATATATATATATATATATATATATATATATATATATATATATATATATATATATATATATATATATGTAAGTATGTACGTATATACATATTCACATAGATATATTTTTATATAATGTATATTTTTAGTGACCCAAGATGTGGTCGACTTACTTTAGATCTTCTTTGTTCAGGCAGTGCCATTCATCAGGGATATTACCTAGAGAAAAAAAAAACATGTACAAACTGACACTAAGTAAAACATTCTTGAATCTTAAGAGGAAACTTTAATAGATTGCCGAAGTTAATCTTTGATTCTTAATTAGCAGCACGTTTAAGTTGTAAGGTCAGGCGTTGATGGAGTCAAAGTTTAAACTATGACGTCATGTCTACCTGGTGTCAAAGTTTAAACTATGACGTCATGTCTACCTTGTGTCAAAGTTTAAACTATGACGTCATGTCTACCTGATGTCAAAGTTTAAACTATGACGTCATGTCTACCTGATGTCGACGCTGGACTTGTGCTAAAGTTTTCCGTCTCTTCAAACGTGCGGCCGGCAATTTCCGGCTGAAGGTCAACTGAGTCGTCAACTTCAGACAGACGGTCAAGTGTGTGGTCAACTTCAGGCAAACGGTCAACTGTGTGGTCAACTTCAGGCAGACGGTCAACTTTTTCGTCAACTTCAGGCAGACGGTCAACTGTGTCGGCAACTTCAGGCAAACGGTCAAGTGTGTGGTCAACTTCAGGCAGACGGTCAACTTTTTCGGCAACTTCAGACAGACGGTCAAGTGTGTCGGAAACTTCAGACAGACGGTCAACTTTGCCGTCAACTTCAGGCAGACGGTCAACTTCAGGCAAACGGTCAACTTTGCCGTCAACTTCAGGCAGACGGTCAACTTCAGGCAGACGGTCAACTTCAGACAGACGGTCAAGTGTGTCGGCAACTTCAGGCAAACGGTCAAGGGTGTAGGCAAAGATCTCTCTTGTTAAACACAGGGTAGCCAACAGACTGAGGAGGGCCTTCATCGTTACTGGGGGCTGGGGATACAAGACAAGACAGGTTATTGACTGGTTAGATCAGGACAAGACAGGTTATTGACTGGTTAGATCAGGACAAGACAGGTTATTGACTGGTTAGATCAGGACAAGACAGGTTATTGACTGGTTAGATCAGGACAAGACAGGTTATTGACTGGTTAGATCAGGACAAGACAGGTTATTGACTGGTTAGATCAGGACAAGACAGGTTATTGACTGGTTAGATCAGGACAAGACAGGTTATTGTCTGGTTAGATCAGGACAAGACAGGTTATTGACTGGTTAGATCAAGACAAGACAGGTTATTGACTGGTTAGATTGATACAAGACAGGTTATTGACTGGTTAGATCAAGACAAGACAGGTTATTGTCTGGTTAGATCAGGACAAGACAGGTTATTGACTGGTTAGATCAAGACAAGACAGGTTATTGACTGGTTAGATCAGGACAAGACAGGTTATCGACTGATTAGATCAAGAGAAGTTATAGACTGGTTAGATTGATACAAGACAGGTTATAGACCGGTTAGATCAGAACAAGACAGGTTGTTGACTGGTAAGATTGATCTATCGTCTGTACATGTATATTAAAATATCTTTATGAAGCGGAATCATGCACCGCTTCTCTACAATCTGAATATCGGACAAAGAGCAATATCGGACAAAGAGCAATTCGCCGTAGTGTAGGCTTTAGCCAAGCTGCAGATGTGTGATAGATGATCTTTGTTGAGTAAAGTGGAAGGAAATGTGTAGACGTGTGATAGATGATCTTTGTTGAGTAAAGTGAAAGGAAATGTGTAGACGTGTGATAGATGATCTTTGTTGAGTAAAGTGGAAAGAAATGTGTAGACGTGTGATAGATGATCTTTGTTGAGTAAAGTGGAAGGAAATGTGTAGACGTGTGATAGATGATCTTTGTTGAGTAAAGTGAAAGGAAATGTGTAGACGTGTGATAGATGATCTTTGTTGAGTAAAGTGAAAGGAAATGTGTAGACGTGTGATAGATGATCTTTGTTGAGTAAAGTGAAAGGTAATATGTAGACGTGTGATAGATGATCTTTGTTGAGTAAAGTGAAAGGAAATGTGTAGACGTGTGATAGATGATCTTTGTTGAGTAAAGTGAAAGGAAATGTGTAGACGTGTGATAGATGATCTTTGTTGAGTAAAGTGGAAGGAAATGTGTAGACGTGTGATAGATGATCTTTGTTGAGTAAAGTGGAAGGAAATGTGTAGACGTGAATCTATGCTATGACTCGGCTCAGCACTGACGGGAAAAGTCTATGATAGAAATAGATGAACTCTACTTTACCTTTAAACTATGGTCACAGAAACACTTGAGCTCTTTTTTTTTTACCTAACTGAGACCCTCTACTATATTAAATTTTAACTGCTACTATTTAAAGAAACAACGTAATTTCTACCTGTAGTGATGATATTTGAGAAAGTGATGAAAGTCGTTAAACGGAGCTCTTGATGGTCCGCGTTCCTTCATCCCATGTTTATATACCATTCGCGGCTGACTCGGCTGAATGAGAATAGATGAGTAAATAAAGATAAATGTTGGAGACGTGTGCAAGCACTTTCTCTCCTTAACTGGTGTCAAGTGGGTTTTCAATATAAAGTCATGAGTGTCGAGATTATGTTGAAATGTTGGTATTATGACGTCAACTAAAGTATGTTATTATGTAATATGTTGTTGGCGTTGATCGTCTTCTCGTAAAAGCGGATACAACGGACGGCGTGGTTGGATGGTAGAGCGCAGGACCGCTAAAGTCTCGAGTTCGCATCCCGGACTTGATTCTGTACGACGTCCTTGAGTCCACTCAGCTCTAATAAGTACCTGAATGATGCGAGGGACAGAAAAGTCGACTGGAGATATAAATAATCACACTATGCGGAGGCCACAAAAACAGATGAACTCTACTCTATCTACCATACTCACCGCCAGGTCTGAACGTGTACTGTTGTTAATTTTTAAACGAATACTGAACAAAATATCCCGCGACATGCCAATCAGTACACAGCGATTAATTAATGAACTCTTCTAGAATACATGTTGGAGAGTTCAGTAGTTTACAAAACGCCTGCCAACTACCCCAGCCAGGCTTGTGTTGATGGCATTTTAGCAGCATAATGATCGGGTAGCGCCGTAAGGATGGCACGTGGGGCGGGCTGTCCCACCCCCACCCCCCCCCCCCCCCCCTTCATTCCAATATCAACAATGTAAGCTTAGCGTTAGGAACCTATTCACACTAGATATGACTTATACCATGTGTACAATTTGTGTACAACATTTATTGGAACAGTTGTAAAGTATGTGTACATTTATTGAAACAGTTGTACATTATGTGTACAGCATTTATTGGAACAGTTATACTTGTGTACACCATTTATTATTGCACCTAACAGTCATCCAGCTTTTGCCCTTAATAAATTATAAACATTATCGTTTTATAAATGTTCAGCATGTCTACATCCAGTGGCGTAGGCAGGGGGGGTTAGGGGGGTCATAACCCCCCCCCCCCATAGACCCCTCGGTATATAGAAAAAGTATGAGGGGGGTGCAAATCGAAAGTTTGAGGGGGGGGGGTGCAAATCGAAAGTTTGTCCCCGGGTAAAAATTGGAACCCCCCCCCCCCTTGGGACGATCATGGCTACGCCACTGTCTACATCAGACATGTATACAGACAACAGACTCTATTTGAACAGATAAACCACAATCATAACAAAAACCACAACATATAAGGCGCTAGTTACACAACTAATATCACCCCCCCCCCCACACACACACACAAACACACAAACACACACAAACACACACTTTGAAGACTCTTCAAGCTCGCCAAATTTCCTTAACGAGCAAGTCAGCTCTCCTTTTGTGAAAACTTAGACAACATCCGGGCCATTGACATCTGCAAAAAGACACAGGACACAGAGTATCAGCCAATCAAAACCAATTTTACAAAGTGTTGTCTCATCTCTCTAGATGTGACGTCATCAATTGCTCACGTGACGTCATCAGTCTATTATTTGTTGTGGTTTGATACGTCAGATGTTGATATGTTGGGTATGTTGACATGATTCTATCTGGACGGAGCTTAAGACTAGCAGTACAACAGTGGGGAGATAATTAGATATCAGCTGTCAAATTTGGCTGTCATTGAAAGTTGTCCATGGGTTAAACTGCTGACAGTGTGAGTGCTAATGTACGTGCTTGCGTGCTCACACTGGTCACCTTGTGAGGGGTCAGCTGACAGTGGGCAGGGTGAGAGTTGAGGAGAGAGTTTATGACCTCAGCACTGACCTCGTGATGCACGTGCTGAGAATGATAGACTCTCAGCTCACTCGCACACACTAGGTGCTGGCGTCTGCTCACGTGCACACTAGGTGCTGGCGTCTGGTCACGTGCACATACACTCACGCAGACTCATATATACATACACATAATGAAACATACATAGGCCTACGTATATACAGATACGCAATGATACATACAGACAGACAGTGATAATAATATATACAGACACACAGTGATATTTACAGACACACAGTGATATTTACACTCAGATACATAATGGTATATACCACTACACACACCATACAGACATGAAGACAGAGACAAGTCATAGACATGGTGAATATAAACTAAACTCACAAAATGGACACAACCAGTACACATTCATGCACAAACCTTGCCTCTCTACGTGAAAATACATACAATATACATACACTATATATATATATATATATATATATATATATATATGTATATATATATATATATATATATATATATATATATATATATATATATATATATATATATATATATATATATATATATATATATATACATATATTTGTATAACATATACATATATGCATGAATGTGTTTAGTGTTTATATATATATAAACATATATATATATATATATATATATATATATATATATATATATATATATATATATATATATATATATATATATATATATATATATATATATATATATATATATATATATAAAAGTAAATTTGTGTATATAAATATGTATATATATGCCGTTATATGCATATATCTGCGTTTATATGTGCATATATATATATATATATATATATATATATATCATTAAATTATAATATATACTCTCCTGAATTCCGATGGAATGAAACAACAATTTGCTAACTGATTATCAACTTGCCAACATATTCAATCCTGTCCTATGTACACAGACTATGGTGATTTCGCCCTGATCGTAAACATATAGACCTATTTAGTCTGACGTAGGCATGTGTTTGACAGGAGGGGTGGGGACAATGGGGTGTGGTGTTTCCTTGCCGATGGTCGTTGAGGGAACCACACCAGGTGTGTACATGAATATTTTGTTCGTCTGGTCCAGGGCCATTTTAATAATGGGGTAGGCTTGTTGGTAAACTGGAATTAATTGAGGGGCGAATATTGGGATTTTAATAGCTTATTTAGGAGCTGATGATTAAATTGTTTATGGACTTAGCTAACTCTAGTGCCATTAACTTTGATTGATTGTGTTTTGTGTCAAAACATAGAAGGTCGTCTAACAAGCACAATCTGTGTATCGACCTTATTTTCTGTACTGACGTTTTTAAAGTATTTTTAATTGGGCTAAATTGGTCCATTTGGGAATTGTTGATATTAAGAGTTGAATGTAGAGTAACGATTGTGTAATAAAAAAACCACATGTGTATGTGGATTTAGTGAGGTAGGGTGGCATTGACCGAGAACCCTAGCCACGCCACTGCTAGTGTGTTGATACCTGGATTCATCAAACTAAAACAATGCTTTCATTCTGGGCAGAGGCGTAGCGACCCTTCCCGGCGCCCGGGGACAAACTTTCAGTTTGGCGCCCCCCTCGAGAGCAAATTTTCAATTTGTAACCCCCCCCCCCCCCCCCCACCTAAAACTTTCGATTTGCACCCCCTCCCCTCAAACTTTCGATTTGCACCCCCCCCCCCTCAAACTGCAAAAAATGCAGCTAAAATGACATTTTTATTTGTTTTTACAACCCGGAGACATATGTCGTCCCCCCCCCCCCTGCCGCCCCTGCCCCCCCCCCATCGCTACGCCTCTTTCTGGTCTAGCCACGCCACTGCTAGTGTGTTGATTCATCAAACTAAAACAATGCTTTCATTCTGGGCTAGCCACGTCACGCAGAAACTTCGCCCCCCCCCCCCCCCCCCCCCCCGCTTCGTGTGTGCCTGACGTTTGGCTGTGGCACGCCATTGGTCACGTCTGCTTCACGTCTGCTGAATCTCTCCCTATCGTAATTGATCTAACCGAAAGTTAATTAATTTGGTTATTTAAATATTGGCTTTTTTTTTGTCGAAAGTTACAGCAGGTTTATGAAACTTGTTCTCAACTACTTTTTAAAATAAACGACTTTGTTTGAAAGTCAAGAAAATAAGTCACCGAAAATTTTTGTCAATTTTTAAAAAATGAAAATAGATTTAAAATATGTATGTAACAAACAAAATGTGACATTCAGGCAACTAAAATTACTCGCTTAGATTCAAATTTGCCGAAGGATAAAAACACAATATCTACCCAACTTTAAAGTTCAATTACAAGAAAATGCCATGCCATGTAACGTCTGTTCGTACAGAATGTCATGTGTCATGTTGATATAGAAATGTCAAGTGTCATTTGTTTATAATAAATATTTTGTCAAAATTTGTGTAAAATTATCATGTGTCATTAGCAGGAATGTCATGTATCCTTTGGTGGTGTAGAAATATCATGTTTGTATGGAAATGTCATGTCATAAATATGTGTTGTAATGTCATCTGCTAAGATATTAAGATAACAAGTCAAGCTGAATGGGCTAAGGTATAAAGTCTTGAGCTTAAATATCAGCTTGTGTATCAGGAGTTAAGATATCAAGTATAGAGCTAAGATATCAAGTCATGTGAGCTAAGTTGAGTATCATGAACTTGGATACCTAGTTGTTCATTATGAGAAGATAAAAGTAGAGTATCATAAGCTTAGATACCAAGAAGTTCATTATGAAAAGATAAAAGTCGAATATCATAAGCTTAGATACCAAGTTGTTCATTATGAGAAGAAAAAAGTCGAATATCATAAGCTTAGATACAAAGTTGTTCATTATGAGAAGATAAAAGTCGAGTATCATGAACTTAGATACCAAGTAGTTCATTATGAGAAGATAAAAGTAGATTATCATGAGATACGAAGTGAAAATCTGATCTCACGAGGACTTGGCCTGGGTCAACTGACCTATGTGAACCAAACAGCCTGATCAAACAACACACAACAAACACGGCTGGCTGGCGTGTAACGCTACACTTATCAAACAAGACACGGTGGCTAGACTAGGGGAGGGAATCGTGTAACAGAATAAGGGAAGTAAGCGGGAAAGTTGAAAATTTATAAGAAAATTGTTTGTTCGTTTGAATATTTTACTGCAATCTGAAAGCTTCTAAATATTATACAAAAACAAAATCTAATCAATACAAGTACGTATAAGTTTATAAAAAAAAAGTATGCTGAGTATTATTTTTTTTTAAATTTATAAAATCAAACAATCCGCTCTTCGTCGTTTACAAACAAATATTTAAATGACTTCAAACACTTTACGACTACTCTATTGGCTCGCTATCTTTTAGTTCCACAAATCTTTCAATAAATTTATAGTAAAAAAAAAAAAAAAAAAAAAAAAATTGCAATAAATTTATAGTAAGAAATTCTACTGTAGTAAAAATCAGGGGCCAGGAATTAAAAACATTTTTGTGTTGTCAATACTTAGTTAAACTTTTGTTATTTATGCTTCTCTTTAAAAAAAAAATGACACTTGCCGCAGTTCAGCACTATGGCATTTGTTTGATTAAAAGGATTCTTTCTCTTTTTTTATTAATGATAATTATTTACAATGTTTTCGAGAAATTAAATTAAATAATTTAAATTAAATGGTATTTTAATTAAATTAAATAATATTAATGAATACATGTCATATTGATGATGCAATGAAAATATTTGGTTAAGTTCCTTCATTTGCAACTATATCGAATGCTTTAAAAGGTAGCCTATATGGCGACAAACAGCGAACAAATAGTAATAATAATTATTTTTTTTAATTTAAATAGTAAACTAATTATTGATCTGGATGAATTTGACAATAAAAATTAATTCAATGTGTAGATCTACACTTATCTATATAAAGAGATCGATTATCTCCCCTAATATAGTTCGCATGTCTTAATATTCTTTTTTGTCAAATTGGTTTTTTCACTAGGACTACAACACAGATTGTGTTGCGTTTCTTGTTTTATGTGATAAATTGTTTTGTGTTGTCGGCCTACATAGTGTTTTGTTCTTTTACTTTCTACTTAGTAAAGTTTGACAGTACTTTTCACCTTAGTGAAGCTATCTTATACAGCTAGTGTATATATTATATATATTTCTCGACTTGCCACTCCCCCTAACTCGAAAACATGTATACGGCTCTGATGGCGACAACATGATGAATTTTGTATTTTTGTTAAAATAAAGGTATATAACCGTACATGTCGGTATTTTCGTGTTCATTTATTGGTTGTTTCCCTTTGACTATTTCACTAGTGTTATTAATTTATTGCTTGTCTCCCTTCTATTGTTCTCCGGTAATCTTATTGATGCACAATGTGGGTTGTCAATTCACCACCCTATCTGACCGTCTTACTCACCTTCCATTTGACCGTCCATCTGACCGTCCATTAGACCGCCCATTTGACCTTCCATCTGATCCATTCGTTTGAACATCCATCGAATTGTTCGTCCATTTTACGGTCCATCTGGCCGTACATCACACCGTTAATTTATTTTCTTTTTTGACCGTCCATCTGACCGTCCATCTGACCGTCCATCTGACCTTCCATCTGACCGTCCATCCGACCTTCCATCTAACCACCATCTGACCGTCCAACTGACCGTCCATCTAACCGCCATCTGACCGTCCATCTGACATTCCATCTAACCACCATCTGACCGTCCATCTGACCGTCCATCTGACCGTCCATCTGACCGTCTATCTGACTGTCCATCTGACCGTCCATCTAACCGTCCATTTGACCGTCTGACGGTCCATCTGACCTTCCATTTGACCGTCCATCCGACCTTCCATTTAACCACTATCTGACCGTCTATCTGACCGTCCATCTGACCGTCCATCTAACCGTCCATTTGACCGTCTGACCGTCCATCTGACCTTCCATTTGACCGTCTATCTGACCGTCCATCTGACAGTCCATCTGACCGTCCATCTGACCGTCCATCTGACAGTCCATCTGACCGTCCATCTGACCGTCCATCTGACCGTCCATCTGACAGTCCATCTGACCGTCCATCTGACCGTCCATCTGACAGTCCATCTGACCGTCCATCTGACCGTCCATCTGACCGTCCATCTGACCGTCCATCTGACCGTCCATCTGACCGTCCATCTGACAGTACATCTGACCGTCCATCTAACCGTCCATCTGACCGTCCATCTGACCGTCCATCTAACCGTCCATCTGACCGTCCATCTGACCGTCCATCTAACCGTCCATCTGACCGTCCATCTGACCTGTTTTAATCCGTTCACCCTTCCCTCGCTCACAGAAATGTTGAGCTATCATCTGTTGTGCAACCATTCAACCAAACAACCAATCAATCAACCAATCAACCAATCAACCAATCAACCAATCAACCAATCAACCAATCAACAAATCAATCAATCAATCAATCAATCAACCAATCAACCAATCAACCAATCAATCACCCAATCAACCAATCAACCAATCAATCAACCAATCAACCAATCAACAATTAAACCAATCAATCAATCTATCCGTTTTACTTATCCATCTTGTTACATCATTGTTTAATCATTCCCTAAATCTTTTGTCAATTTAAAAATTGTGAACATTTCAACTTACACAAAGAAACAACAATTCCAGCAATCCGTGGCCAACATTATCTCATTTCATCTCACACAACACTTACATTCCCAGCTAAATGTTCATCTCACACAACACTTACATTCCCAGCTAAATGTTCATCTCACACAACACTTACATTCCCAGCAAAATGTTCATCTCACACAACACTTACATTCCCAGCAAAATGTTCATCTCACACAACACTTACATTCCCAGCTAAATGTTCATCTCACACAACACTTACATTCCCAGCAAAATGTTCATCTCACACAACACTTACATTCCCAGCAAAATGTTCATCTCACACAACACTTACATTCCCAGCTAAATGTTCATCTCACACAACACTTACATTCCCAGCTAAATTTTCATCTCACACAACACTTACATTCCCAGCTAAATTTTCATTTCACACAACACTTACATTCCCAGCTAAATTTGAATGCATCTAAAAATAGCACCAAAAACGTAAACAACAAACAACATTCCTTGTTGAAATTTTTTTTTCTTTTTTAACGACGAAATCAATGACCAAAAAAATTACCATAAACAGGCCAATGTGAGATTCTATTGGCAACAATATGGTGATCTGTCCCCCTCGACAGCTGCTCCTATTTAAGACAGCAACTGACACACACAACAATGCTAATTCCTGCCTGCCGTCAATTCTGATTCGATAAAAATTGTATCCGGAATTAACAACAGAACGAGCCTGGGAACTTGTTGAGTTCCGGGCTAAGGGGAGTGAACTGGCGCTGATATACAGATCTCTTAAGGGGAGAGAATGCGGTCGAATAGATTATCTCGCTTTAATCCAAGTCATATGTGACGGAAATAGAAGCTATCTAGAGCGTAAATTTTGGAGTAATAACAACAGGAAATCACAGTGCTGTTTTGAAGTGTACGGAAGTACATGTTTCACGTTAGAGGGCATGAGAAATTGCGAACATGTAGGCCTACTAGTAAAATAAACACTCGGGTGCGAAGGGGTTAATCTGTAGGCTAAGTCGGCAGGGTTTTGTTATTGATAATCTTGTTCCGAGTCTAGACCATAACCCTGGCCTAGCCATAACCCTGTTAAGAATACAGAGATGAAAATATCATGCCTGGACTTGTCAATATAACAGATGCAGGATTCGCTCAACACAATGTTGTTGAGTTGCTATAAATGACGTCACCTGCTCACACATGTCGCCATGCACGTTTACGTTTTTAAAAATAGAACAGAAATTTCCTACTGACTAAAGGCGAGGTTTATCTCATCACTTGGTGGTCTGAGTTCGAATCCTGTCTGGCTCCCAGCTAAAGAACACAACATTAGATGGATCAAGTATAACCTATGAAACCTAGCCACGATTTAAACACAGAATTAGATAAATCAAGTATAACCTATGTAACCTAGCCACGATTTAAACACAACATTAGATGGATCAAGTATAACCTATGAAACCTAGCCACGATTTAAACACAGCATTAGATGGATCAAGTATAACCTATGAAACCTAGCCACGATTTAAACACAACAGTTGTTAAGTGTGGGTGTAGTCTGAAGTTGATGTGTTGGGTTTAGCAGTGTTTCTTCCAGAATTTTTTCTCCGTGAGGGTGGGGGGGAGGGGGCTTGAAATTATCGGGGGCGGGGGGCGGTAGACTTTCTTCGGGGGGGGGGGGGGCGGACACTGTTAAAAGTATATATTTTCTACATAAATTTCATTTCGTTCGGAGGGGGGGGCGGTAGACTTTCTCCGGGGGGGGGGGGGGGGGGGGCTCTGGAAGAAACTCTGGGGTTTAGGCTGAAGTTGATGTATAGCGTAGGATTCTATTATACAAGTACTGAAGCAGGCTTATCAAAGATGTGCCTTTATCGTCGATCAAGCCCTTATTTTGGTAGACTATAACGGCAATGTATTTTCCTAAATTGATAAAAAGATTAAGCAAACTTTGTTTTATGTACAAAAATGCTAATACAAAACGAAACCAAATCGAACACGCTGATTGGTTGAAATATAAATGTCAACGTTTGTTTAAAATTATTCGTCAAAGCCGCAGGAATTTCATTATTTGCATTCGTGCCAACGATCTTTCTTACCCTCTCCACCCCACCCATCGACACACACACACACACACACACAGACAAACAAACACACCCATCATTTAGGAGGATTAGATTTGAAATACCACTGTCGTACCTCGTATGATTGGGAAAACAGACTTTGTTACGTAAAAAAAGCGAATCGCTGAGTGGACGAAACAAGACACGTGACACGGTAAAGCCTGACCTAGTTTGGGGGTGTGACAATGGCGCAGTAAGACATTTCACGCAGACGTCACAGCTTGTGGCAACAGGATCTGTAGGTTGGATGGCTGCTGACGTTACTATATAAACAACTGTTGATAGCTCGGTACAGAATTATCGTGGGAACAGATTAGCTAAACACAGAACTATTGTGTGAACAGACGTGGCTAAGCACAGAACTATTGCACCAACAGACTAATTGTAAGAACTTTGCTTTCAAAAGAATTTAGTACATTTAGATGCTATTCTGAAACATAAAGAATTCAGTAGATCTAGATGCTATTTAGAAATTTAACATAACAAATTCAGTAGATCTAGATGCTATTCAGAAACTTAACGAATTCAGTAGATCTAGATGCTGTTCAGAAACTTAACGAATTCTGTAGATTTAGATGCTATTCAGAAACATAACAGCGAATTCAGTAGATCTAGATGCTATTCAGAAACATAACGATTTCAGTAGATCTAGATGCTATTCAGAAACTTAACATAAAGAATTCAGCAGATTTAGATGCTATTCGGAAATCCAACAATTATTTTTACCTTTTTAGTTCATTTTTAATGCCAAAAATTATGACATTTTTAAGAAATGCAGGCTAATTAATTAAAGCAGGTTTACATAGGCACGCTAGTTTAAATTGTACCTAACAACAACTAAGATAAATGATTATATAACAGCAATTAGCCTAAATAATTAAAGCAAGGTAAAGGTGTTAGCTAAAATAAAAGAGACAAAAAGATTGCAAGTGTTGGTAGTATGTAGTTTTAGTGCAAGTGTTGGTAGTATATAGTTTTAGTGCAAGTGTTATTGTAATTGTTAGTTTATAGAGTGTTAGTATATTAGGTTATGGATTTAGTGGAAATGTTGGTGGAGGTCGTTCTAGTTAATGTGAGAGACGGTGAGACCAAAACAAAATAACAGTTAAATGTAAGGAGATAGTATGTTGTATCTAATTAATTTAATTATTAAATGGCTCATTAAAGTTATATAAATTAATTAGGCAAAGGTGACATACCGGGTGGGTGTGACACCAAATGACCTTTTATTTTAGCATATCTCATCATTCCTCTAAACCCACGATTTTGTTTTCAACAGCCTTGACCTCACTCATCGTCTAGAGATAATCAAAGTTCAGACTACTCTTTTAGGAGCTGTCTTACATTACTCCACCTGAGTAGCTGTCTTACATTACTCCCCCTGAGCAGCTGTCTTACATTACTCCCCTTGAGTAGCTGTCTTACATTACTCCCCCTGAGCAGCTGTCTAACATTACTCCCCCTGAGTAGCTGTCTTACATTACTCCCCTTGAATATCTGCAGTCGATTACTCCCCTTGAGCCTCCAGTTACCTCCCTCAAGAAGAAATGCTGAAGTTGACCCTACAGACGACCTTGATCCTGTGTCTGACCTTGACCCTGCAGGCCTACACTGTGGATCGTGACGCAACCAATGACGTGGTTGACCCTCAGACCTTTGATGCTATCCTCGCTCAGACTGGAACTGTGGGGGAGACGCAGGTCTATGGTAAGTCTGTTCGTTATATGATGTATGTTATGTGATGTACGTTATGTGATGCATGTTATGTGATGTATGTTATGTGATGCGTGTTATGTGATGTATGTTATGTGATGTACTTTATGTGCTGTATGTTATGTGATGTATGTTATGTGATGTATGTTATGTGATGGATGTTGTGTGATGTATGTTATGTGATGTATGTTATGTGATGTACGTTATGTGGTGTATGTTGTGTGATGTATGTTGTGGGATGTGTGTTATGTGATGTACGTTATGTGGTGTATGTTGTGTGATGTATGTTGTGGGATGTGTGTTATATAATGTATGTTATGTGATGCATGTTATGTGATGTACTTTATGTGCTGTATGTTATGTGATGTATGTTATGTGATGTATGTTATGTGATGGATGTTGTGTGATGTACGTTATGTGATGTACGTTATATGATGTACGTTATGTGATGTATGTTATGTGATGTATGTTACGTGATGGATGTTATGTGATGTATGTTATGTGATGTACGTTATGTGATGTACGTTATGTGATGTATGTTATGTGATGTATGTTATGTGATGGATGTTGTGTGATGTATGTTATGTGATGTACGTTATATGATGTACGTTATGTGATGTATGTTATGTGATGTATGTTATGTGATGTATGTTGTGTGATGTACGTTATGTGCTGTATGTTGTGTGATGTATGTTGTGGGATGTGTGTTATATAATGTATGTTATGTGATGCATGTTATGTGATGTACGTTATGTGATGTATGTTGTTTGATGTTCGTTATGTGATGTTATGTGATGTTCGTTATGTGACGTATGTTGTATGATGCATGTTATGTGATGTACATTATGTGGTGTATGTTATGTGACACTTGGCACGACTAGGAGGGGGGTATATTATGGTGGCATTAGCCTCTAGCCTTGACTATAGAGTTCAGCTCTGTAATATGTGCTTGCAGTACCCAATGCGCCGCTGCTACACACGATCGAATAAAACAACTGAAGTACAAAACTGGTGGAATAAAATCTGATGATAGATACATGCTTAACGAAAATAAAACATTTTCATTTCTTTAGCGTATTTACATTATCTGATATAAATTGACTTGAATTAGTTTTTTATATTAAAATCTAAACATGGATTATAAATGAGATAAACGGTAGGAAATACTAAATGGGTCATTGCTAGCATTAGATGCGCTCTAGTTCCTTCACATCATGAGGTTATGACCTGCAAGGGGACTTAAACTTGCTCCAGTTTTGCTTGAGTTAACGTTCTTTGTCTGCTATTTTAAGTAAAGAACTATTCAAGTGTGACGGTCCATTGGGCAGGGGAATTAGAGTTCATCTGTTTCAATGATCTCGGCATATAAAGGAATAGTATAGTCAGCATTATGTCCCTAACGTGAGATAGGTACCCATTAGAGCTGGGTGAACTCAGGGACGTTCTACTGACACGAGCTCGGGGTTTAGAGATTAGCGGGTCAAAGGTCATGTGCACTGTCATACAAATTAATTCATTGGACGCAAAAACTCACATGACTTTGTTTTCTATTTTTAGAACCTCTACCAAGCGAGTGGCATTGCAAAAATAGGGAGCACATTCGGTGAGTCATTAAATTAATTGAGCAATAGAATGGTCATAATGAGTCATCAACTAAGTGAGCAATAAAATGGTCTTTATGTCAGGGACAGCTTGAGATGATAGGCTGGGCCACAGCTTGTGGTAGTGGCTGGTGGTAGTGGTTGGTGGTTGGTTTAATAACGTTTTGTGGTGGTGTCGCTATGCTTTTGATTGGGGTTGGAAGTGGGAGCTTGAGACGTCATCAGTATGGTTGGTACTGATGACTGCAGTGAGAGGTTCAAGAAAAACACAAACGCAATTTCAGCTTCTTAATTTTAATGGTTGATACTTTAGTCTTGGATAAGATGGTAATCTTGAACTTTAATTATGGCCAGCCTTAGGGGCCAACCATATCACACTTTACAAAACAAAACACGACTACATCCTAACAAAGCTAAAGTTCAACTGTCCTATCTCTCTGGACCTTACCACCCAGCCTTGGCTTAACCTCAATTACAAAAGGGCATCTCATTTCCCCAAATTTGCATCCCAGGTTAGTTGGGTCTAACTCAGGTTAAAGACCGGCGACCGGTACTTCCCTAGCCTGCACTTCACTGGGTGGGGAGTGGGGAGTGGGGCGGGGATGTCTTCACATCAGGTTACGCTGTCTCAGTTCAGGTGTGGGACGGGTGGCGGGGGAAGGGGGGGGGGGGGGGAGATAAACCACTAGCATCAACAATGGACTCAGTTATAACAGAGCTCAAGTGGGTTAGTTGTGTGATGTGTAGCTTGTTATTTAGATCTGTTTGGGTTAAGTGGTGGCAGATAGTGTAATGTGTAGGTAGGGGCTGACCTTAACGATTACTGTACGTGTTATGTATAGGGCGGGGTCGGCAACCTGCGGCTCGCGAGCCGCATGCGGCTCTTTTGATATCAAGATGCGGCTCTCCAGCTCCTTGAACAAATACTAATAATCTTACTAAAAAAATAAATATTTGAAACAAAAAAAATGTTAGTGGCTCTTTAAAACCAGGGAAATTTTGAAAATTGTAACTTTTGGCTCTTCCGCTTCAAAAGGTTGCCGACCCCTGGATAGGGTAAAGGTGTCAACGCTATGGGTAACGATAGGCTAGCGTTAGGTTTAGTTGCGTTACGATAGGCTAGCGTTAGGTTTAGTTGGGTGAGATTGTTTAACTTGCGCAAAATAGCATGGGGCCATTGGGGGCATACTATCATTGAGGCATTTTTTGGAAGGGCATTATGAGGTACTATATTTGAAGCATTTGTGGGTATAATATCGATGGGCATAAAGTGCATCGGCGCATTTTATATCATTAGAGGGCATAATATCTGAGGCATGTTATTATAGGGGCAATACCGGGCATTATATCTTAGTATCATGTCCCACTATAGATTGATCGTTGACAAGATACTATCATCAATCTATCGTAGGGCATGATACAACCATCTTTCTATCAGGCGCATTGACTGTCTTTGGTCTTGTTTGTTAATCAAACCTGGCTAGGAGAGAGAAAATATGAAGACGTTAATTAGTTAATCACACAACTGGAACTATTTTTCACCTCTTATTTCAACCAATCAGATGCCGAGATATCAGTTACTGCCCGGAGGCCCTGAGCTGTGAGTGCGAGCCTGGTTGGAGCGGGTTGTTCTGTACCGAACCCTGCAACCTGCCCTGTGTCAATGGCGTGTGTCTAGTCTACGCCGGCAGGTCCTACTGTAACTGTCAACAACCGTGGAGCGGTCAGTTCTGTCAGTACCTGTCTACAGGCAGGTGAGTGGAGCGGTCAGTTCTGTCAGTACCTGTCTACAGGCTACAGGCAGGTGAGTGTGTTGGTCAGTTCTGTCAGTACCTGTCTACAGGCAGGTGAGTGGAGCGGTCAGTTCTGTCAGAAACTGTCTACAGGCAGGTGAGTGGAGCGGTCAGTTCTGTCAGTACCTGTCTACAGGCAGGTGAGTGTAGCGGTCAGTTCTGTCAGAAACTGTCTACAGGCAGGTGAGTGGAGCGGTCAGTTCTGTCAGTACCTGTCTACAGGCAGGTGAGTGTGTTGGTCAGTTCTGTCAGTACCTGTCTACAGGCAGGTGAGTGGAGCGGTCAGTTCTGTCAGTACCTGTCTACAGGCAGGTGAGTGGAGCGGTCAGTTCTGTCAGTACCTGTCTACAGGCTACAGGCAGGTGAGTGGAGCGGTCAGTTCTGTCAGTACCTGTCTACAGGCAGGTGAGTGGAGCGGTCAGTTCTGTCAGTACCTGTCTACAGGCTACAGGCAGGTGAGTGGAGCGGTCAGTTCTGTCAGTACCTGTCTACAGGCTACAGGCAGGTGAGTGGAGCGGTCAGTTCTGTCAGAACCTGTCTACAGATAGGTGAGTGTGTTGGTCAGTTCTGTCAGAACCTGTCTACAGGCTACAGGCAGGTGAGTGGAGCGGTCAGTTCTGTCAGAACCTGTCTACAGATAGGTGAGTGTGTTGGTCAGTTCTGTCAGTACCTGTCTACAGGCAGGTGAGTGGAGCGGTCAGTTCTGTCAGTACCTGTCTACAGGCTACAGGCAGGTGAGTGGAGCGGTCAGTTCTGTCAGAACCTGTCTACAGATAGGTGAGTGTGTTGGTCAGTTCTGTCAGTACCTGTCTACAGGCAGGTGAGTGTGTTGGTCAGTTCTGTCAGTACCTGTCTACAGGCTACAGGCAGGTGAGTGGAGCGGTCAGTTCTGTCAGAACCTGTCTACAGGCTACAGGCAGGTGAGTGTGTTGGTCAGTTCTGTCAGTACCTGTCTACAGGCAGGTGAGTGTTTGTCAGTTCTGTCAGTACCTGTCTACAGGCTACAGGCAGGTGAGTGGAGCGGTCAGTTCTGTCAGTACCTGTCTACAGGCAGGTGAGTGGAGCGGTCAGTTCTGTCAGTACCTGTCTACAGGCTACAGGCAGGTGAGTGTGTTGGTCAGTTCTGTCAGTACCTGTCTACAGGCTACAGGCAGGTGAGTGGAGCGGTCAGTTCTGTCAGTACCTGTCTACAGGCTACAGGCAGGTGAGTGGAGCGGTCAGTTCTGTCAGTACCTGTCTACAGGCTACAGGCAGGTGAGTGTGTTGGTCAGTTCTGTCAGTACCTGTCTACAGGCTACAGGCAGGTGAGTGGAGCGGTCAGTTCTGTCAGTACCTGTCTACAGGCTACAGGCAGGTGAGTGTGTTGGTCAGTTCTGTCAGTACCTGTCTACAGGCTGCAGGCAGGTGAGTGGAGCGGTCAGTTCTGTCAGTACCTGTCTACAGACAGGTGAGTGTAATGGCCGGTTTGTTTTAGATGATTAAAACAGAGAATGCAACATTACCCTCCCCCGCCCCCTCCTACCACACCCGGGATAGGCATGCGTAATTGGCAACACCAGAGGAAAAAATCTATTGAGTAGCCACATAGCACTCACTCCCAGTGTTTCTTCCAGGCATACCCGAAGTGAGTCTACCGACCCCCGAACGTGTCCGCTCCCCCCCCCCCCCCCCCCCTCCCCGGACAAAAAAAGTCTGGAAGAAACACTGGTCACTCCTTATGTGTTTAGTCGAGACAATTTAGTCCCCATGTTTAAATAAATTGTCGAGCTGTATAATTTTTTCTTCTCTATAATGATCTTTTTTTTCTCTGTAATGATCATATAATTTTTGGAATATATATAAAAATGTGGGAAAGGATTCGTGATTATATCCTCGTCGCCTGATTTTGTAGCCGAACCTAAGAGAAGTCACTACAAATGTTTCAAGATGGGAAGTAATCACGATATTGTTTAAAAGTGTAGTTATATCCCAGTTACTTCCCTTGTTCTGTTTAGCCCATTCAGGATATCGTTAAAAACCTACCCCAAGGACAGAGCGGGTAGTTCGTCACATGTCATATATTAATGCCGGTAACTTGTGTTATGCCATCATCCAAATGCCGGCTAGTGTGTAGCTTGTATAGATGCGATATACGGTCGTGTTTATGCCGTACATATCGCATATTATACCCGCAACTTTGAAAGCTGAGAACATTAATTAACTAATTAATTAACTAATAAATATTTTTTATTTTTCCCTAGGTCTAATTAATCTGCAAGACCAAGACAAGAAATTCTACACACACACACACACACACACACACACACACACACACACGCACACACACACACACTCACCCATACACACCCACTCACACACACACTTTTGTATTTGCTGTAAATTTGAATCATAAAGCTATCAATAACTAAATATTTGTTTTGTTGGGTATTTTTCAAACATATTTAAACGTTTGCAAGAAGTATTAGTACTTATACTTGTATAAATATCTTTCTGTACATAACTTGTACACTTACATGCCATGCACAAATACATGAATAAACATGTACACCATACATTTACTTACATACATGTACACATACATACATTTAATATACTTAATGTATATTGGCATACATGTGTACACCTGACGTACACATGACATGACGTACATGTACACATAGAGTTGACGCTGACAATGGAGGATCTCTTGTGAACAAAACAACTAGGATCAAGGAATGCTACAACCTGCATTAAACTTGGCCACTTGGCCACTTGGCCACTTGGCCACTTACTGTCATGTAAAAACGCTAATCATCATTTTGAACCGACTGTACTGTAATAAAAAGATATTTTGATCTCAAATTTAGACTTTTTTTTAATCTTTGAGATCCGAGGTCTAATTTGATATAGGATCTACCATTACACCATTTGTAGTTTGTTTTCTTTAAAATTATGAGTATTAAAAGTGTTAAACAATAATTTAAATCCGTTAGTTACTGCCCATGCATAATTGTTTAAATTACTAAGGGAGAGAAATGTTCAAATATGTTCTAAAATACAAAGAAATGTCATCGTCACATGGGAATTTAAAAAATAGGTGATTTTTTTTTAAATATATAAAATTTTAGTTGGTTTATAGATTGTTGTTAATAGTTTACACTATTTACAGTTATGTTTTGATTATAATGTAAATATAAAACCATTAACTTTATTAAATATTAAAATAGATAATAAGTGAGAGTTCAGCTACATTACGATTGTAGTTCCAGATTCATTTTGCATATAAAATGTGTTCCATGCTAGATGTGGATTGTTCTACCGTCGTCCTATGTCCTCGATGCTGCTTGTGCGGTTTCACCGCCTGGCAGGACTCGGCTCGAAAAAAAAAAAAAAAATGTGGATTGTTCTATAATGTGTTCCATGCTAGATGTGGATTGTTCTGTAAATCTGACAATCCACTACCAGCATTTTATCACTGGTTATTCTAATGTTAAAATAGAACTTGAAACCACTGAAAACTCTCTAAACACGACCTGTGTAAGTCTGAATTATGGATTTTATTTAGAGGTAAACCTTATAACAGCCACTCTTCTAGGAGAGACAACTTCAAAATTAAACAACTGCTGCCTTGTAGTTTGTTCTTGTTTGGACAAAGGCTATGGAAGCAAATCCAAAAAGAAAAGCAGGCTGAAATCGGAGTCAATGGCCTATATGGCGCATAACAAGTTGACACGTATACTTAAGTGTCAGCAAAAAGCTTATGGTTGATAAATTCGAACAAAGTCTCGAGTTCAAATCCACTGGCTGATAAATCTCGTTCCCCTTCAACACTAATGATTAAGAATGAAGAAGAAGAAGACCCTCACTTACATGTAGACCAAAATAACAAAACTACACCCTAATTTACATGTAGACCAAAATAACAAAACTACACCCACGTAGACCAAAATAACAACATTACACCCTTACATGTAGACTAAAATAACAACATTACACCCTAACATGTAGACTAAAATAACAACATTACACCCTTACATGTAGACCAAAATAACAACATTACACCCTTACATGTAGACCAAAATAACAACATTACACCCTTACATGTAGACCAAAATAACAACATTACACCCTTACATGTAGACCAAAATAACAACATTACACCCTTACATGTAGACTAAAATAACAACATTACACCCTTACATGTAGACCAAAATAACATTACACCCTTACATGTAGACCAAAATAACAACATTACACCCTTACATGTAGACCAAAATAACAACATTACACCCTTACATGTAGACCAAAATAACAACATTACACCCTTACATGTAGACCAAAATAACAACATTACACCCTTACATGTAGACTAAAATAACAACATTACACCCTTACATGTAGACCAAAATAACAACATTACACCCTCACTTACACGTAGACCAAAATAACAACATTACACCCTTACATGTCGACCAAAATAACATTACACCCTCACTTACACGTAGACCAAAATAACAACATTACACCCTTACATGTAGACCAAAATAACAACATTACACCCTTACATGTAGACCAAAATAACAACATTACACCCTTACATGTACACCAAAATAACAACATTACACCCTTACATGTAGACCAAAATAACAACATTACACCCTTACATGTCGACCAAAATAACAACATTACACCCTTACATGTAGACCAAAATAACAACATTACACCCTTACATGTAGACCAAATACCTGCTTGATTGAGTCACCTACCTGCAAATGTCTCCGTCATTACGTGTTCGGTGCCAGTCTTGAGGGGTGGAAGCGGTGTTACAGCTGTTTGTTAAAGCTGTTTGTTAAAGCTGTTTGTTAAAGCTGTTTGTTAAAGCTGTTTGTTAAAGCTGTTTGTTAAAGCTGTTTGTTAAAGCTGTTTGTTAAAGCTGTTTGTTAAAGCTGTTTGTTGAAGCTGTTTGTTAAAGCTGTTTGTTAAAGCTGTTTGTTAAAGATGTTTGTTAAAGCTGTTTGTTAAAGCTGTTTGTTAAAGATGTTTGTTAAAGCTGTTTGTTAAAGCTGTTTGTTAAAGATGTTTGTTAAAGCTGTTTGTTAAAGCTGTTTGGTAAAGCTGTTTGTTAAAGCTGTTTGTTAAAGCTGTTTGTTAAAGCTGTTTGTTAAAGCTGTTTGTCTCTTAAGCTAAAGCTGTTTGTTGAGTTAAAGCTGTTTGTTGAGTTAAAGCTGTTTGTTGAGTTAAAGCTGTTTGCGTGGTGGGTAAAAGCTGTTTGAGCTTTAATAAAACTGTCTCGTCCTTAAAGTAGCGCGAATTGTTTTAGGTGCACGTGCAATAGTTTGAGATGATGAGTAATTGTACTGAGGTAATGGCACTGAGGTAATGGCACTGAGGTAATGGCATGAGGCAATGTGACATGAGGTAATGGCACTGAGGTAATGGCACTGAGATAATGGCACTGAGGTAATGGCACTGAGGTAATGGCATGAGGCAATGTGACATGAGGTAATGGCACTGAGGTAATGGCATGAGGCAATGTGACATGAGGTAATGGCACTGAGGTAATGGCACTGAGATAATGGCACTGAGGTAATGGCACTGAGGTAATGGCACTGAGGTAATGGCACTGAGGTAATGGCACTGAGGTAATGGCACTGAGGTAATGGCACTGAGGTAATGGTATTGAAGTCATGGCACTGAGGTAATTGCACTGAGGTAACGGCACTGAGGTAATGGCATTGAGGTAATGGCACTGAGGTAATGGCACTGAGGTAATGGCACTGAGGTAATGGCACTGAGATAATGGCACTGAGGTAATGGCACTGAGGTAATGGCACTGAGGTAATGGCACTGAGATAATGGCACTGAGGTAATGGCACTGAGGTAATGGCACTGAGGTAATGGTATTGAAGTCATGGCACTGAGGTAATTGCACTGAGGTAACGGCACTGAGGTAATGGCACTGAGGTAATGGCACTGAGGTAATGGCACTGAGGTAATGGTATTGAAGTCATGGCACTGAGGTAATTGCACTGAGGTAACGGCACTGAGGTAATGGCACTGAGGTAATGGCACGGAGGTCACTGCACTCAATGAATGACATCTGTATAATTACCTCAATTATATCATGTCTTGGCTAATCGCCTTAAATTTATATCGCTTTGGCATATTGTATTGGTTACACACGTATAACCACACGATATTATTCAAATAGGTTTTTTTTTTCACCTGGGGAAATCATGTACCAGTGATGTACCTGGACCTATTGTCTTGTGGGTTGTAGAGGGGTCGTCTCAGGCTAGGGTTGATTGGTGGTTGGGCTAACAACCCGGCTAGATGGGTGGGCTCCGTGATTACAACCCGGCTAGATGTTTGGGCTCTGGGCTAACAACCCGGCTAGATGGTTGGGCTAACAACCCGGCTAGATGGTTGAGCACTGAACTAACAACCCGGCTAGATGCTTGGTCTTTGGGCTAACAACCAGTAAAATAACACTCTCTGCAGAAACGCCAGAATACATTTTGAAAATTCTGTTCTGTAAATTCGGCGCAGGACAGTGAATGCGATTTGTATATGAACAAAAGTGTAAAATCCTTGTTAACGTAGGATTTACCATTTTAAAACGTTTTTGTTACAACTGATGTTAAGTAAAAAAAAACATAGTAAAAATGTTTAAAAAATAAATAGAATAGGATTGAAAAGTCTATGTAATCAAACTAAAATAATTTTAAAATCTTTTTAAAAATTTGGCAAGCTATAAAATTATAGTTACATTTTAAAATATTGAACTAAACAACAAAAAATGATGGTTGCTTCTGACAAATGCACTGCCCTTTTACACATAAATATTGTATTAGACCAATGGACCATAATAACGAAGGCCACCTCCCAAAATCAATAACTTTAGTGATAGTTTCTTGATAAATTCAAACATAAAGACTTTATCAATAGCATAAAAACCAAGGTTTATTCACCATATGAAAAGCTCAAAGCGTATGATATAGAGCAGGGGTCTCCAAACTTTTCACTCCGAGGGCCGCATTGACTATCAAATTTCAGTTCGGGGGCCAGTTTCTTCCAGGCATGTCGTGATTTTTCTGAGCAAAGTTCCTCAGCCATTACCAACAAACGTTTTTTTTCCGTGGACAAAAAGATCTCTGCGGGCCGGACGAGAGGACCTCGCGGGCCACATCCGGCCCGCGGGCCGTAGTTTGGAGACCCCTGATATAGAGCAATACATTGTCTTGACTTCCTAGCAATGTAACGCAAGTTAAATATAGAGCACTGCGCTCAGATAGGTTTGTACGTTATAAAGTCTATCCTTTTTTCTGTTTGTGATTTCTGTTTTTATTGTGTGTCTACGTGCAGGTGGAATGAGGAGAATGTGGCATGTGGCACCTTGCCACGTCAAATATTGTTGCTTAGGTTTTCAAACAGGTCCGCCATTTGGAGCCTGTGATGGTTTTTTCTTCTTCCCGTGAGTGTCACTGGGTTGTGCGATCAAAGAAATCAATTACCCTACAGTGGACTCAGTATGGCACATAGTCATTGGTGGCTCAAGTAGTTTGTTAAAGGAGAGCCTAATGGTCCTGGCATATATATATATATATATATATACACATACATATATATATATATATATATATATATATATATATATATATATATATATATATATATATATATATATATATGTATATATATAAGCCTATATATATACATATATATATATATATATATATGTGTGTGTATACATATATGTATATATATGTATATATATATTTATATATATATATAAATATATATATATATATATATATATATATATATATATATATATATATATATATATATATATGTGTGTGTGTGTGTGTGTGTGTGTATGTGTGTGTGTGTGTGTATGTATGTATAGTACAAACATTACTACTGATTCCCAAGCAAAAGCCCATGTCTCAATGAAAATGAACAATGTGTGAATGTGTGGGCATTTCCTGTCCTAGTAATTTCAACCAACTTTAAACAACCAAAGAAATATTTCAAAATCACGTTGATTTGGTAATTGCTAACCAATTTCATTTTGAAGAAAAACAATAAACGTTGAAAATGAATTAGCCCATGAGGAGTTGCATTTACCCACAGAAGGACTTCCGACTTGACCGGAGATTTTGGTTGATACATAAAACACTGGCTTAGCACAGCTACGACCGAAGTTGTGGGGGTGGGGGAGTCACAGAAAATGCGATAGGAGTCATAGCATACTAAAGGGGTAGTTGTTCAAGTGTGTAGGTGTCATGGGATAATCCGTGGGTTGGCGAGTTCAAGTGAAGGTCATCGAATACCCCTAACTTGTAGGGGTTATGGAATGTGTCTTACTTTTAGGGGTCAAAGTAGGCCCGGGAGAGTAAACGTTTAGGGGTCATTGGATGTGTCTAGCGTGTAGGGGTCATCGGATACCCATGTGTGCTAGTATGACGTCACATCCACTGTAAAACCACACATGTGTGCTAGCATGACGTCACATCCACTGTAAAACCCCACATGTGTGAGTATGACGTCACATCCACTGTAAAACCACACATGTGTGCTAGCATGACGTCACATCCACTGTAAAACCCCACATGTGTGAGTATGACGTCACATCCACTGTAAAACCACACATGTGTGCTAGCATGACGTCACATCCACTGTAAAACCACACATGTGTGAGTATGACGTCACATCCACTGTAAAACCCCACATGTGTGCTAGTATGACGTCACATCCACTGTAAAACCCCACATGTGACCTCCTGACCTTACCAAACAGAACTGGCAGCAGACGTCACGACACCAGCAGACGATATATCGATATCGAGGCGCCTTGTGAGATATTGATAAACAACGTCTGCTAGGAAGTGGGCGTGTCCGAGGCTCCTCTAGCAGCAGATGTGGGAGGGGGGTCTCAGCTAGGGGAGGGGGAACCAGTACTCGGTAGAAGAATCTAGAAACAGATGGATTCATTCACAAGATGGTCTCGATGGCATGGGTACTGCTCTCATTCTAGTTCATCCATCAGATCCAGAGTTTGCCACATTCTAGTTCATCCATCAGATCCAGAGTTCACCGCATGGGTTGGGTTTTTTATTCGACAGGGCTACAGATAAGGGAGAAAGCTTTCGTCTTCTGGCTGTATAATTTAATGGAGTCACCGTCCCCACTGTTGTACTGAACTGATACTTGTGAGAAGTTTCAGTCATCAGTGGTTGGGTGGTAGAGGAAACCATAAAGTCTAGAGCTGGGTTCACGGTGTCCAGCCAGCTAAAATCAGTACCTGGCAATAGTTGGGATATGCTGAACACAACTTGTCAAACAGACGAACTGCCTGAGGCACCTTCTGGCCCAGCACCTATTTGTAAAGATTAGAATCAGTTGCATCACAAGGCGGGGACGGGGGGGGGAGTACTGTCCGCACCGGGTGACATTATTTAGGTGATACCAAATCAAAGTGTAGGCCCATACAACTGACCTGTAGTCGCAGAATGCCAGACTTGAACCCAGGTCTGACACAGCAGCGGTAAGACAATGCTATAGCCACACTTTCTGGTTGTCATGCCAACCCACAGTGTCCTGGATGTCCCTGGTTGTCCTGACCCAACCCGCAGGTTGATGCTTATCTTGGCTACCATACCTGGTTACATCGAGTTGCTCTTTTGATTGTGCGTATGAAGGTAAAAAATCTGGACATGTTCAGCAGACGGAATTACGTCTGGTCGGTATATAGCCTACGTTTTTACCTCGGGAAGTTTTAAAGTAGTGTTTGGATCACAAAATTTAGCTTTCTCAACATGGTATTGAAGTGCTGAAACTTTCGTGGCCAGTGTTTCTTTCAGACTTTTTTCTCCGGTAGGAGGGCTTTTAAAATTTTCGGGGGGGGGGGGGGGGGGCGGGGATTGGGACTAAAATTTCAAAAAAAAATATTAAAATTTTGAAGTTGCGAGTGGTACTTTTAGCCATGGTACGTCGCTATTTGACCAATATTCTGGTGGGTACTAGACGGTTATATAACTGTGCTCGTGGTTCTAAGAATCTAGTGGGTACAGGGGTCATTAAGTCATAGTGGGTTCTTGTTTTTATGTTATTTTAGTGGGTTCCCGATTGTACCCAGTGGATCTTAAATGGCTTTGTTACTTGATATTTCTTGAATTTAAATAAAGCTTGATCATCAAAAAACAGTGTACGTAACTCACTTCTCTAAACTGAACTTATTTTCTGACAAATGCATCACCTCCCCTTTTTTTACCTACATTCCCTAACGTAGCACCTCTGTACCCTCTCCACTGTATTGAATTATCTCCCTGCCCGCTCGATCTACGGTGTCTCGGGAACGGTTCTTATCAACCCACACGTTGCAGGTATCTCACGACCTTCAAGTCAGTTTCTTTTTAAACTCTGAGCATGCGAGAGTTCCAAAATGGCGTCGCACGTGTGCTGGTGGCGTCACGGGGACCACGCCCACTTGATCGGCGGGTTGGGGGATGATTGTTGTTCATCTGGCTTTGTCCGTGTGCAATCTCGCGCCAGCTGATCTCATTAGATAGATGTAAACACAGGGCTTAATTGCTGGCTCATCTACACAACAAGATGAAGTGGCTTACATCTTACATAACACCATTATAACATCATCTACACTGCAAGATGAAGTGGCTTACATCTTACGTAACACCATTATAATACGATCTAGTGGCTTACATCTTACGTAACACCATTATAACACGGTCTAGTTGATTACATCTTACATAATACTATTAAAACACCATCTACACAACAAGATGTAGTGGCTTACATCTTACATAACACCATTATAACATCATCTACACTGCAAGATGAAGTGGCTTACATCTTACGTAACACCATTATAATACGATCTAGTGGCTTACATCTTACGTAACACCATTATAACACGGTCTAGTTGATTACATCTTACATAATACTATTATAACACCATCTACACAACAAGATGTAGTGGCTTACATCTTACGTAACACCACTCTAACACTATACAGTGGCTTACACCTTACACCTTACATAACACCATTATAACACCATCAACACAACAAGATGTAGTGGATTACATCTTACGTAACACCACTCTAACACTATGCAGTGGCTTACACATTACACCTTACATAACACCATTATAACACCATCAACACAACAAGATGTAGTGGCTTACATCTTACATAACAGCATCTACTAAAGATGTAAAAAAAATTCTCCAAACATTCAATTAGCGATGTTGATGTGTCAAATAGAAAGTTGTTGGATTTTTTTTTTTGTACACTACAATCTTTATCTCCAGATTTTAGCTACACGTTTTGTGAACGTTTACTCAATTTCTGTAACATTAATAGTGCCGTGTTCATATCCGATTCTTGTTCATCTTTGAGTAGGTAACATGCACACAGATAAAAATGACAAAATATCTCATGACAATCTATCATGACAAAATACCTCATGATAAAATATCTCATTATAAAATATCTCAGATAAATTACCTCATGACAAAATATCTCATGATAAAATACGACAAAATATCTCATCAGAAAATATATCAGATAAAATACCTCCGAGACATAACATCTCACTAAAAAAATATAATAGGCAACATTTCTCAGACAAAATACTTACAGTCAAATACGTACAGTATTTAGTATGATTTTTTTAAACTCTTAGTTCAAAATTACATTCTCTCAAATATTTGGTTTAAAAATTTGGCGTCTAACCAAAAAGCCTTTCAGCCTAGATGAAAATAGACCGGAAATTTAGATTTATTTAATGAAAAAAAAAATTACCGAAACCCTCGTTGCGCCCCTGTTGTCTACAAATAATCTGCTAATAATTTGCCGGAATGGTTAGTGACGCCTAGTTTGGAGAGAAAGCCGATGTAGGCCTGTGTACCAAACATGCAATATTTCCCCCGTCAGATCAGCCGACATGAGTTGTTACATCAGGTTATCCTGTGATCGTCTCATATCTTGGCACAGTCCTGTTGATTCAGCTCGCCTGCATCCCATCCACTTCGTTACCTTTGGCCCAACTTTTCCCCTTTCTTGCTTCCCCTCAAGGCTTTAATCAAGATTTATAATCTGGTTCTCTCCCCTGAATACCGAATCGAACCTTTTTCTCTCCCCTTGCCAATCATTTTTCTACTGCCCCTAGACGCATTTCCGTGACCTTTGACATTTCTGGAGCGCCATTTTGTAATCTCAAAGGTGTGTGAAATATGATGCATGTTTTTCTTGTCTTCTAGAGGCGACTGGTGGTGGCGAAGATTCGCTAAGAAAAATATTTCGGTGAAGGCGACGCTAAAAATACTTTTTGATTAACTGTCACATTAAGTTGTGTGGTCATGGGTTAGGGCTGTAGAAGATACCCTTGAAGACATGGGTTCGAACTATGTTTATTTCTGTGTCCCTTGTGTTGTAACCGCAAGTTAATTAGATCAAGTTAACAAATACACAATTGTTGGTAGTGGTCAAGAATGATTTGGACTAGCTGTTTATCGTATCAGGCCTAACGGGTGTTGGTTTTTGTATCCATGAAAGTTGAACTGTCTTTACCAACTGGGCGTGGCCATCTAACGTATGGTCAGTTGAAGGGGTCAGTGGCCAGCAGACTTGGGTCACGTGATCAAACTAAAGAACTAGTGGACAGACAAGACAATTACCTTCATGAACATCTCATCGAGTTGTTGCTCACATAGAGAGGAACGTGAATGTTTTGAACAGCTCACCCTGATGTAGCCTCCAACACCTGACTGCATGTCGTGACTTACCTGGGGACGTTAGAATATGATAGGGGGGGGGGGGTGAATTTACATAGCATAACAGTACTCAAAAGGGGGGGGGGCATTATTTAGAGAATATAAGTTGGAGGACATGGGTGTGGGGGATATTACGTGAAGGACATGGTCAGAAAGAACATAGGTAGGGGGACATTGTCTATGACATAGATAAGGGGGATACGTTTAAGAAAACGGATATACAATTTATGTTGTAATTACTTTTTGATAATGATGTGAGCTCAATGGGGACATCACTGTCTTCACATTGAGCTGCTGTATGTCTGCGTTTGGTTACTCGGTTATCTTTCTTACCCATTGTTACCTCCCGTCACCTTGATTAATGTAATCATAACACCACCTTAATGTAATTTGAAACAGTGTTGTATGTCTTGTATTGTGTGTAATGAGAACACCCCTGTATTGGTGTTTTGTGAACACTCCTATATAGGGGTGATATGAACACCCTTGTATTGGTGTGATGTGAACACCCCTGTTAAAAATCATGAAAACATGAGGTCATAAAAATATACTGTAGTGTCTAGACAAGTGGTTCTTAACCATTTTTGGAGGTACCGAACCCCACCAGTTTCATACGCACATTCACCGAACTCTTTTTAACAGTTGCATCGTTCACATTAACAAAACCCGATATTGAATGATGAGTCGGGTGTGTTTTGACCTCCGCCGAACCCTTGAGACTGGCTCACCGAACCCCCTGAAGTTCGATCGAACCCAGGTAAAGAACCACTGGTCTAGACATACACAAAGTTCCCATGGCCTATCTTTTCAATGTACATTAATATCAGGGTACAGACCCCACCTGGCTTAATTTAACAGGGAGGGGGTGGGGGTGAGTTAAAATGCACGTGCAGATGAATGTCCTGATTGAATTGATGTCAGGCATTGACCAGACGAGTTCAATCAATCAACGTGTCAGATTCACACACGTCCCTGGCTTAGTTGTGTGTGGGGGGGGGGGGGGGGGGGGGGCTGGTCATGTGATAGCCGTGTTAATGTGGGGAGGTGATGAGGTAATCAGGTGGTGACATGGTGAGGTGGTGTTATGGTGAGGTGGTGAGTTGGTGTTATGGTGATGAGGTGTTATGGTGAGGTGGTTATATGGTGAGGTGGTGATATGGTGAGGTGGTGATATGGTGAGGTGGTGATATGGTGAGGTGGTGACATGGTGAGGTGGTTATATGGTGAGGTGATGTTATGGTGAGGTGGTGAGGTGGTGAGGTGGTGATATGGTGAGGTGATGAGGTGGTGTTATGGTGAGTTGGTGAGGTGGTGATATGGTGAGGGGGTGTTATGGTGAGGTAGTGTTATGGTAAGGTGGTGATATGGTGAGGTGGTGATATGGTGAGGTGGTGATATGGTGAGGTGGTGATATGGTGAGGTGGTGATATGGTGAGGTGGTGACATGGTGAGGTGGTGTTATGATGAGGTAATGAGGTGGTGAGGTGGTGATATGGTGAGGTGATGTTATGGTGAGGTGGTGACATGGTGAGGTGGCGCTATGGTGAGGTGGTGATATGGTTAGGTGGTGATATGGTGAGGTGGTGATATGGTGAGGTGGTGATATGGTGAGGTGGTGACATGGTGAGGTGGTGTTATGATGAGGTAATGAGGTGGTGAGATGGTGATATGGTGAGGTGATGTTATGGTGAGGTGGTGACATGGTGAGGTGGTGATATGGTGAGGTGGTGATATGGTGAGGTGATGAGGTGGTGTTATGGTGAGTTGGTGAGGTGGTGATATGGTGAGGGGGTGTTATGGTGAGGTAGTGTTATGGTAAGGTGGTGATATGGTGAGGTGGTGATATGGTGAGGTGGTGATATGGTGAGGTGGTGATATGGTGAGGTGGTGATATGGTGAGGTGGTGACATGGTGAGTTGGTGTTATGATGAGGTAATGAGGTGGTGAGGTGGTGATATGGTGAGGTGATGTTATGGTGAGGTGGTGACATGGTGAGGTGGCGCTATGGTGAGGTGGTGATATGGTGAGGTGGTGATATGGTGAGGTGGTGATATGGTGAGGTGGTGACATGGTGAGGTGGTGTTATGATGAGGTAATGAGGTGGTGAGATGGTGATATGGTGAGGTGATGTTATGGTGAGGTGGTGACATGGTGAGGTGGTGATATGGTGAGGTGGTGATATGGTGAGGTGGTGATATGGTGAGGTGGTGATATGGTGAGGTGGTGATATGGTAATGTGGTGATATGGTGAGGTAGTGATATGGTGAGGTGGTGATATGGTGAGGTGGTGATATGGTGAGGTGGTGATATAATGAGGTGGTGATATGGTGAGGTGGTGATATGGTGAGGTGGTGATATGGTGAGGTGGTGACATGGTGAGGTGGTGACATGGTGAGGTGGTGATATGGTGAGGTGGTGACATGGTGAGGTGGTGAGGTGGTGATATGGTGAGGTGGTGATATGGTGAGGGGGTGAGGTAGTGAGGTGGTGAGGTGGTGATATGGTGAGGTGGTGATATGGTGAGGTGGTGACATGGTGAGGTGGTGATATGGTGAGGTGGTGTTATGGTGAGGTGGTGACATGGTGAGGTGGTGATATGGTGAGGTGGTGTTATGGTGAGGTGGTGATATGGTGAGGTGGTGACATGGTGAGGTGGTGATATGGTGAGGTGGTGATATGGTGAGGTGGTGATATGGTGAGGTGGTGATATGGTGAGGTGGTGATATGGTGAGGTGGTGACATGGTGAGGTGGTGATATGGTGAGGTGGTGTTATGGTGAGGTGATGACATGGTGAGGTGGTGATATGGTGAGGTGGTGATATGGTGAGGTGGTGATATGGTGAGGTGGTGATATGGTGAGGTGGTGATATGGTGAGGTGGTGATATGGTGAGGTGGTGAGGTGGTGATATGATGAGGTGGTGATATGGTGAGGTGGTGACATGGTGAGGTGGTAATATGGTGAGGTGGTGACATGGTGAGGTGGTGAGGTGGTGATATGGTGAGGTGGTGATATGGTGAGGTGGTGATATGGTGAGGTGGTGACATGGTGAGGTGGTGAGGTGGTGATATGGTGAGGTGGTGAGGTGGTGATATGGTGAGGTGGCGATATGGTGAGGTGGTGACATGGTGAGGTGGTGATATGGTGAGGTGGTGATATGGTGAGGTGGTGATATGGTGAGGTGGTGACATGGTGAGGTGGTGACATGGCGAAGTGGTGATATGGTGAGGTGGTGACATGGTGAGGTGGTGATATGGTGAGGTGGTGACATGGTGAGGTGGTGATATGGTGAGGTGGTGACATGGTGAGGTGGTGATATGGTGAGGTGGTGACATGGTGAGGTGGTGATATGGTGAGGTGGTGACATGGTGAGGTGGTGATATGGTGAGGTGGTGATATGGTGAGGTGGTGATATGGTGAGGTGGTGACATGGTGAGGTGGTGATATGGTGAGGTGGTGACATGGTGATTTGGTGAGGTGGTGAGGTGATGATATGGTGATATAAGATGCTGAGGTGCTAACATTTTGTATTTGTAGAAATTCATAATGTCGTCACAATGAGTAAAAAAGCCCAAATATTCTTGCAATCTTTCACTCAAGCACCGATATCTAATCTGTTGTAAATAAGTTTTGATAGGAAAACTCGATAAGTTAGTTTTATGAGGTCAAGAAGAGAATTAAACTGCTCTGCGCTAACGTACTAGAAATCACCAATATTGCATTTTACCCCCTACAACTTTTCATCTGGTCCTCTTTCAACCCATCCACCCCTGTCCCTGCTAACCCCTTCCCACTCCTGTCCCTGCTAACCCCACTACCCCCACCCACCCCTGTCCTTGCTAACCCCCCCCCACCCACCCCTGTCCTTGCTAATCCCCCACCCACCCCTCTCCCTGCTAATCCCCCACCCACCCCTGTCCCTGCTAACCCCACCCCCACCCACCCACCCCTGTCCCTTCTCATCCCCCACCCACCCTCTAACGTCTGGTGTAAATGTCCCAATAGATCAGACGATGACACCACTTTAGCTGTCTATGACAATCGTGAGGACGCACATAACGTTACTGGGTCACGGTGACATTTTTCTTGTGATAAACAATTTTTTCTGTCATGTTCCATTGTGCTCGTACTGTGTAACACTTGTTTCATAAGAGTGTGTTGATGTGCTGATATATGGGGGGGGGGGGGGGGGGGGGGAAGGGACATGCAATGAAGAAAAAAATAAACTGTATGCCTTCGTATCGTTTTCAGTGTCGTTTTGGTAGCCAACTTTCAAAATCTGGCGAGGTTGGTTTTGAAAGTGCCCCCCCCCCCCTCTGTGATCTTCCATCAGTAACCTGACCCGTCTTGATGTTATTAAAGCAGAGGTAGATCTATAGGTATTTGTTTTTAAGCAGGAGTCTCCTTTCTTATTTTACTACCACCTTTAAGCTAATATCAAGGAGGAATTTGTATTTCCAAACAAAATTATCATTTATTTAAACCCAGTCAGGATACATACTTACGATGGTGTTAAAGATTAAGTTATTTTAGGAGACTTTCAATCCAAGGAGATATGAACATCACCCAAGGAACCATACATACATTTAAAAAAAAAATCAAATGTGAGTTCATCTAAAATAATAAACATACGCTTTTTCAATATCTATATATATAATTCTCTTCTGGGAGCCGTTAGAAAACAAGCTGCAAGCGCCTCCTCGCAGTCCCCTCTCTTTCTCTCTATCACTATCACTAAACCCCCACCCCCACATTGTCTGGTGAGCTGTGGTCACGCTGTTTACATTTTACAATCATAGAGACGGGTTTGGTGACGGCTATTAGGGGCAGATAATTTAGTTTGAAACGATTTTAAACTTAGAGGAGGTAACTAAGAGGGCTGCTTTCACGTGGGGGGAGGGGGAAGGGGGGTTTAGTGTTTTTAAGCAAATATTTTCAGTGGCAGCATTGGTACTGTCGAATTCACAAATTATAAATTACTGAAAATTAGAAAAAAACAACTAAATAGCGGCGTATGATACGCAGCGGATCGGCTCGTATATAATATTTCATTTGAACGTTTAATAGACATATCCAAACATTAGAAGCACACACATCTACACATTACGTTGACATAATATAGGCCGGTATATATACATATATGCAATATGTAATATATATATATATATATATATATATATATATATATGTGTGTGTGTGTGTATATAAATATATTGTTTATTTTGGGAATAGTGCTTAAAGTATATCCCAAAAGATGTGAGGAAGCTCTAAATACCCAGGCCTTAAAAGACAGGTTTTAAAAATACTCGAGTCCATTCTGGAACCTTCTGTGCCCTCACAGACAGAGCATGCGGCATGGAGCGCGTGCTCCATGACACAGGTGCTCGAGCCGCTCACAATTACCTCTACCCTCTGTCTGTCTGTCTGTTGTTACCCAAGTCTCCCTGACTCATGCAGTACGTGCTTCAAAGGTTTTACCATCAGCGTGAAAAAATTTCAGGGGAGATAACGTTCTGACTCAGGATTTATAAATTCGACAATCTCTGGAACCTTCTTTACCTATCCCCCCACCCCCCTCAATATCGTGGGAGGAGATACTTTTTCTCTGTGTTGCCGAATACAAAAACCGAAAAGATGTTTAAGTTTCAGTTTGTCTGATTTAAATATACGTCATTCATTCGTCGACTTAAGTATCTAGGGAATCCCCTAAGCCGCATGGTATAAATAGAATGATCGCTAGTTTAGGGTTTTACGGTAATTCTTGGCATTCTTATGTTCGTCTGCATCCCTCTAATTACGAATAACGTCGTTCAAATCTCTTCGTTTTAACCAGTTCACATTCACAGACACTTGAGAAAACAGTCATGCCATTTTTTTTTCGTCAAATGGTTTCATGTTTTCTAACGTGCTTAAAGTTACTGACTGCTGAATAAACATTAAACTAATAATTCTTTGAAATTCAAACTATTTTATACGCTTATTATTGTTTTGCCACGTAATGTAGAATTATATATATATATATATATATATATATATATATATATATATATATATATATATATATATATATATATATATATGATTATGAGTGTGTCTGTGTGTATACATATATGTATATATATATTTATGCATATATATATATATATGCATATATATTTATATATGTTTATGAGTATATATATTTATTTATGTTATATATATATATATATGCATATATATTTATATATGTTTATGAGTATATATATTTATTTATGTTATATATATATATATATATATATATATATATATATATATATATATATATATATATATATATATATATATATACATATATATATATATATATATATATATATATATATATATATATATATATATATATATATATATATATATGCTTTGAGGTGCTACACCTGTTATTTATGGAGTGGGGAGTTAACTCAAGTGTTCCCTCCGTACAGTACTAATGAATGAGATACAGCAAATAGCGTGGTACAAGGCTAGTAGAGACCCAGTGTGTTGTAGATGTCTCGGGTCAGGCAAGATGGTCGAGTGTGATGGAACAGTTTGATTTAATCAATTCGTTTCTGAACATTTTTATACTTCCTTTTTTATATCCTTTCCCTGGATTCCCCCTCCTCCCTAAACCCCACATAGACACCGTCACTCACCAGATTCCTACCCACAGTACCCTTGCAACATATTCCTTCACCACACATCATGTATTCCTTCGACATCCCTTCCCCACTTACCTCCTACAAATCTTATTATATAAAACGACTCACAAAACTACCCACCTTACACATTATCTACACCCAAACACACACACACACGCATTCCCTCCCGACCCACCTACCCCCCGACCCACCTAGCCCCCGACCCACCTACCTCCCGACCCACCTACCCCCCGACCCACCT